>NC_090928.1:388220105-388521043 GCF_040938575.1 Ambystoma mexicanum | reverse complement strand
GATATTAGTATAACTTGTCCATGGTAATGCTAAAAGAGGGGTTGGGCGGGGCTTGCAATACAGAATATCTCACAGGTGTTGGATTTGCCATTCTTGATTCTGACATCGTAGTTCTTGGATTTAGCAAAGATTGCTTGCTTGTTACGTTTTGCAGCTGTGTTAAAGAGAAGCTTATATGTTTCAGAGGGGGATTAGTCCCAGTTGGCCTCAGATTCTCACTTTTTGGTATGGCATAATTGAAGGCCCTGAATTGATATGCAGCAATGGCTTCCTTTTGCATAGTGCCAACAGGGCAATAGTGTAAATGGCTGTAGTCATAATCTTGGTATAGATGTCAGCTAGCGCACTAGGGTCAGTGGGGTGTAGGTGATTGTCTGACTGGAGAACACTAAGCAGTGCCAGGATTTTCTCTCTGGTGATGTTCCTAGAACTGCGGGTTGATGTGCTTAGCAAGGCAGGGGCGGAATGACTAGGTTGACTTGTAGGTGCAATAGAGAAGCTCAGCACGTTCTGGTCAGCCCATGGACAGGGGGTGTTGGAGAAGGGGTACATTGCAGTTGAGATATGCAATCCAATCCAGGGTGCATCCTTTAGAGTATGTAGCAGCGTTGTTGCATTGTCATTGATTAAAGCCTAAGGCATTGAGTGATTTGGCCACAGAGGCAGCATGTAGGTCATTTGGGTCATTGAGGCTGAGGTTGAGGTCACCTAGGATGATGGATGTGGATGTTTATTTAGTGTTGGAGCCGAGGGTATGTAATAAGTCCTCTTCGAATGAGAGCATAGGACATGGGGGTCGGTAAATGGCATACATGGCAATGGTTTCCATGTGCAAGATGGGTAATTTAGCTATAGGTAGATCACAATTTGTATTGAGAGAGACGTTGATCTGACTAAATGGTAAGGTGTCCTTGGTCATTAGAGATACTCTTCCGCTTCTGGAGTTAAGCCTGTCACTCAGGAGGATGGTGAAGCCCAAGAGAAGGGCAATGGAGAGAGCAGAGCCAGACACTGCAGGTAACCAGGTCTCTGAGATGGCCAGGAGGTCAAGGTCATGTGTTGTGATAAGGTGACAGATGTCTAAGGCATGTGCAGGGATTGATCTTGCATTCAATAGGGTGCATGAGAGAAGGGGGATGGTGGGTTTTGACTTTTGGGAAGGCATCATGAAGCAAGACACAGACAACAGATTCACAGTTCAAAGAAAATGTCAGGATGGATTTTCCTACCTAAAGAAACTAAGGAAAGTATGAATCAAAGAGTTCAACTTAAGTCCATCTGTGTCCAAACATATACTTGCCCTCACAACTAAAGCTAAACAATGTGTAGGGATGTCAACAATACAAGAAATTGTGTTCCAAACAAAGTTCTGAGCTTCTTTGAGCTTCTGGCTTACTTTTCAGCCCCCCTTCTTCAAGTTGAGGAAAGTTCCATACATTCTCAGGATTCCCTTCCCCAAGTCCAGAACAGCTCTGACAGACCTCAGGGTTCTCTTCCCCAAGTTCCAGATAGTTCCACAAAACCTTGTGGGTCCCTTCCCCAAGTTCAAAACAGTCCGCTGATGCTTATTCACACAGTTCCAGATCAACTGTATCCTTCTTTGGGTTTCTTAATGACTTTCTCTTACTTTGCTCCAGCAACTTCTTCAGTTTTCAAAATTAGGGTCCCCTGGTCTATGCGCAGTTGTCGAGCCACATGGACCACCCACTACAGGTCACTCAATCAATAACCCTGGGCTTTCCTGCCTACACAGATTATTTTGTATCTGAGCCTGAGTGAAGGTTCACATTTGCTTGGCATATCCTTTTTCGCCTTTTGGCTTTGCCACAATGTGTCACCTCTCATTTGCCAGTTGTTGGTGTTGCTACACTGTATTTATGTGTACTGTTCACTTCACTGTGGCTTTGTTTCCCCACCACTTTGCTTTCAGGTTCTTTCACACATTTCTATACTGGCAGAGTTCTGTATTTCATATGGCTCTTGCTCTGCATTCGCAATAGCCATTATCTGAAATTCACATATTCGTGTCATCAGATCATGGCTCTGCTAAAAGCTTTAATTTGACTGGGTATTCAATATATGTTATATTTTACTTTACAGCTTGCACATTGTATTGTCCTTCATTTTCTCCAACCCGTGGTTTTGGGTTAGTTTCATCATGCACCTGCTTTTCCATTCATTCATCATTCACTTTGGTTTCCCCAAAGCCCCCACGAGTGCCCCGGTTCAAGTGATTCTCCCTCCACTGGGCTTGAAGTCTCCTCTGGGCAGCTGTGCTTCTTGTCTCTGCTCTGCTGCCATGTCTTTCTGCAACCGTGAGCCCCGCTCGCACTTCTATCCCTCTCGATATCCCACCGACAGCTTCACTTTCACTCTGTGGATGTTGTCGGGCAGTTGGCTTCTCTCTGACGCTCCTGCTGTGCAACTCCAGCAACCGGCAGCTCGGCTTTCTCTACGTAGATGCTGGTGGGTATTTTGGCTTCTCCTTCTGTGTCTGCAGCTCCTGCTGCACAACTCGGGCCATTGAGGCACCCCCTCTCGTGTATGTCTGACGGCCCGCTGACTCTAGGCTCTAGAGGTCCCTGGGGTCGTCTTCCAGTATCCTGGCTCCCCTACAGGACCCACCACGGATGCCTCCTCGAATTCAGGATTTGCTGTTGGTCTCCTCCCTTCTTGTACACCTACAACCACTTGACAAGTTGCAAGTGTGAGTCCCAAATTGGAATTGCCCGGTGGTAATTAGAAAAGCAGTTGGGACATGCCTGCCCTTTACAATGCCTGCAGACCTCTTCCTCATCTCAGTACTAGAGTGTTGAAATTATTTACTAGTGTTCACTACTCTTAGTTGCCTCTTCCTCATCCCAGTACCATAGTGGGTTGAATGATGGAAAATGTGGGGAGATGTGTTACAATAGCTCACAAAGGCCGGGGGAGGTAGGTTGGTCTTCAAAAGGAAAAGGGGGATACCATTTCTCACCTGTGGATATCCTCTCCCCAATCCCCAAGGAACCTCCACCCAGGTGATCCTCCCTCTCTTCTCCACCCCAGGATCAGGATGCAAAGGCGATGGGATTTCCCTCGCCACCTGAGAAGAGGATCCAAGGTGAGTAGGTCTGAGAATATGCTCAGGTTTCTCACACTTTGTAGAGTTCAGCCCCTTACCTGGAATGTTTGTGATGCTTGGGTCGCTGTTTGATATCAGTTCTGTTTGTTTAGGAAGGATGGCTGAGGCAGCATAACTGGTTTTCATAGCATGGGTGTTGGGCAGTATAGCCCCCTGTTTGAGCAGAGGGCAGGCTTAATGACT
Source organism: Ambystoma mexicanum (assembly GCF_040938575.1). Lineage (NCBI taxonomy): Eukaryota > Metazoa > Chordata > Amphibia > Caudata > Ambystomatidae > Ambystoma > Ambystoma mexicanum. The sequence goes on along the minus strand of NC_090928.1, from coordinate 388,517,736 downwards.
GATTGCACACTCATCCTCATCCATGCACTGAATCCAGTTTTAAAATTCCCTGACATGATAACCAGAGTAATACATTAATTACTGAGATGAGAAAGAGGCAGGGATCAGTAATGATTACTCCTGAAAGAATCCCATACCAGCTTCCTTGACAACACATAAAGAATCATCCATTATCTACTGAGAAGAGGGAGGGACAAATAACAGTAAATTTCACTAAGGCGGGGAAACCTATGCTGCTGTTTAGTCTTTGGAAACTCTTAATCAGACCAGGAAGTTTAAAACGCATGCAGTCGACAGCAATGAGATAGAGCTGCAGACACCGAGCTGCAGGGTTAACTGCATGAGCACCGGCCAGAACATTGGGGAAGAAGATGCCATGGGATACCCTATTGAAGCTAATCTGCCCAGCAGGAGAAGGAACTGGAGTGCAGATGATGCGCTGCCTGAGAGAGAAAGACAGCAGAAACCAAAGAACGGCACAGCAGAGGTACAGCAGATGAAGTCACACACCAAGCCCACAATCTGAGAGAATAGAAGCAGTGAGGCACGAGAGACACTTGGAGCACCCAGTAAGCCCAGGGAATTGGGGAGGGTTACAGGGTTGCCTGAAAGTGTGCTCTGTTTCAAAGTAGCTATTCGTAAGCCAAGTGAAGTATGTGAAGAAGCTAATAAATCTAAAACCTATACCACAAGTGAACAAAGTGAAGTATGTGAAGAAGCTAAAAGGCCAATAAGCTATTCCACTAATGGGTCGTTGAACCTGTGTCTTAAAGGGACAGAAAGAGAAAACCGAGTAAAGGTGAACAAACTTTAGAGAAGGGCAAAAGCACAATATATGAGAGAGAGTACCATTCGACGAATGGCACACCGATATAGGGCTAGTATTGTTTCATGGGTAAAAGAATTGTAAAAATAATATGGTATCAAAGTCCTGGCAGGGGAGTACACCAGGTGAAGAGAATTGGAATAAAGTTATTGTATGAAAGTCCTGGCAGGAGAGTACACCGGTTGAAGAGAAATGTTGTATGGAAGTCCTGACAGCAGAAAATACCAGGTGAAGATTACATGTGTAAACGACTGTAAAGGAGTCCTGACAGAAGAACATACCAGGCCAAATCAAGCATTTGTTAAATTACAAGAGAATCCTTAGGAAGTCACATTCCCTAGGATCTTCAACCATTTGAAATGAAATTCTTTGTTTTGAACCGACCTTCAAAAAGGAACGTGGGGAAGGGATCTATTTCCCAGAGAACTGTGTTTGCGCCAAGAGGGAGAATCCATCCTGTTGGGCTACAAAACAATTGCATATTGGTAACAGGAACCTGGGGAAGGGAGCCATTACCTTTAACTGTGAACATTGTCCTCTTGGAATCTTTTGGTTTGAGTTATATCTTTCCATTGATTTGGAACATGTGTGCACCTTGAGATCCATAGAGAATATCCTTTGCACTTTAGAGTTCATTTTTAGAGTGTGAGGGCCAGAATATGATTTCGGAAACAGGACATATTTTTACTTTGGACATCTTAACAATGGACAGATTCCTTCGTTTTTGGTTGAGGTAGGGAAATACCTCCTAGGCTAGGTATAATATGGCATTTCTCCAACCCTTTTGATTTATCATAAAGGTTTATTTCCAAAACGTAGTCCTCTGTGTCCGCATCTCAATCCTGGCTCCCCACACATTACCTACCTACCTAGTAGCAAATCTCTCAGACATAGGTGGGACACACTCCTCTATGAGCTAGACCATTGCAAGGCTTAAGACTAACTACCAACTGAAGGGAAAAGGTTCTTATGGCACACTGTATTTGCAAAACTTGATTGTGCTCAATAGTTCACACAAGCATTTGATTCTATTCAAATATATTAGCACACTTTGTTCGTTGTGTGTGCTGGTTGATTAAACACATGTTCACACATGTTTTGAACGAGTGCAGTAGCTGAAGTACACAAGCATAAGAATTTCTTGTCAAATTGATTAGCACACCTTGAGGGAAGAGTAAGTTTATTTTAGGAATGCTGTTTGATGGAATGAGTGCTCATTCATGACTTGGTTGAGTGCAGTACCTGACACACAAGGATTTTAATTTCTTGTCAAACTTATTAGAACGCTTCGAGGCAAGGGCATACTGTCATTATTTGCTCCTTTGGTCTCATTCCCAGCCCAAGGCGGAAATACTTTGGGTTCATTTTTTTATTTTATTTATTGGGAATTTGTATGGTGCCTATACACATGTGTTTCCAGGCGCCACAAGACAAGAAGGGGGTCGAGCATGGGATATCATAAGAATACAACAAGAACAAAGAAATGGTTATATTGGCCTTGTGACAATCCGACCATGCAAGCGCATGACAAGGTGATAAGTGCAAAGTGGGGTGGGGGGTAGAGGGAGAATTGCAAGAGTGGGAGGAACCCCAAGGGTGGGGAGGGCAAATGCTGTTCGGCCAAGGCGATAAGTGTCACTGGAAAGAGGGGGAGGATGGAAAAGTGCAGTGAACAGGAGGACTGGGTAGGGATAGTCCGAGAAAGTGAGCCTGAGGGCAAGTGCTGGCAAAGCATGCTGGGAGGGACTGGTAGGGGGGTGGTCTGGTCCTTGTATGCCCCTGAAGGGACCGGGCCCCAGTCGCAGCAGCAGGTGGAGAGTTTAGCAATGGAGGGGGAGAGGGAAGGAAGAGGAGAAAATGAAGGTCTTGAGAATTTTCCGGAACTTAAGAAGATCCGGCTCAAGTCTGAGGGGTTGGGGGAGGCTGGACCAGAGGGAGGCGCCAGCCGAGGAGATGGATTTACCTCCCACTCTCTGCTTGGAGAAACATTTGACCTAGAAGACCAAAGGATTCTGGCTGGGCAGTACTTCGGGAGATAAAAGCTGGATGTAGAGAGGTCCCAGGCCCCTGGCAGGCCTGTGGATGATGCAAAGGGTTTTGAATTTGATCCTTGCCGTCACCAGGAGCCAGTGGAGAGATTTTAGGGCTGGAGAGATGCAGTCCCTGGGCTTGAGGCCAAGGATAACTTTCCTTCTGAACCCTGTGACACATTATTGCGTTGATTTGGGAGCTTTAAGAACACATTTCCTACTTAACTTCCCTAGAAGATCCAGTTTGGGTTTTTGTCAGCCTATATGCTTTATTAGCATAAAGCCAGCACTTCCCAAAATGACTTGCCCACTGCTCATCCTCCATCTGTCCCCGTCCTGCAATGGTGGAGATTAAATAAAACCAGTGGTTGGTAGGTTCTAACATTGCGCTCACCTGAGGCGTGTGATCATTGGTCAGTTTAAAAGTCTGTTTAATTGAGTCCAGTGCTGGTCATTGTTCTGGTGTTCCTGTTTGTGGCTGGTCTGCTTGCATCTTGATCCTGGTTTCTTATTCTTAGTCCATGCTTCATAAGACCATGGATTTAGATTTGTTTTGCTTGGTGGTATTTCTTGATTCTTGGATTCCCTTTTTAGCATTTCTCTGTTTTTGAGCCAATATTTCACAGTCCTTTCTGTTTCTTTTACAGAGCAGTCTGTCTGTATTGTAAAGTTCCCTGTTCTTGTTCTTCTGTTCTCCAGTCTAAACGTGAACCCTTTTTTTTAAAAAAAATCTTTTTATTGAATTTTAAGCTATAACATATGACAACTTCAATAACCTCCCACCTTAATTCCCTCTCCCCCTCTCCCACCCTCTGGATCCCTTAGGTTCAAGACAAATAGACATTGAGATCACTCATATGTGCAGAACACAGTCTAAAACATTAAACAAGTTAAGAATGCAAATGTTATGGGGGCACCATTGAAGCCTATAGTCACTTTGGAGGTATTGGAGAACTGGTCCCCAGTCCAAATGGAAGGTCTCTGTGACCCTCTGTAGCTTGCATGTCATCCATTCCATAATTACAAAGTGCCTTACCTTTCGCCATTGAAGTTGCGATGGGGCTTCTGCTTTTTCCAGACTTGGGCTATCACCAGCCAGGCTGCCACGATCAGAATCATGGTCACCTTCCGTTGGCACTTGGAGTACACTTTCTGTGTGGGGTCCCATATGCCAGCCATCCACACATCGTCCCCTAGTTGGTCGGATCCCTGAACCATTCTCCCCACTTGAGCCTTGATTTCGTTCCAGAAAGGGACGATGCTCGGGCAGGTTCTCCAGACATGTCTCCAGTCGCCTTCCTGTTGACATCCACACCAAAATAAGCCGTCTGTGTTGGGAAATATATCCTTCAGTCTCTGCGGTGTTAGATGCCACTGCAGCAGAACTTTTTGCCAGATCTCGTCAGGGTGGTGACATTTCGCCACGCTCCCTCCCAGTGGGAACGTGGTATGTCCCTCCCAAGCATCCTTTCCCATCTCTTCATGTATAGCCACCTAATTTCCTCTCCTTGTGAGTTCAGATGACCATAAAGGTTGGATATCAGTCCTCGCGTACCTGGGTCCGTTATCATGTAAGTCTCGAACTGCGTGAGATCCCTTGTTCCTGCTTCAGCATTGGTTGGGGTGGTTAGCCAGTGACACAGTTGAGTATAACGGTACTTCTCCGTATTTACCACACCGAGTTCTTGCACGCAGTCATCAAATTATCTGAGTACCTTGCCTTTATACATATTGCCAATTCTAATACAGTTTGCCTGCTTCCAGGAGATAAAGGTCCTCGGATCCATCCCCGGTGGGAAGTCAGGGTTCTTGAAAAGCGGCGTAAATGGGGAGGGGTGCGTCGTTAAATTTCCTCTCTTTATCGCTGAGTCCCATGCATTAAGGGGAGCGCACATTAGCTTGCTTATTCGTGTGTTCACGTGTCTGTGCCTTTTGTGAGACCACAGGAGGTTCGATAGTGGGCACCCCACCACCGCCAAGTCCTGGAGAGCCCATTTGGTCTTCGGGGTGTCAACCACACATTCCTTGATGACTCGCAGATGCGCCGCTTCATAGTACCTCTTGAAGTGCGGGTAAGATAGCCCCCCCTCCTCAACGGCTGCTGTCATTGTGGCCATTGCTATTCTCGGTCTCTTACTCTGCCACACGTATGCAGAAGTCATCTTATTCAAGAAGTGGAAGAACGCCCAGGGAGCCTGATCGGAATGGTTTGAAAGTAGTACAAAACTTTAGGGGGAATCAACATCTTCACTGCCACCATGTGCCCCCACCATGAAGTGGAAAGAGGTGTACATTTCATCAGCAATTTTTGGATGTGGGCGAGCAGTTCCGGATAGTTTGCAGCATAAAGGTGGCTCATTTTAGCGGTGAGTTTGATTCTGAGATAGGTGATCTTTTCTCGCGCCAGCTTCACTCCTTGCTCCTGTGTGATGCGTGAGATGGTTACAGGGTGCGCCGATAAGTTCAACATCTCTGATTTTGCTTTATTTATTTTAAGGCCCAAGACTGTTCCAAATGCTTCCAGCTCACTCATCAAGGTGGGGAGGGATCTGGCCGGCTCCATCAGGGCCAACAGCATATCGTCAGCAAATGCCACTGTTTTATGTTCCACTCTGCCCATCTGGACTCCCCGGATTAAGTGATGCCACTGAATCCTTGCTAGGAGAGGTTCCAGAAATAGGGCGAAGAGAAGGGGTACCCCTTGTTTGTGCAACAGCCTTGGATAGGTAACTATTGATGGAGATTCTTAGGGAGTGATTTTTGTAGTTTGATCTTATCATCCCCATGTAAGAGTTTCTGAAGCCCATGTGTTGCATTGTCTGGAAGAGCTGCGACCATTCTACACGGTCAAACGCTTTTTCAGCGTCTAATGCTACCAGTATAGCCTCCATGTCCGTGCGTTCGGCTTTCTCTATTATATGACACACTCTCCTGGTGTTGTCTGCCGATTGTTTTGTGGGGACAAAGCCCGACTGGTCCACATCCACCAGCGAGGACAGATGTGGTGTTAGTCTATTCGCTAGAACTTTAGTGAAGAGTTTTGCATCCAAGTTTATCAGTGCAATCGGTCTATATGAGCCTGGGAGGGTGGGGTCTTTTCCCGGTTTTGCGAAGAGCACCAATTTTGCCTCATTCATTGATGTTGTAATGGTATCCCTTGATTTGAAAGTGTTGAATAGATTCGAAGGTCTAGGGGCCAGCACATGACAATATTGCTTGTAGAAGGTTTCAGTGTACCCATCCAGTTCCGGTGCTTTGTTTTTGGGCAGTTGTTTGATAGCTTGTAGCACTTCCTCCAGTGAGATATCCTGATCAAGAGCTTCCCGGGCAGCCTCTGATAATCGAGGAAGGGGTATTCCTTGAAGATAGAGTTCTTGGTCCTCCTCTTTTGGGGTGCCTGTAGTGTACAAGTTCTGAAAATAGAATCTCATAATCTCGCCCATTTCTTCGGTTGTCGTTTTCCGGGCACCAGAGGGATCCACCAGAGCCAGTATGGATCTTTCCTTAGTCTTCTCCCGGAGCTGCCGGGCGAGTAGGGCTTCTGCTTTGTTGGCCAGGATATAGTAGTTCTGCTTTGTTCTCAAGAGTGCGTGGCCCACCCTCCGGGTGTGTAGAAGCTCCAATTGACCTTGGATATGCTGCATGGCCCGCCTTTTGGCCCTGCAGAGGTTAGCCGCAGCCTCTCTCTGCGCGTCTCTCAGTTGAGCTTCCAGGTCCCTCTCCCATTGCACTAGTTGCTTATCTCTCTTGGATTTCATTGCGATTAACTCTCCCCTTAGAATCGCCTTGAAGGCATCCCACACAATGTCCTCTTCCCCCGTGTCATTTTAGATGAAGTAGGCATCAATCTTTTCCCTAATTTCCTCTGCCAGCACTGGGTCCTGCAACAGTTCTGATGGGAATCGCCAGGTCCACACTCCACTTTCCCTAGATTTGACTGTCATGGATAACGTTATTGGGGCGTGATCGGAGAGAACAATGGGGCCCGTCTCCACTTCTCTGATTGCACCTAGAAGGGTCGCGGAGACCCATATGTAGTCTATTCGCGATAGGGAGTTGTGAACGTGGGAGTAATGCGTGAATCCCTGTTGGTCTCTGTGCTTTGCCCGCCAGGCATCGAGCAGGGAGAGGGTGTTGAACGTTCTCTTTAATGCCTCTGAGGCGGCCTTTGATCCATCGCTGGTTCTACTTGATCTATCCTGGGCGGGATTCCAGGCCATATTCAAGTCTCCTCCTAGTATAATTTCTCCCGTCGCAAATTGTTCTAGAGATGTTAGCATGTCTTTAAGGAACGCTTCTTGACCCACATTCGGGGCATAGACCGACGCCAAGGTGATCCGTCTCGCTTCCACTGTAATATTTAGAAAGACATACCTCCCCCAGATTTGTGGTCATGTATCTGTGCTTTCAGAGTGTACATTATGGCCACCAGAACTCCTGCCCTCTTTCCCTCTGCATTTGACTGGAAGACGTGTCTCGCACCTCTTATCTTCACACGGGTTCTATCACTTTTCTTGATATGCGTTTCCTGGTACAGTAAAATATTTGCTTTTTGTTTCCAAGCCTGCCTATCTAGTTTAGCCCTTTTTATGGGGGTGTTCATGCCTCTTACATTCTGCGAGAGTACAGTCACCAGAGTTTTACGACTTGTATTCATTAGATGATTGGTGAGTTGATTCGCCGCATCTGCCGCCGATGAAATGTCCAGTGCTCCCGGCTCGTGACTACCCTCAGTAACCTTACGTAGGGAGTCCTAAACCCCACTGGATATTCCATTGGATTCCTTCTGTTACCTTTCCATGGCCTGTTATTTGTATATCGAGTGCATCAACTGCTTTCTTCTTCCCCCGGTGGCGTTGCCTCACCAAACTTTAGTTTAATCTGTGTTCGGGGGGCATATAGCCCAGCTTCGGGCTTACTTAGCCTTCTTTATCCTCCCTTTCTTGTGTACCATCTCCCATCTCTCCTGCTGGTGTGATCATTTAGGCCCCCTCTGAGACCTTGGGCGTACCCCATCTTCTTCGCTCGTTATGCCCAGTAGCGTTTCTCCCTCATCACAGGAAGTGATCCTATGTTGGACTCCCTCCCATGTGAACAAGAGTCCAAACGGGAAAGTCCATTTGTATTTCACGTTGGCCACAATTAGGTGGCGAACTACCGGGCCCATCAGCCGTCTTTTGAGCAGGGTGGATTGGGCAAGATCCTAGTATAACTGTATTTCCTGGCCATTCACTCTTGTCGGGGGGACTATCTGGATTTTCGCAGTATTTGCTCCTTCTGTGTGTAGGATGTTGTGGCCACCAGGACATCCCTGAGCCGTATTCCCGGTTCCTGCCCTCTGTTTGGTCCTACTCTATGGACTCGGTCTATCCCGATCTCAGGAACCGCCTCTTCAGACAGGATCTCAACAAACAATTGTGTACCTGTAAACTTCAAATCCACCTCCCCTACTGTTTCCGGTAAGTTTTTAATTCTGATTTTGGATCTCCTTGATCTATTTTCAAGGTCCTCACATTGCTGTTCTAGGTACATGGTGGTTTGAGCTATTCTGTCCAATGTCTCCTCAGATTTCTGGGAGTCATCCTCTAATTGCTGAAGTGCTCGCTCAATTGCATCCGTTCTCTCCCCCAATTTGGAGACATCTTGGCGGACTTCATGGATTGATTGCATCATTTCCCCCCGAAGAAGTTTAAATTGTTCTTGCACTGAGTTAAGTAGTTGTGATTGCAATACTTTAAAACATATTTGCATCTCTTCTTTGATCATTGCGCTTCCCTTCATCTTTCCTCGGGTGGGGTTCAGTGGGGGGAAGTCTTCCGATGCGGCGTATCGCCGTTCTGCGCCCCCCAGAAGTGCCTTAAATTTCTTCCCTGGCTTCTCTGCGGGGAGGATTTCTTGGAGGACCTGGCCCGCGTTTTAGACATTTATATTCCTGTGAAGCCCGATGGCTGTATAGCGTGAGCGGGGTTCCCAGGTGCGGTCGAATAGCCCCCGTGAAGCTGTCGCAGAGGTCCGGAGGGGGCACCGCCGAAAGTGGATTCTCCTTTCTGTGTCTGCCAGCTCTGTTGCTTTTTAATTGCCAGAAATGGTACTGCTGGCGGCGACTGGTGCCAGTTCCATCCTAATGCCGGTGGATATGGGCCTCCCCTCCCCGCACAGGCACCAGACCAAGTGTCTCCCTCCTTCAGGCCTTCTCCCTCCGTATGTCCGGCGGCGGAGGGGTCGTCCGCTCCAGGCCTCACCTGGGTATTCAGCAGGCTCTTTCCGTCGGATGGAACTTTGGGTGCCGTCCGACAAGTTCTTCCTTGGGCCTTGAGCCCGCTGCTATCAGGGCAGTTCTCTCCCTCCTCGTGGCCCGCTGTTGCCTGGGGTATGCAGCCCCATGCCCCTCGGGTGACACCACCACCTCGGAAGCCCCACGCGCACCCCCATGGGTCTCCGGCACCAGCAGGGGAAGGAGTCAATCACCCCCCGGGTGTACCCTCTCGCAGCTCCTCCGCGGCGGGGGGCAGGTCTCTATTTGCAGGCCGCCGCATCCTAACCCCCAGGGTGGGGGTGCCGGCTGCAGTTGAAAGGAAGTCCAATCCCGTGGGCCAGAATATTGAGGCTGAGGGGGGCTCTGCAGTCCGTTTCTCGGGCACCGCAGAGCCGGCGCTGCTGCTTCTCCCTCCGCCGGGCTCTGCGCACGGTTCAGCTCACTGATCCGCCGGCGTTCCTCCGGAGGCTCGGCAGCCGCGGGTCTTCCTTCCTTGTTTTGGTTTCTTTTTTTGTCTTTTTTTTCTTCCGGGGGGGAATGCTTCTGCCCCCCCCCGCCCATGTAGCATGTAGTTTATACGCGGGAGCACTCGATTCTCTTCATTAATGGGCGTACTGTTTCGGCCCCAAAAATGAGAGACGGTTAGATAGACGCGTTCTCTGCCGATGGCCGCCATCTTGGAATCCACTGTGAACCCTTTTTGAGAGATTTCCTGATCTTGCTCCCTTTTCCTTTCCTTTCCTTCCCTGGGTTGGGAGGGGGTGATTGTGAGCATGTCATTGTTTTTTTTGCTTCTGTACTTCACTCCCACTTATATTCTATTTCCTGGTTTTTGCCCCTGCTCTTCTATGTTGGTTCACTGTGGATTGTTAGGTGTATTTTGCTATTTTTCTGCATCTGCGTGAAGGCTTAGGTTTTCTTCTCTATTCTATAAGCAGTACTCATGCATGTCCCTTGTCAAGCATCTTTTGTTTTAAATTAGCCACCCTTTGCTGTTGCAGCCGTTCAGGGTTCCTGTCTTTTGTCCATGTTTGTGGGCATCTTTGGAACCCTCGTGAGTGTTTTAGTTGTGTTGTCGTATATTCTAACATCAAAGGGGTGAGTTCACAGACCCTGTCATTGATTGTCCTATGTGTAGATTTAGCACTGAAAAAATGTGTTACAGTAATTGTGGGCAAGGAGCTTCATGACTTTCCTTGTAATCATAGGGAACTTCTAGGTACTTTTCCCACCTCCCCTTTCCTATGTTAATATCACTTTCTTCATGCAGAACCTGGGTGTTATTGTGCATGTATATTGGTTCATGCATGGGTACATGTTGTTTGATATGTATTTTCTTCCGGTGTGAACTTGTGTAAATTTCACTTGCCAGTATGTTTGCCTTGTATCATATCCTAACAGTGCCTTGATAGAAATGTCTTTGGGGTGCACCGGTTGATTGAATTCAAACTCATGTAAGACTTTGTTGAGCAAAGTAGCTGACACAAGCCTCTGAGTTTTGTCAAATATATAAAAGCACACTTTTTGGGATGAGTGAGTGGCTTTGGCGTGATGGTTGATTGAACACATGCTCACATACAACTTAGTTAATCACACTAGCTAACAAAGATGAGCATTTGAATGTCTTGTCAAATGTAATAACATACTTTGACAAAGGCAAATGTCTTTGGGGTGCATTGGTTGATTGAAGCTCGCACAAGCATTCGACTTTGTGACAAATATATTGTTACATTTAGAGCGAAAGGCAAATGTCTTGGGGGCACCCTGATTCATTGAGCGCATGTTAAGCACAGTGGGTGACAGTAAGTGACAAACACACGCACTTAAACTTCTTGTCAAAAGTATTAGAACATTTAAGGAAAGAGCAAACATTTTTTGTGGCCTGCTGATTGATTGAGCATGTGCTTACCTATGACTTGGCTGAGTACCACAACCGACACATCATTTGATTTTCTTGGCAAATTCATTAGCACCTTTTGAGGGAAAGGCAAGCATCTTTGAGGCACACCAGTTGATTACACACATGCTCATGCATGTCTTGGTTAAGCACCGTAGGTGACAGTCAGTAGAACTTACATTTCCTGGCAAATGTGTTAGTACATTATGAGGGAAGAACAAATGTACTTGGGGCATGCTGATTGATTAAGTGTTGCTCACACATGATATGGTCTCAGTTCAATAGCGACATGAGCATTTCCTGTCAAATATATTAGCACCCCATGAGGAAAGGCCAAACATTTTGGAGCTCACTGTTTGGCTGAACCACTTGTTATGCACACCTTGGTTAAATGCAGTAGCTGACACACACACACACACTTGCATTTTTTGACAAATCTAGATGCACATTTTGAGAGAAGAGCAAACATCTTGGTGATATGCTGGTTGATTTAATCCTCCCTTGTGCATGACTTGGTGGAGCACAGCAGCTGATAGAGACAAGCACTTCATGTATTCGCATATTTGATAGAAAGGTAAATGAGTTTCAGATGTGCTGGTTAATTGAATGCATGCTCACACATGACTTGGTTTAGCGCAAAAGCTGACACAATCATTTGAATTTCTTGTCAATTATATTTGCGCACTTTGATGGAAGGGCAATGTCTTTGGGACACACTGATTCTTTTGAACATGCACTCACATACAATTTAGCTGAATGCATAAGCTGACACGAGCATCTGAATTTCTTATTAAATGTATTTGCACACTTTGAAGGAAGTACACACATATTTCAGATGTGCCTTTCAGATGTGCCAGTTGACTGAGCGCGCTAATACAGGCTTGGTTGAGCGCAGTAGCTGACGCATATGAGCATTTTACATTTCTTGTCAAATTTCCTGGCACACTTTGAGGAAAGGAAAGACATTGCCGGCAAGGCATTGTTTGCATGGTCTTGCAATTGAGGCCAGGTGCAAGATTATACAGCACAACACTACCAAGTTTTTGCACTCAGGGATGTCAGTGTTTGAGTTGTGTGGTCAAAAATCAGCAAGACGTAAGATGTTCTCAAGGCCAGCAGCCAAATATGGGAGAGGCCAAGTGTTGTAAATAGGTTTCCCCAAAGATGGAAATGTGGCACAGTCTGTTTCTGCAAGAGTCAGGGGTGTACGATCCCTGGGTGGCAGCATAATACAACAATCAGCAGAAAACAGAACTACTACATTGCCCATGGCTACAAGTACACAGGGCACGGAAGCACTGGTTGGGGTGGTTATTAGTGCTTCTAATGTCATCAATGGCCTGGCTGTGTGTGGTACTTCACTGCTTCCAGACCAAAGCCCATCTTCCCTGAATTCTGAGTCGGAGACAAGTGGCAATGCATGTCATTCTCCAATGATGCAAAGAGCCTGATGCATGCCCATGTTTTGCTGAGGTCTGTTCAGGTGTCAGTGAAGGATCTGCCCACTTAATCTGGTTTGGATGGTGATGTTCTTAAAGAGAAGGGATTGGAGTTGCATCGGTTAATGGCAGGTCCATAGCCCATATACATCGGTATGCAATTATTTGTAGGGTCAAGAGATTCAATGTGCCACTCGCACACTGTGCCGAAAATGGTGTCTTGTGTGAAACTAGGGACTAGTTTGGATACCTCATCAATGCTTGGTCATAGGAAGCAACATCATGCACAGGAATGGAACCGACATGCATCCAGTGCAAAGTTCTCCCAGAAGCAAGTAAAGCTGTAATAGTGGCGTGGAATAAGTGAGTCATTTCATCGCAGCCAGAAACAGACAATAACCATTGTCATAGGCAGCGCAAGTGCGTAGCACAAGAGGCTGACACAAGTATGTGGTGCCCAAGAAAGTAACATTTACGTACTCACTGTGAATGAAAGATGGTTTCTTCACGAAAGAATCCTTATCAAAAGAAAGGTCTGTCGAAAGGTTTGTGACTTGGTCTCGGCCTGTCAGCACTCCAAAGTCCAATCAAACACCGTGGACTTTGCCACGGCATAGCCATCCAACCTATATTCACACAGCACTGCCTGGCACATTTCAGATATCAACAAACTTTGCATCAGGTGAATTTGGCGCACCGTATGAAATGCACAGGTAGAGGGAATAACAGGGGGGATCCATCGTGTGCGTTGGGGTGGCTCAGAGGCAGTAGGGTTAGGGCATCTGGCGGCTGTCGCGAGGGGTAAGTAAAGTCATTGCCCATGACTTGAGTGGGATAGAGTTGCTCTCCAGAATCTACCACAATACAAAAAACGAACCTTGTAACACTGATAAACATAGTTAGCTAAAACAGATGGTGACGTCTCATGTTTTGCAGGGTGTGCCTCGTATAATCAGAACTGTGATGCCGCTTACTTCACAGCCTGATCGTACAAAACTGATGATGCATCTATGTTTAGGCCACACAAAATATTTGTCGGTGCTCAGGCCATTGTTTAGAATTTGTGGTAAGTTTTGACCTGTTTTGGATTTCATGCTTCTGCTTAGAGTTGCAGCAGAGCAGTATCCAGCAGGGCAGAAGACGGGAAGGCAAGCTTCGGTAAAAGTCCTCCTCATATGTGGTCAAAGAAGGCAGCAAGGCCTAACAAGCCATCTCTTTGGGCCTGAGCACTCCTCTCTGACAACAGCACGGCAGTCTAGAAGCTACTTAGCGCCGACAGTAAACTTCATCTTTATCACAGCGAGTACCAGCAAAGGGGGGGGGGAGAGGAGGTTTTGTCCGATTACGCAGAATATGTTTCCTTTAGAATGCTATGTCGTGATGTAAGGCTTCTCAGGGTGGGTGCCTGTCACAGTGGTTCACTAGGAGTCTCCAGTGGGGACCCATAGGGACCAGAAAACCTCACGTAAAACAGTTTCATAGACTTGAAAGAGCTTGAAGTTTGATTTGGCCAGACCCAATTTCTTGAGTTTAGAAAGAACTTTGCTTGCTACAAACCAAGAAATTGAAAACACTGCAATAACCAATGCAATGGGTTTGTTTCTTTGTTTACTCTTGAACCGTTGCCAAGGGAAAAATATAAAATCCCTCACAACAAGCAGGAACATACTTTATGAGTTTCACTCGCTGCCAGGACAAAAAAAAAACAAATGTCCGTTTCCCATGCAAAGGTGAAGTGTATCGCCCATTTTCAAATTCTGGCAAGTGTTGAGGGAGATACAATATTTCTATTTCACAGTTCCTAATACACAGCCGCTGAGCTGAAATAAACATGACAAACACTTCTCTAAGCTTAAAGTAGAGTTCCCATATGAGGAAAACACACTATGAGCTCATAGAAGCACACAGAGAAGAGATGGTAGTATCTGGGGAGATCAAAGGGAGGGTGATGAGACTCCACATACAGCCCAGACCAGTTTACAATCCAACATGGAGGTTGTCCCTTATATTACCTTCGGACAGTCCCCTGAGGAAGCAAGAGCACGTGGCCCAAACAGGGAAAAGCACAACTGCCTGCGGGTGCAGGTTATCCCCTGGAATTCCCATCAAGGGGTGGACTAATAACTTCATATTAATTAGCCACCACAGTCAAAGTTAGCCATTTCTTGGGAGAATGGCCAGCCTGAAGTTTAGAAAAACAGAAAGGCCCTAAGCACAAACGTTTGGTCAGAAGATAACGTCCGTCCTGGGAAGAGCTAGGAGAAAATGAGATCCTAAGTGAGAAGACTAGACAACTGAAGTACAAACCTGGCCAGAGCAGACCTGAGGGAAGCAACAGACCATGGGGGACCTGGAGCAAGGATGGTCCACAAGAAGAAAGAAGCACAACACACTAGTGTTGCAGGGAGGAAGCCCTGGTGAGAGGTATATTGCGAGAAGCATGGAACAGTATAGACAGAGGGTGATTGTTAGATGGAGAGTTACTGGGTGGGAAGGCTACGAACTTAGAGAGGTAAGTGGTGCCCTTTTGGAAGTAAGAGAACTAGTACAGTAGAGTGAAGATTTAAAGTGTATGGAGAGATCAGAAGAGACTATGGATGATCTGAGTGAGAAGGGTACTAACTTGTAGAGTGACTCGAGAGGTACCATCTGGCTGGTAACGGAGACTCAGGATTGTCTAAAAATAGAGGTAGAAGTAGTTTGAAAGGGAAGTTGGGAGGGTACAAAGGAGTACCATTGGGGAAGTAGAATGAAACATAGAACAGAAACACACTTTGAAAGAGCAAGAACAAGATGAAGATTTTGTCTGGGAAGAGAGAGAGGTAAAAGTTCCTCCTTGGAGATGACATTGGGGTATCACCTGGGGAGTAGGAGGTTGAGGCAGTGACAAGAGTATGGTTACACTGGTTAAAGAGATTCTTGCAAAGGTGACAGAGGAGGATAGTATGAGGTGGAAGCAAGGAGGAAAAGAGAGAAAACTGCAAGAAAGACGTGCAGTGAGAAAGACTATGCAGAAGAAGGCACTGGTTGGAATGAGTAGACAGAAGAAAATCATCAAAGGAAACAGAGATTATGTGGGTCAAAGAAACAGAGGGATATTGGCAGAGGATTCAAGGGGAAACTAAAGAGTAGGAGAGGAGCATAGACCATTTGCGACTAACAGGAAAAAGAGATGAAGAAAAATACCAGAGATAACAAGATTAGAGAGACTCCTGAGAACAACATGGATCACAGGGAGAGGAAAGAAACAGGAAGAGATTTGAGACAGCGATGTGGCACCAGACAGTAGGAAGAGCTGAGAAAGAAGGCGGACTGGGAGGAATAATCAAAGGAGGAAGTAGGTAATTAGGGGGAGGGCGCGCTTTTACATCAACCCTTACCAAGGACAGCAAGACCACATAGCAAGCAAAACACCAGTATACCCATTAGCTGTGAGACCATGGCAGATGACAATCTGAGACAAGACAAAAGGTGCTGGTGCAAACCCCCTCTTACGGTTACAGCAGCATGAGAGGCAACGGCGTCCTGGAAAGACCATTGCAATATACGTTTGTTTCGACACTGGAAGATCCTTTACTGCATGTGGGATTTTGTTGCTATGAACTTTGGGAACTTTAAGGTTCATTATAAGGTATTACTGGCATTACCGGTATTACTGGCATTCTCTGTTTTTTTTAGTAATACTGGTTAGCCGATATTACCGTTACCGACGGGGTGACCGGTTAAGTCACTGCCGCATTACAACCTTGTGCAGGAACGCGCACCACCCCACTGGTAACGGTAACACCGGCAGTAGAGGTAACACTGATGCTCGGTGGCAGAAATACCGGCGCCGGTAATACCGGAAGCAGAAATAACAGCGATGCTGGAATGGGAAGCTCCATGGTGGCAATCTTGAAAAATGGAATATACTGTGAATCTACACTTCCACTTGCCATTCAGTCCTGAAACCTGTTGCAGCACCATGGCACAGCAAAAGAAGACACACCTCCCTGATATGTGCTAGCGGAAGCCTAAATTCACTGAGTCTGAGCTGACGGAACTTGCTGATGCTGATGCTGCTGGAGCACTCAGAGGACCTGTTTGGGTTCAGACACCGCAAGACCAGTGGACAAAGTAAGACAGCCATCTGGGGGAGATCATGTCGGTGGGACAACAATGGGCACTGTACCCCTCACTGTCAGAGACTGCCACAAGCGATGGGATGACCTAAAGGCGAGGGGGTAAAGTCTAATCTCCAAATACAGGAGGGAAACTGCAGCAACTGGAGGCAGAACGGTGGAGCCCCTCAAACTGATGCCTTGTGAGGAGACAGCCAGCTCCACCCTCCAAACGGAGGGCATTGTGGGGATTGGCAGCGTGGAGGCCAGAGCCAGCACACATGACAATGCAGGTGAGTCCAACCAACCGCATGTACATGTGGATATAGTGACCATGAGCAAGAGTCGCCCAGCACTGGCACGCACCATGGGCAAATGTAACAAGACATGGACACCACATCAAATGCACAGTGTGGACACACAAGGCCAGGGGATGCGGGGAAACATTGCCATGTGCATGCACCATAGATGACACATTTATTCGTATCCAGGGACACTTGAGAACCACACATGTGCCAGATACATCCATGTCAGCACATGATGTCCCATGCCACACACGAAAACACCCCACTCTGGCGGCCCAACAGTCAGTGAGCACATGAATGTACCGTGTGCATCACCAGAAGGCCCCCCCACTATATGGGAGTAGCAGCACCCATTGCATCAGCACCACCCATGCCAATCTGGCCAACAGTGCGCCACTGGAAAACCCATAAATGTCATTTGAACCTCCTCCAAGCTCGAACAAAAAATAGTCCTCAACGTGACTGATGGCATGCCATTCCATTCTTGACAGGTACACAATCCACCGACAGTGATGTGGCAGGACCCTCCACTGCAGGCACCCCAGCTGGCACCACCCCTGCACAGGCAACATTCCTTGCCAGTAACAGGAGTCAGCAGAGCAGGGCGAGAAGACTGCCACCAGCAACACGCCCTCGACCACCACCAAAGACCACTTTGGAGACACCATCGACCATTGTGGATGAGCCAAACCTACGGTGGTGCCGAGTGACCCCACCAGCAGCCAGGCAGGTGACACAGCTGTCATGGCAGCAACACTCCCACGCCACAGCCTCCACCTGTCGGGACACAAACCACAGCTGTACCAACAGTGGTACATAGCTATCAGGGTACCAGCACACCCTCATCTGAACATGTGCTTCAATCATTGAAACATCATGGCAGGACCCATGTACCATCCACCAATGAGGAAGAGGGGGAGGAGGAGCGCATCATATGGCTTTATTGTCCCCATGCTTCAGCCCGTAGTCACTGCAGAGCCCACACAGCCCGACACCACTGCCTGCGACCAACATGGCAGCAGTACATGCCAGGCTGGGGCCATAGAGCAGCACCAGGCTACCATAGAGGCACATGCGGGACAGCAGCTTAGCAAGATGCAGGCCATGCAGGAGGGCCTGCTGGGGTGTACCCGCAAGATCGTACAGTCACTTGAGCATGCTACCACCACCATGGTGGCACTGGGACAGAGGGTGTGAGAGCACACTGAGTCCGCTGCAGCCCATTCAGAGCCAACCAACCAGGCCATCCAGTTGACCCTGAAAAATATCCGGGCCCAGGGTTCGGAACCATCCACCTCTGCAACACCCACTGAGGGTTAATTGCCAAGCACCCCAAGACGCTGCTCACAGCGCCACTTCACAGCCAAAGGGCATGAGAAGGCAACCGTGCCAAAGAGGGGCAAGAATTGATTGTTGGACACTCTGAGGGTGAATTGAAGGTTTACGTTTGGGGAGTGCTGGGACGGGAAGGTGGGCGGGGGAGTTGGGGAGAAGAGCTGGGGATGGGAGGGGATTTGGTGTGAGGAGGTAGAGAGGGGTGTTGATGTCTTGTGGAAGGTCAAATCACCTTAACACATAAATTCCATGAAACAAAAATGTCGGGCCATTCCTTATTGTGATGAAGTGTTTAATGTGACAAGTGACTATATACAGATGTGCAACTGATCTCCTGTAAGTTGGTGTTCAGAAGAAGTTATCCATCAGTTCCTGCCAAGCCCCAGCACCCCTCCCTGACCTCAGCCCACTCAGCGCTTGCCCCCAAAGCACCCGCGCAAGCACTATGTCGTCCACCTCTGGGGGTGGCATGTCCTCAACCATGGGTAGGTGAATGTTGCACTGAACACATATATTGTGCAACATGCAAAATGCAAGGACTATCTGTCCCACCTTTTCTAGTGTCTACATCAGCACACCTCCTTAGCGGTGCAGGCAATGGAAGCCCGCCTTCAGGAGTCCAAAGGTGCGCTCAACTCAGACCCTGGTGTGCTCATGTACTAGGTTGCATGCTCCCTCCTATGGTGTCTGGGTATTCCTGGGTGGTGTCATCAACCAGGGCAGTTGGGGGTACCAGGAGTCACCTGCAAGCAGAAATGACACAGGTGTGAAGCACAGCGGTCAGCTGCTGTGTTGCAACTAACAACAGCAAGTTAGTGAACAGTCTCAATGTGCATTTCATGCGTCGATTCACATAACATGAACTCATATTGAAGTCCTTGCATGTGTGGTGTGTGTACTGTTAGACTTGGTACATCTTGATCACATCTCACAGCCAAAAGTAGTGTCTTTTGGGGTCTGTGCCTGACAGAGAAGACAACCCATGATGGCTGGTTAGGGCCTGTTCACTGCTCCCATGTATCAGCCTTGATGGGTGCTTGTAGTGTTACAGGGTGCCATGTGCAGGTCCCCAGTGTGGTGTCCATGTTTAGGTCGATAGCCACGGTGGCCTTGTACATGGCATGCCATCTGCCAGTGTGCTGTCCCTTGGTAACTTTTTGGCATCATATCATGACATCCATGTCAGTGCTACACATTCCCGACGAGCCAGGAGTCCCATTGGTGGCAGGGGCCCTACACCTAGTAGTTCACCATCCCCCTCATGATGCAGCAGAGGTCTCTGGGGCTGAGTAGGCTTTTGAGAATTACTGTGTGTCCATGGTGATAAGGGTCTCCTTGTGCATTATTGTACAGTGTGGCTCAACTTGGAATGGACGTCAGCCTTGCTCATGTTGCCAACTGTCATCTTCAGCCTTTTTCTCCTTGTGCCTGGGGTGCACCCTAGGCATGCTTTGAACACCACTAGGTGCCCCCCCTTTGAAGCCCATGAATGTTGTGGGATGTGTGGTGTTGCATTCTGGTACCTGCAGTTCAGTGTGTGAGGCCAGCCTGTTGGATTGCATAGCTTGGCCATTTCCTGCTGCAGCATGGTCCATGTCCTACTCCTGTGGAGTGCAGCCTGTCATGTGGTCCACGGGTGGGTTCAGCATGTACAGGGCCATGTCAGGGCATGTATTCACAACATGCGACACCCCCATTGCATGTCACTTGTACAGCAAGGTCAGTGTATTTTGACATGTACTCACCCAACATCCAAGTCCGTTGGCCTCTTTGCCTCTCCATCTACCCCGGCAGTGTGTTGTTTTGCAGAACCACAGCGGTGTATGTGGATCCTGGAAATCAGGCACAGCAGTGCATGATGGTGAGGGTGGGGTCACAGGTGACCTCGAAGTTGAGGGAGTGGTACTGTTTGCGGTTGCAGTGCGCCGCCTCGGATGCCTGGGGTTTCACCAATTCAACATGGGTGCAATCCAGGGCACCAAGTACATTGGCTCCCCGTCAAAGCCAAAGTGCATTTAAGGACATTACTTATTACACATAAATGTGTCATGGGTCACATGTCAGCCTACCTATTAGAGGCTATTGTGAAATGGCGGAGCTCGAGATCCTTAAGATCCAACAACACTAATCTTTTCAAAACAGTAGTTTGTAAAACAAGCAAAGCCCTCAAGGAAGCTTTTAACATTGTAGCTTCATTAGCCTCGAAAGCGCTTCCATCAGACCTCGGGGATATTGAGTCCACAGACATGTTTAAAAAGAAACTGAACATTTTTGTATTCTGCTAGTCTGATTGAACCTCCTGACCGCTCTTTCCGTGATTCCTGAAATCTAATTTCCCTCCCCTTTATATGTATCTGTCTCGTTCTGTATTATGTTGGCACCCTTAAGTCTTCGGGCACCTGGTGTGTGGTAAAAATGCATAGTAAAGTAAAGTAAAGTAAAGTAAATTGGGCATGTGGGCCACAGCGTAGAATCTGGCCTTGGTGGCATTCTCCTGTGACGAGGGTGGGGAGTGTGATGAAACATCCTACATGGCGCAGGAGTGCTGTCAGCACCTGTCTAAGCACAATGAAGAAGGCTGGATGTGAGATGCCATGCAGTGTGGCCACTGTGTCCTGAAACGTGCCCGTTGCCAGGAGGTTCAGGACCAACACCACCTTCACCAGTGGAGGAATGGCTGTGCTGATGTTGATCCTGCTGCCAATATCCTCCTAGATCAGGGCCAATAGTTCCACTCTGGTCCCACTGTTGAGGCGATATAGGGTTAGTATCTGTACATCTGTTTGGTTCCAGGGAGAGGCCCGGTCCTGGGGTGTGGGTACTCTCCTTGCCCGCTGTCTCCTCTGCACCATCATTCTCCTGCTCCTCCTCCTCCTCCTCCTCCTCTCCTCTCCTCTGCTGCTTGCTGACTGTGATAGTGCTGCTGCTCCTGCAGGTCAATGTTTAACTTCAACAGCTGCATGCTCACCCTCTCATAGACCAGTGGCATGGTGGTGTTGGACTGGTGTTTCCGAGATGTGGGTGTGGCCATCATTTACCCTTCATGTGTGCATTGGATGCACTGTGGTTGATTTGGAGCACCTGTGTGGCGTGTTTTCCCTAACCTGTGAGCATTTACCTCCAGCTTGCAGGTGAAGTGTATCCGACGTGCTCTTGTCGGTATTACTGGCAGTATTTGGTGGTGTTACTGCTGTTTTCCCATCACATGATCAGCTGGTAATACCCTTTTGCCAAGGTACCAGCGTCTAGTATTCTGTTGCTGGTAATACTTGCGCCGGTCTACCCGACAATGGTATTACTGGTGACGGTGTTACAAGTAACGGTGTTACCAGCTACTCATGATTGGCCAGTACGGTAAAAGTGTAGGTTACCGGTATTACCCCACATGTGGGTTGTGGGATGGTCCGGAACAGGGTTTAAGGGGCATCAGAGCTGGGGAAGTGGGGCCAGGTGACATTGGGCAGCCTGGGTCACAGGGTAGTGGCATGTGGGCAGAGCCCCCATTCAGTGATGAGATGGGTAGAGATCTGTGGGAGGGAATATTGGGGTGAAATCCCCCATTTGCAAGGAAAGCAGGGAATGGGGTGGGGAGGTTGACCAAAAGGGATTTGGTGGGACCCACGGGTGAGAGATTCAGTGGGTGGGATTTGGTGGGCGAGATTCTAGTGGTTGGGAGCTGTGCTTTGAGGGGAGCATATAGAACGACCAATGAACCTGCGCCTTTCAGAATGAATGTATCTTTGGTTACTTTGACAGTCTTGAGGATTGCACTTTCTGACCTCATTGGTTCAGTCCTGGCCTGGGTTCTCTGGTATCTTCCAATGAGGTGCAAAGACCACAGGATTTAACTCACTGAGGTTGCAGGTGATGGAGCAGAGGCTTTGGAGGATTCTCTGCCTACAACCTAGGGCCAGCCTCCCCCCGAGCCTCAATACCGTCATTCCATGGCCTGATTATTTGTTTGGCCACTGTGACAAGTTCACAATAAAGAAAATTCTCAATACCTATCACAATTCCTAAAAATACCTCCTGAGCACTCATTTATTTTAGCCAAAAAAAATTAGGTTGCCCTCAGAGGTGATATTCTACACTTCTGCCCTTCGAGACTTAATGGCTTCTAAAAAATGCTCAGTCTTATAACAGAGCCTTCACCATGAAGCCTCACAGGCTAACTTGCTCCTTTTCGACAAGAGATCTCCCCTTTTAAGTTTAGCAGATGAAGGCAGGGGTGGCAGGAGGGGAATCTTGATGTTTATTTTAGCCAAAAAGTGTGTTACTCTTTAGCCGTGCAGCATGGACCATCTTCCATTTCAAAATAACCTGAAGAATTCAGATAAATGCAGCACATAGGAGGAAGAACAGTCCAGGGCAGGGTGGACAAAATCAACTCTTACAGGCAACATTCTACAACCTCCACTCTCAACTCAAACAGTAGGTCTGGGCGTTTACAAAATGGCCAATCCTGTAGCAAAACCTTCACCATTATGTACTCCCCATGCATTGTGCTCCTTTTCAGGGAGAAATCGTAGACCTCCTTACCCAAGTGGATACATTTTTTCACACAAAATGCATTGTGCTATGTTACCTACAAAATCGTGTCCTTTGTGTACAGTGCTTTTAAACAAAGAATCCCGTGATACACTATAGACTAGCAAGGCATGCACACCAAATGCCACCCCAAAATCCTATTTCAGAGCCTTTCATGGACCTGGTGTGATTGTCTAGGATTGGAGTGCTAAGACACTCCAGTCAAATGCACTGGAAACATTTTATGTTTCTTTATTGTTCTTTATAGTTACAGGAAAGTTAGGTTCATCTCGCATTTAGCAGGACACCCACTATCTGCATCTCTTCATCCGAGGATCTTTAGGCGACCACCAATACAGGCTTCCTCAGTCACCTACGTTATGGTTCCATTACATGTCACACAGTCAACATAAACCCGCTGACATCACATTATAATGGGCCATCAAAACTTGACATCATTTACAATCAATGGGCTTCATTACAGGTTTGCCGGTATTCCGGTGGTAAATCTGCCAGAATACTGTCAAATGGATTTACCATTACCACTGCTTGGTCTGGTTGAACTACCGCCAGATCACAAGTGGTGGAATGACAGTGTTAGTCCCAATTTATGCAGTCCATAAATCTCCATGGGGATTTCAGCGGAATTATCACTGGCAGTAATTCTGCCGATTTTGCTGATTTTTGGTGGTAAGGTGGTGAAACTAATTCCAGCTTTTTGCTGGAGGTTTCTCCTCCACCTTGCAGCCAAACCTATAGTATGGGGTGCAGTTATGCAGCGGTAACAGTTACCACCATTTTTTACAGCAATGTTCTCCTTGTAATGAGGCCAATAGGACCATTAACCCACTTGCACCATTTACTTACAATAAGACAACAAGCCATTTTACAACACATCAAGGGGATATTAACCCACACATCCACAGAAATTACATTTGAAATGTATAAAACACTTTCAGCTTAAATAAAGCTTGTGTGTGATACAAAAAGTTCAACAAACGTAAAGATCACATATGTTACAGCAATAAAAAAACGGGCAAATGAAGTCCCTGAACAGTGTAACTAATCAAGCATCTACACATTCTTTAAATGCCACATATTTTAAACTGTCTTCCTTATTACACATTTTACTAATGATTTTACAATAACGCCCCTACCACAATGCTACTGGTTTTAAGTCTGGATGGTAGATTGCACGGACAGACAATCTTCTTGTCATGGCTTGATGTACAGTACAGACCTTGAAATTTTCACAGTGAATATCGGTGATGAATCAGTGAATGAAAAGGCCCTGGCTTGTTTACCATTACGTACATCATCTGATCTTATGATGATCAAAAGGAGGTTTCTTCCCAAATCAGTGTAGCATGGCGCAAAGAAGGAGCAGATGAATGAAAGATTCAAAAAGAGGTTTCTTCTCAAATACTTGTAGCATGGGGCAAAGACCGAGCAGATGAATTGAAGATTCAAAAGGAGGTTTCTTTTCAAATCGTTGTAGCATGGGACAAAGAAGGAGTAGATGAATTGATGAATCAAAATTAGGTTTCTTCTGAAATCCTTGTAGCATGTGGCAAAGAAGGGGCAGATGAATTAAAGATTCAAAAGGAGGTTTCTTCTCAAATCGTTGTAGCATGGGACAAAGAGGAGCAGATGAATCGAAGATTCAAAAGGAGGTTTCTTCTCAAATCCTTGTAGCATAGGGCAAAGAAGGGGCAGATGAATTGAAGATTCAAAAGGAGGTTTCTTTTCAAATCGTTGTAGCATGGGACAAAGAAGGAGTAGATGAATTAATGAATCAAAATGAGGTTTCTTCTGAAATCCTTCTAGCATGTGGCAAAGAAGGAGCAGATGAATTGAAGATTCAAAGGGCGTTTTCTTCTAAAATCGTTGTAGCATGGGGCAAAGAAGGAGCAGATGAATTGAAGATTCAAAAGGAGGTTTCTTCTCAAATCGTTGTAGCATGGGGCAAAGAGGGAGCAGATGAATTGAAGATTCAAAAGGCGTTTTTTTCTAAAATCCTTGTAGCATAGGGCAAAGAAGGGGCAGATGAATTGAAGATTCAAAAGGCGTTTTCTTCTAAAATCGTTGTAGCATGGGGCAAAGAGGGAGCAGATGAATTGAAGATTCAAAAGGAGGTTTCTTCTCAAATCGTTGTAGCATCGGGCAAAGAGGGAGCAGATGAATTGAAGATTCAAAAGGAGGTTTCTTCTCAAATCGTTGTAGCATGGGGCAAAGAGGGAGCAGATGAATTGAAGATTCAAAAGGAGGTTTCTTCTCAAATCCTTGTAGCATAGGGCAAAGAAGGGGCAGATGAATTGAAGATTCAAAAGGCGTTTTCTTCTAAAATCGTTGTAGCATGGGGCAAAGAGGGAGCAGATGAATTGAAGATTCAAAAGGAGGTTTCTTCTCAAATCGTTGTAGCATGGGGCAAAGAGGGAGCAGATGAATTGAAGATTCAAAAGGAGGTTTCTTCTCAAATCCTTGTAGCATAGGGCAAAGAAGGGGCAGATGAATTGAAGATTCAAAAGGCGTTTTCTTCTAAAATCGTTGTAGCATGGGGCAAAGAGGGAGCAGATGAATTGAAGATTCAAAAGGAGGTTTCTTCTCAAATCGTTGTAGCATGGGGCAAAGAGGGAGCAGATGAATTGAAGATTCAAAAGGAGGTTTCTTCTCAAATCCTTGTAGCATGGGGCAAAGAAGAAGCAGATGAATTGAAGATTCTTTATTTGTCCCGCAGTGCATGGAATTTATTGTGCCAATTTAACTCTATGAATTCTCAGACCAAAGTAGTCATAACAATAAATCATGAAGATTTTTTTTGTTGCACATCTGAGCAATCAAAAATTAATTTGTGAGTGGTCTCATCCTTCAATTGCCCCTTTTCACCATATATCGTCTATTGTGCTGTAGTTCTCACCCAGTCATTTTCCTTTCTATTTCTCTCCGATTTTCCATGAAACCTCTGTAATTATGCTCTGTTTGGTGAACAGTGGCAGATCTTTGCAGGATTCTAGATCAATGTTGAATGCAGTTATCACATTCTTCATCAAAGGTGACAGCTGATACAGATTTGATGGCTCCTCTTGTTCGCTCCGAGCTGCATCAACCCTTTCAGCTCCATTTGATAGGAAACACTTTAAGAAAAATGTTGTCTGCGCTGCCTCCATATTGACAAAGATTGGGACTCAGACCAGGTCCAGTTTCAGAGCATTTTTTCGGAAAGCTCCTCAGCAATATGATTACACACTTTCAGAAGCTTCTTCCCACGATGGTTACTTTTTGCAGGCAGTTGCTCTTGGCCCACATTTCAGCCCCAGACCTCATAGTGCCCCAGCATTCTGATGCAGATACCTCCTTGATCTTATTGCTGACCTTCTTCAAGATACATTTCTGCCTGCTTTCCAGCTCAGGGATTCTGAGACAATCTTAAGTAAGGGAAGTGTTTAACTCGTTCTAGCCCAAGCTTGCACATCTTGCCTTTTTTTGCACTTTGTCAAAGATCCATCGCCTTTGATTTCGACCAGTTGGTGTTTAGATCATTCTCGCTGCAGTAGATGTACAGACCCTCTAACACTAATTGCCACGTCTGTGCTGTTCTCGCTAGAATGATGCAATCATCTCTGTACAGCAGCAAGGGAACTTTCTTGCCACGCTTGTTGCCGCCTTGCTAACTTTGGCAAGAAAGCCATTGATCTAGAGGGAAGGCGCATAAGGGCAAACAGACAGCCTTGCTGTCCACCTCTTCTTGTTTTAAAATTCCAATTTATGATGCCCAATTTCAATTTGTGCTGTGTTTCTTGGTAGGTAGCTTTGACCCAGTAAAGAGGGATCCATGAGCAGGATGGACAGTTTAGTTCAAACATTTTGCTGATTGACTAAATAAAATGTACTGCTAAGATTTAGAAATGCCACATAGAGGGGTACTCATTTCGTTGGGCCCAGTTCAGAATATTGTTCCTTTTCAGCTGGTCCATGGTGGATAGACCTGCAGGAATCCCCATTGTGCCCCGTTCAGAATGTTGCCCCTTCAACATTCTGAACTGGACACAAAGGGATTTTCATGAACGTCCATTCACCATGGACCAGGAATGGTCGCCCCTGTACATAACTAAATGCAGGCTTTTTAAAAAGGTAGATCTAAAGAAAACGTGCATTCAATGATGGTTCTGTAACATTTTGGATTACTCAGTAGGCCTTTTCTTGTACAAAGTACAAGTACACCATTGTTCTTGGCATCGGAGTAAGATTCAGTTTCCACAAATGCCCAGAAGCACTGTTTTAAAATGGGAATCCACCATTCGTATAATGACTTAAATAACAGACGTTGAGCCCTATTTGGTGACAGGGCAATATCCACAATCACAAAAATAACAGAGGGAATGCTTTGCTTTTAATACATTACTATTCTGTTTTGTTTAGATATTTTTCCCAAAAAACAGTTTGGTGAAAGAACAAATAGGAAAGGCATGTTTAGTCCCAGTGAACATTTTGAAGGTGCACACCCAGGTGATTTTTGATTACTTGTTACTGAATTGAGCATTTTCCTTTCCAAACAGACTATGTAGTACTTTACAATCGGACAGTTTGAAAATAATCAATTCCTTGATCCAGTTTAGGGTTTTAGATTGTACGTGAAATCCATTTTAGGATCTGGTTAGAGAGAGATTTAGCTCTCTGTTAGAGCTCTTGCTGCTGTATGTAGAATGACCAGGTGCCAATCGGCTGCTCTGTTGTGTATGTCCAAGAGAATTATGGTGAAGGCTCCGTTATTCGATTACCCACTTAGTAGCAGCCAGGGGCAACTGTGTTCATCGAGGGAGAGTAGTAGAATGTGCCGGTAAGAGCTCAATTTCTCTACCCTGCACAGTGCACTGATGTACTTTCAACCTGTGCGGCGGGCTGCTATGCTATGAGGCATGCTAAACAGTGACGAAGGTCTGGGCCAAAAAATATATAACATTCACCTAACTCGACCCCATTCTAGAAAATCTACCAAGGTTAGAGCTAGACGTGCGCTACAAAGGAGAAACATGACACCTGAGTGAGTTTTTATAGTGCTTTCATTGTGCTTCACTGTTCTGAGGGATCTCTTGCCACTATTCAACAAATTTCCCAAGAGAATATTAAAGTGTTATGCTGGGACAGTAAGGAGATCAAGGAACTTACTGGCCTTACTTCCAAAGGCAGAGCATCCAAAATCTAGGACACTTGCACGGCAAGCTGTCGCCCACCTCAGCAAGCCAACTTGAAAGTACGGTGCGACAACTAACCTTGAAGGACATGTCTGAGTGTATTGATAGTAATATATTGTATGATTTCTTTCAATAACATTGGTTGGGTAGTCCCAACCTATGTTATTGAAAACTTGGGACCTGCATATGTAGGCATTTATAGTGCATATAGTGCAATTTAAAATGCACTCTATACTAGATTCTAAGCCAGTGTAGTGATGTCCAGTCTACTGATATGCTGTCATATGTATGGAAACCACATATCGAGCCGATGCCCACATTCTGAGTTATTCATAGTTTAGTGATCAATTTAAGGGCATGTGAACATGTAAAACGTTTGAAGAGTCAATACTAGAATTGTGGCTGTGCACCACTATAGTCTTATTTGTCAATGAGAGGGAGGGAACAATACTCCTTAAGTTGCTGAGTTGGAAGAAGCAGCTGCCTGCCTCGGGTTGGCTTGTGGCTCCAGGGTCACCTGATCATCAAAAACAAAGCCCACGTTTTTCACTTTAAGAGTCAAGGAGAGTGGGAGGTTAGTGGCGGGATCCCAAAAGCCTGCAACAGACTGCAATTTGACTTCTAAAGAGTGTGATCTTTTTGTATCCCTATCAAGCTGTAAGGGGTCAATTATCATCTAAGATTTGCTAGACATGGGCACTGCTGGAGCACTGAGAACCCCTTTCCCCATTCATCCCTGAAACCCCAATGCAAATCTGTGTGTCACTAAGGCATAATTGGATTGCTGTGAGTTAGGCCTTTAACAAACGAGCAAGTGGGACCAGGTGCATATTGAAGAGGATAGAAGAGAGATGCACACATTGTATTATGTTTGGGAACAAGTAATGGAGCCAGGGATCTTCCAGCTGGATATGTGGACCAGCAAGGACAAATGGTAACTTCTTATGCTGCTTATACTGATCGAAATAGCATGAAAAGGGAAAAATGGCCACATACTGCTGGGAGTGCAGAGGCCAGTACTGTGGAATAGCCTCCGCCTGTTGCTGAAAGAAGAATACAATCCTCACGAATGTTGTAGCTGACTGACATAGAAACTCCTTGTCGACCACGCAGCCTGATCACAAGCTCCACTCTTCTCGACGTCTTAGTGTGGGCTGGGTTCCAAGCCACCTACAATGATGTTTGCTACAACTTCATATGGATGACAGTATTGGTCATTAAGGAACGGTGGAAACAGAGAGGGGTAATGGACCTGTGAGTGTGGACCTGAGCTGTGCTGTAGTGTTTTCTGCATAAAAGAAAAAGGCACCTCATCTTCTGGCCTCGACATCACTGCCTAAGCGATACCATCCGATGCAACAGGCTGAACACTGCATCACAACAATTCAAGTTCATTGCTTTCTGGGGTGAGACATTTTCCTTCCCTTTGTTCTCCTATTTGTATTCTCGTTTCCCTGTTTCACAGCTCTTTTCTTATGTCTCTCAATTAGAGCAGAGATAGGCATGTGTTCCCCAGGAAACTACAGACAGAAATGAGCGGGCACCACTATTATTCCTTGTTAAATTGTTGAATTACTATTTTTTTTAAAGAAGTATTTGGTCCTGTCACCAGATGCCTCCCCGTTTGCAAGGGGTGGTGAGAAATGATGATACACTATTGGCTGGATAGGTTGTTCCAGTCTGCTGGAAGGACCTAAGTGAGAATTCTCACTAATTATTACTTGGATACATTCAATGTTGCTTAGATATATGTTGAAAAATCTTGATACACTCAGTTGGTTTTAATATAGGTATATTTATTTTTCAATTGTTTTCTCTAATAGGCCTTTTGCAAACATTTTGTTGTCCAATGCATTTCAGTCTATCCCAGACCCTCTTCAGGGACTATTAGCAATAAGAAAATAAATAAATAAATAAATAAAGTCTAAATAAAAAATGTTCATCAACATATTAATTCAAAAACAAACCAACTGTGTATTACACGTATTTACTCATGGTTGGCAGTACTATAACTGCTGGAAAATATACCTGTGTCAATGTTGCTTTAAACCTTGGCCTTATTCGTACAGTCTTTCTTGTGGAAAAATGTCCAAGTTCATAATCCACTTGAGCGCTTACACTTTAATTTGCTGATGTGAAACATCTATACTCCTTGTATATGGTAATCTGGATAATAAAAAATATTAAATTTACTGGAGTTCTAATCTTGACATAGATCAAGCTTATAACTATTAGAGTCTCACCTCCCCAAGTGGGGAGTTTTACCTGTTTGTGTGCAATACTGGAGCAGCAGGGCACCTCGCTCGCGTGGACACGCATTGCTGGTGACTCTGACTGCTTATATAGTTACAAAATGGCACTGGCACGCATGTGATGATGTCATTAACGTGATAACGCCATCGCGTGCCGGCGGCCATTTTGGATTCGTCATTTATAGTCTGTAAATGCATTTCAGTTGCAGACAATGTCCACAAACTTCTTAGATGTTACTGTGTTTTATAAAACTTACCACAACTTTGTACCGGAAACCCAGTGATCGGAATCATTTATTACACCGATTGAGTTTTCATCCTCCAAACACCCTCAAGAGTCTCCCTTATACCCAACTATTAAGGGTCAAAAAAATAGTGCAAGATGAAGCTGAATGTAGAAAACAAACAAACACAAGAGATGGCTACAAGATTTTTACAAAGAGGATACTCACCACAAGAGATTAAAAATTCTATTTCTAAAGTGGCAACAATGGACAGGAAGGAGATACTGGCGAACGTTAAAGGCACTAAAGAAACTCCACTGATCTACGTGACTAAATATTCCACAGAATGCAACAAGATCAAAAGAATCATTTTGAAACATTGGCATTTTTTGTCCGAAGACATTACTTTGGGAAATCTCTATACAATTCCACCAATGTTTGCCTATAGCAGAAGCAGGAATATTAGAGATAACAACACGCAAAACCAAAGTAAGGTGGAATGAACATCGGTCAAACATTCGGACAAGCAACATCAAATCTCCCGTATCAAGACACTTTAAAGAAGCACAACATCAAATAGCGCAAATTACATTCCAAATTCTTGACGTGCTAGAAGCTACACATGGAGCCAATGTGGATATTAACAGACTTTTGAGTCAAAAAGAAACCTTTTGGATAGAGAAATTGAACTCTTTACATCCAGGTGGTCTCAATGAGGAATGTAATTACGCATGTTTTCTTTAATTTACTTTATTGTAACCAAGTTGGGGATTGAGAAGCACAGTAATCAATTATATGTATGTGTAACATATTGGAAATGGAACTGAAGTTAGTATTTTGACATCTGTGCAATAACTGATCCAAACATGAATGAGCAGGTATTTTTGCATGTAACATCTTATATCTTCTCAGTATAAGGTTAATCAATGTTTTTTGTGTTCCAAGATATTTTACTCACAGGCACACTAACACGAAAAATCAACAGGTGATGTACTTCTACCTAAGTTTAAGAATAAGAGAATATTACTCATAATGGATGAGTCTCTAACAATATATGTCCAATATTAATGTTCCTAACATCTAGAACATATCAACATTTATAACAAATCAGAATTGTGGACATTGTCTGCAACCGAAATGCATTTACAGATTACAAATTACGAATCTAAATGCATCACTAATATCATTGTTTCCAACATTTAGAATATATCGGCATTGTGGACATTGTCTGCAACCGAAATGCATTTACAGACTATAAATGATGAATCCAAAATGGCCGCCGCCACACGATGACGTCATCACGTTGATGACGTCATCACGGCGCATGCCAGCACCATTTTGTAATTATATAAGCAGTCAGAGTCACCAGCAACGCGTGTCCACGCGAGCAAAGTGCCATGCTGCTCCAGTATTGCACACAAACAGGTAAGACTCCCCACTTGGGGAGGTGAGACTCTAATAGTTAAATGCTTCATCTATGTCAAGATTAGAACTCCAGTACATTTAATATTTTTTATTATTCAGATTACCATATACAAGGAGTATAGATGTTTCACATCAGTGAATTAAAGTGTAAGCGCTCAAGTGGATTATGAACTTGGAAATGTTTCCACAAGAAAGACTGTACGAATAAGGCCAAGGTTTAAAGCAACATTGACACAGGTACATTTTCCAGCAGTTATAGTACTGCCAACCTTGAGTAAATACGTGTAATACACAGTTGGTTTATTTTTGAATAAATATGTTGATGAACATTTTATTATTTATTTATTTTGACTTTTTTTTTTACATTTTTTTTTTTTTTCTTATTGATAATAGTCCCTGAAGAAGGTCTGGGATAGACCGAAATGCATTGGACAACAAAATGTTTGCAAAAGGCCTACTAGAGAAAACAATTGAAAAATAAATATACCTATATTAAAACCAACTGAGTGTATCAATATTTTCCCCAGGAAACTCTAATTTTATTTTATTTTGATTTGAATTGGTTTTCGAAAGACAGCAACATTTACGCAATGCTGACATTATGGTGCTCCGAGGCGGTTAAAGTTCACAGATAATGCGATGCTTAGAACAAGGCAAACAAAGACCATAGTAAAACTAGGTAAAGCAGCAAAAACCCTATTGGACATAATAGCAGAGCAGTGAAACAGACATATTCAGTTCAATGAGGAAGAATTAAGTTCCATTTTGAGTCTTGTCTAAGGGCTGGTAAATTGAAATGTCAACAGCATTCTAAGTGGTTTTCTAAATAGCCAGCTCTGATTCTTCTATGATCATGTCCATTGCTGCCTCAATCAACTATGGAAAAGACACCTGACTGGCCATCCACACAGAGGGCTGGGGAGCTCAAATGGTCATGGGGAGCGATCTGCTCTGTTACCCAACTCCTGGAGGTTGCATCTCAGCAACCTGCAGAACTCTGAACTGTTAAGATAAATCACAGGGAGGTACAGAAAACGTCCCTGGGGGTAGAAGAAAGACCATCCCTCATGGAACCAGCAGCCCAGAGTACCATCGATAGCCTTAATACATCAGCGTACCTGGTCCCAATCTCTCTCCACATACCTGCTATTGAAACCTAATCACACATTAGGTCGATGTGGGAGACACCAACCCCAACTGAGAACCCTGAATGTGATATTTGGAAGTTTAGACATCATTCGCAAGGACCGCAGTTTGTGGGAGCTCACATACTTGCCCCGATGAGAAACAAAGAGAAGGGAACTCAGCAGGATCTGTTCGTGAACTTCAGACTCCTCACACATCAGTCCCACAGACATGACATTGCATAGATCGTAGTCCGGGAGCCAGAACAGAGCAATCTGGTCATCATCTTGAAACCACACAACTCAAAGATAGCAGCAGCCCCCTTTCTAGCCTCAGCCATTGCGAATAATGCAAAAGAGGTGCAATCTGAATGGGACCAATCACATTTAGCGATACTAGTAGAGAAACAGACTCATCAACAATGGCCCAGCCTGATTAATATTACCAATAAACTGCAGTATAATACAATAGGGTGGAGAATCTCCTAGTGTGGGTGTTGATTCACTTACCCTCGCTAACTGTTCCAGGCACCTTGGTTATCCTTGCACCTTACCTGTAACCCCCCTGGGTGTATCCCCTATGTACAGAGCTATGTTGCTTCCCAGCTCAGTGTTCAATTTATAAATCTCAAAATACGTGGATAGATAGGAGAGCAGTTCTGCGTGAGAACACAGAACAATGAGCGTTGAGCAAGCAGAAGGAGAGCGTGCTGAGAGAAGAGAGTACGGGAAGTTTGAAGCTGCAGCCAGAGAGTCAAGGGCAGAGTTATGGCCCCACCATGAAAGCCACTTAAGAGACCATTGAAAGATAAGGAAAGGACTAGACCAGTGGAGCCAAAGCTGAAT
This sequence comes from Ambystoma mexicanum, assembly GCF_040938575.1. Taxonomy (NCBI): domain Eukaryota; kingdom Metazoa; phylum Chordata; class Amphibia; order Caudata; family Ambystomatidae; genus Ambystoma; species Ambystoma mexicanum. Next base: position 388,483,958 of record NC_090928.1, on the reverse strand, counting down.
TGAAGCTTGGACAAGGGGGTAGACCTGCTGGAAAAGCATGTAGTTCAGAGATCAGGACCTGCTAGTACAAAAGCTCTATGGGAGCATAGTCCAGGCACCAAAGTAGAAGCAGGGCCATCAGCCAATTAAAAATGTTAGCTAAATAGAGAGTGCTTAGCCCTAGGCAGGGGGCAAAGCAATTCTAACCAATCCAACCCAGGTATGACGGGAGAACCTACTTGTTTTCTTGTGTTTGATCACCACACTGACAAGGAGGTGTAAGGATGCGTCTGGAACCGGCATGGAGGTGTTGCATCCGCTCTGGACATCATCAATACCAGGTCCAGCTTGACACGTATCACAGCCTGAATGTCTACCTAACCACGTGGTGACATTGACCATCAATAAAGAAGTGTGCAGGGTAATTCCAATCCCTGTGACTGTGAGACAGACGAACAGTGCTCTGGGTGGACGCCTGTCAACCTGTTAATTTGTTTATTACTTTAGAGATGGACATTGGATGCCGGTCTTCAAGACTGGATATATAGACTAGGGATGTTCAGTCGTCAAGATAGGATTTAAGACTAGTGAAGGACATTGGCCCTCTGGTCATTTAGACTAGGAAACAAACATATACTTTGTGGTACACCAGTGCCTTTGCTCTATTTTGTTTTGCCATTTCTCATCTTAAGTTACCTAGGCCCTGTAAGACATGCTTCAACCCATCATTGTGAAATCAGATAGTGCTTTTTCCCAGGTTGTTGGAACCTTCATGGGAGGAGAGACCATGAGGACCCAGAGAGACTAAAAGGTTTGTTGTGGGTCAGGATACGCCATGCAAAACAGCCCAACTATGAAGATAGCCTATACACCATAAGACCTTTTTATGTTGAGTTATCTTAGTTTTGCCACCAGCATTCTTATTTTTGAAAGCCCATTGACTGTAAGTCATTTTATTTGTCATTTACTCTTTCGGTTTACACCTCATTTAGACTCCTTATAAAACGTGACCTCTTCTATGTCTCTGATACCTCCAGCCAAATAATCAAACGAAGCTGCCAGTGCAAATGCATTGCTGATAATAAGATGAATTTGAAAACAAGTCAACCTGGCCCACTGTCATGGTTCCTTCTAGGTGCAAGTTACTGGAGTGACCACCTGAGTCCTCCATGAGTTTTTGGCGTTCCCCACGGAAGGTTTTATAGCAGGTAACCACGCTGTTTGTGGAATAACAGGCTAGTGATTGAGACGGGCAGGTGGGGGTGGAGAATGAGCTGGGGCACGGGGGCAAGGGTGGTGAAAGGCGGGGGGACTGCTGGTTGAAGTGGGCGTGCTATAGGCTGAGCACAGGGGGTGGGAGGATCATGCAATCATGGAAAATAGTCAGGTTTTGAGGGCTTTCCTGGAGGACAGGCGATTCTCTATGAGGTGGAGCGTGAAGAGAACAGAGTTCCATGATGTGGATGCGAGGACAGAGAAGCAGGCGCCTCCTAGTCTTGAGAACTTGAAAGGAGGGACTACCAGGAGGTGTGCAGAGCCTGGCCTGGTGGGTTAGTAGCGGGAGAGCTTGTTTTGGAGAAATTCTGGTCCTTTCTTATGCATTGCATGGTGGGTAATGAACATGGCCTTGAAAGAGGCCTGTCGACTGATCAGAAGCTAGTGGAGTGTCCTGAGTGCAGGGGAGATGTGTTGCCTGGGGGAGAGTGCGAGTCGGAGACTTGCTGCAGAGTTTTGAACCGGTTGGTGCTTTCTCAGTTGCTATGTGGGTGCACCTAGGTAGAAGGAGTAAGAGTAGTCTAGGCGCTGGAGGACGAGGTCCATGATTGCGGATACTCTATGGGGATACAGGAGATAGGGACAAATCTGCTTGCGAATGCAGAGGTGGAAAGTGCGTGATCTGGAGACTGTTGATGTGGTGGGAAAGGGTCAGGTCTGAGCTAAACGTGCTTGCTAGGTTTTTGGCTGAGGCAGATGCTAAAGAATACGGCCATGGGATAGGTTAGGGAAGGATAGCTGTTTTTTTTAGGATTTCGGTTTTTCCGGGGTTGAGGAGCAAGTATTTGTGCGTCATCCAGAGATCAATGTCTGAGAGGAAGGATGCGAGGTCTGGTGGGCTGAGGAGGGGGATTTGGGAATCTTGAGGATGATCTGGGTGTTGTCTACAAAGTTGTAACATGTGGGATTGTGGGAACGGCTGAGCTTGTGGAGGGGCAAAAGTTATAGGTTGAAAAGGAGGGGGGAGAGGCAAGCTCCCTGGGGGACTCTGTGTGGGACTGGGTAGGGGGCGGAAGAGAAAAGAGCAAAAGAGGTGATTTGGGAGCAGTCGGAGAGGAAAGAGGATATCCAACTGAGGGTGGAGTCCCTTATGCCGAGGTCAAAGAGTCTGTTTATTGGGATTGATATGTTAATCATGCTGAAGGCTGTTGGAAGGTCAAGGAAGACAATAGCGGCTCAGCCCTCAGAGTCTGCTGTTCTTTTCAGGCCGTCCCAGATAGACACCAGGGATGATTCAGTTCTATGGAGGGGTCTGAAGCCAAACTGGCAAACATATTTGGCTTTCCTGATTTGGAATCTGTAGGCTCTCGTCTCTCTAGCCATAGTGTCTTTGTTTTGGGGGGGAGTGCTGGTCCACAAGTGATGTTCCAGTCGATGGTTCAAGGTTTTGAGGAATTTGAGAAGACAAAGCAGTTTAAAGCCAAACGGCCAGTCATGCAACTACTGAATTTTAACAGTAATCAAAAAGAGAAACGTAGAAATCAACCATATTGCAGTTTTGACTCGTGATACAGACAATTGTTGCACCCAAGATCATTTCTGTCCTGGTCATCCAAATCCTGCCCATATCAATTTGCATGTTACTACCCTGCCCCTGGACTAGTTCCAGTGAAGTCAGCCCATGGTAAATGAGCCTCTCCAGACACCACATACAACTTGGGAAGAGGGTAGTGGCCACCTAAACACTCCATCAGACTCTCGGGGAAAGGGAGGCAGCCTGAGTCACAGCTTGTATATTCAGCTTTGGCCTATGTGTCGATGAGACACTTTTCCAGCCACTCTGCACAAAAGGGAGAACACAAATCATTTAATGTACTCCCATACTTCAGGACTGGCAAGCGTAGGGTAATTAATTATCTAACAGAAAAGGTGATTGGGCACGTTGCCCTTTCAGGAGACATGATTACACCACAATAACAGGAGAGGGGAGCTCTCGCTTCCTTGGCAGAGGTTAGGTGGCTCAATGTGTGAAGGCTACGCTCATAGAGGGAGCTAGTGTCTTCACTCAGAGCGGAGTTCCTCTCTGCCTCCTAACATCTTACAGAAGGTTGAGTGGGGATGGCCAATCTCCTGGTATCCCGCAGGGCGTAGTGGATACATAGAGCATATAGGCCACAGGTCATGTGACCTCAGAACTCAGTCTGCATTCTCCATGTCTGTTGCTCCACTGCAAGCCATTCAGCTGTTTGCAACTGCACGTTGGATCTGTAAGAACCTTTGCATGTCCCAAAACACACTGGAAGGGCAGAAGAATCCTCCGCACAGCGTAACTCTTGGGTGAGGTTTGTGAGTTGTCCAGGCGTTACAGATGACAACCTCCCAATTGTGCGGTATCAAACACAGGACATCTCGAGGCCTTGCACTTTGTGGATTGTTTTGATGTGAGGAGGCATAGGAACATAGTTCTGCTATGATTTCCCTTCACCTCGGCACCTTTACAGTAGCTACGTGCCCCACAGCACACAGCCATGTTGGGGGTGGCATACCATGGCTGCAGCGAAAGTGACGCACACCCTTCAGTGGGTCATTTTGGTCTATTAAATGTGAAGCGCCCTTAAGGCGAATCTCTGGCCAGCTTTGCCATCAAAATTGCAGTTCTATTTAAGTCATAGCCAGTATGAAGCATACTTTGGGCCTGATTTAAAGAATTCTTTGCGCGCTGAAAAGAACTTTACGCACTTATCAGCACGCAAAACTCCTTTCGTTGATTCATGGAACCAACTTTGCATGCTCTTCCCGTCCCTTGCGGGGTCTTGGCGCAGGCCCATCACGTCTTTGCATGTAGTCGATCGCTTTGCGAAAGACTGCATGCAAAGTGTGGGAAGGACCTATGTAAGGAAGTAAATGGGGGCGGACCATGCATATTCCCCATTCCCCATGCAGAATGAGGAAGAACAGGAACTTAGTGGGCATGTCGAGGGACGGGCTACACATAGAAATCGCACGCCCAGCAAAGCGCACACAAACGGGTATTCATGGATCAGACGGCACAACGTGACATTGGGGAAAGAGGAATGCAAAAGCTTGCGATCCTACAGCCACGTGAAAGGACCAGCAAGATCCCAATAGCAGAGGAAACAATGCGCAAAGGTAAGTGTTGGGGGCTGCTCCGGTCCACCGGGCAGCCCCATACTTGTGTCGGGTAGCACCCGACAGCACACACAGAGGTGCGGCGATCACGCCGCTGGATGAAGGGTGGGGGTTCATCCCACCGGCTCCGGGGACACCGGAGCTCCACACAGGGGCCGGTTGGCAACCGGCTTACCACGGCCCCGGCTCTGGGGGCACCCAGGCCGGGGTCGCCATCCTGGCCCGACTCACAGGGCCAGGGCGACACACAGGGACGGCGTTGCCCGGCAGGGGCACCGTCCGGACGGCGTTGACAGGCAGGGGCACCGTCCTGGAGCTGGGCCCTATCCTTGGGCCCAGCACACGTGGTGGGGCACCCGCATGGTGCCTCCAAACACACACACACATGCGGAGTCAGTTGGGTCTCGACTGACGAGCCGGAAGCGGCTCGTCCACTTTATTAACTTGGTCACATGGTTCCCCACGTGACCACAGCAATACACTTGGGCAATACCATGCCTCCCAACAGGGGAGGCATGTAACACTCCTCCTTTTTTATAACAATAAAACAAAACCCCCAAAGTCCCAACATAACCACCACTACTACTACTACTACAACCACTCTGCTAATACACCCTTTATTAACCTGGGTGAGTGGTTTCACTATTACTGAATGCCGCCATTGTTGACCCCCCTGGCACCATTTAAAGCATGGCCACAATATGCAGGATCACAGCTTCACATTGCCACTTGAATGGGCCATTTTAAGCAAGTCCAGAGTCTGCAGGGTACCAGTCTTCATGGAGATGGCCACTGAGTCCATATTAAGCAATTGCAGGTCTGCAGGAGACCAGTCCGACATCATACGTGGGCAGCTCCTTAGGACAGTTCAGTTCACCACTCAGGGGCCGGCAAAGCCGCACCTGGGGAGGCCCAGGGGCCACATCGGCCAAGTCCACATTCTTGAGCGCAAGCCCGCAGCAGGGCACCGATCACGAACAAACAGGCCACTTTCCACACCTCCCCCTTTACATGGGGGCTGCTGGCGTTGTGTTTGGCCAGCATCACAGTCTTACCATTTCCCGCCCCGGGCCCAGTTGAAAATTCGGCCCGCCCACCGTGTGGGCAGATCCCCTTCCTTACGCGGCATCCGCCGCTCTATTCCTTCTGGGGCATGCACCTCCCCTCCACCACCGCAGGCGACGACTCCTCTTCCATGTCTCAGTGGGGAGGGGCAGCCAGCCATAAGGCCGGCCCAGCTCCAGTGCGGAATACTTTTTTCCTTTGCGCGGGCCCAGTTGTTGTTGGGCCCGCCTCCCAAGGGCCGCGTACACTGTTTTGCTGCCCCACTGTGTTTGGGGCATTCTCTACTTCCGCGGTGCCCTCCAGGCCAGCCTGTGCACCGCAGCTCCAGCACAGCGCACGTGGGGGAGGGGCAGGCAGCTCGCCTCCTCATTTTGTTTGGTTGCGGCTAAGGCCGCAGAGCATTCCCCGTCCCCACGGACGCCACCTTCACGCACCGCGGCCACAGGGCCGGGCGGGGGGGGGCCCGCACACACGCAACTCCATCATGCGCGACTGGGGGCATCCCCCCCCCATCACGGCCCACGCTGCTTCCGACAGGTCTCCCTCTTGTGGCCGATGCCGCGGGCCAATCTCCTCGGGGCCGCCTCGCTGTTTGGCAGCCCCAACACACCTCCAGCGCAGCGGCCGACATCGCGGACACTCTCTCCCCTCCTGGGACTCCCCGCCAGATGGGAGGGGGGCAGCCCACGCGGCCACCGCCGCACATCCTCCTCCCCACGGGGAACAAAACACAGCTCCTCCTCCTCCTGGGGCCATGGCCGAGGATGCCTTCCGTCTCCCTCAGGGGACGGGCAAGCAGCTCGCCCCCCATGTGCACTTCGCAGGCCCAGTTGGAGGTGGGCCTGCCACGGCACTTCTTCTCGGCGGGCCCAGGTATGGCCGGGCCCGCCACACCAAGACATCCTCCGGGCACACGGGGCCCACACCCTATATTTACCGCTCCTCCCCTCCGCGGCTTGCGGGTGAGGGAGGGGTAGCACCTCCTCTGTGGCCGACGCCGCAGAAATTTCTCTCCCCCACGGGGATACGGGGGAAAACAGCCTCCGCTCCTCCATATCGCGGGCCCAGATGAAGATGGGCCCGCACCATATCTTCTTCGGGGCACGCGGGGCCCCTCGCCTCGTCGCCATTGTTGGGGGCTGCTCCGGTCCACCGGGCAGCTGCATACTTGTGTCGGGTAGCACCCAACAGCACACACAGAGGTGCGGCGATCACGCCGCTGGATGACGGGTGGGGGTTCATCCCACCGGCTCCGGGGACACCGGAGCTCCACACAGGGGCCGGTTGGCAACCGGCTTACCGCGGTCCCGGCTCTGGGGGCAACCAGGCCGGGGTCGCCATCCTGGCCCGACTCACAGGGCCAGGGCGACACACAGGGACAGCGTTGCCTGGCAGGGGCACCATCCGGACGGCGTTGCCCGGCAGGGGCACCATCCTGGAGCTGGGCCCTATCCTTGGGCCCAGCACACGTGGTGGGGCACCCGCATGGTGCCTCCAAACACACACGCGGAGTCAGTTGGGTCTCGACTGACGAGCCGGAAGCGGCTCGTCCACTTTATTAACTTGGTCACGTGGTTCCCCACGTGACCACAGCAACACACTTGGGCAATACCATGCCTCCCAACAGGGGAGGCATGTAACAGTAAGGTACAATCGGGAATGTAGGGTTACTGGCACGCAGTTGAGGTGCGGATTGAAGTTAGGGGTGCATGCATGCAGATTAGCGGGATGCAGCTGTCATTTACGGGGGTTAACATGCATATCTATTGGGGGGCCGACCTGAGTTACGTGACATGTAACACATTTTAGCAGGGTCCAGTTAAGAGTTACAGGGGACCATACGCAGTGTCAGCGGGGGTTTACTTGATTGCAGGGGGATTGCCCTCAGCATTGACGGGGTGCATGATGGTGGTGGAGGATGTTGCTAGATCTGCTTTGACTGGGGGCGTGTCGTGGGCGTTCCGCATGCTACTTGCGCCTAGGATAAGTTGACGGTTCAAATTCCATGATAATGCAGATCGCGCATAAAATGCTTTTGCATGCAAGTATGCACAAAGTGGTGTTACGTGCAGAGTGCTTTTCAGGGCCTATGCGCAATGTTGCACATTTTCTATAAATCAGGCCCTTAGTGTCGTAGCTACCAGGTAGCGGGAATAGCCAAGTTTCCCCTACACATGCACATATACACAGGCACAAAGAACCCAACTGAACATAACTGGGACATGTGTGATGTTCAGGACTCCTCTCAAGCAGGTCCCTTTGCACTGCCGTATGCAGAGACGTCTTTATGGGAGGGCAAAAGGGACACTTGCTCCGGGCCCCCACCTTGTAAGAGGGCCCCACAAGTCTGGCTGAGATAAAGAAGCCAGTTTCCATTGTTCACCAAACTCAAATAGCACACAACAGGATATTGTAGTGCATGCTGCTGAGGCTCTAAACCTATTACCTGTCTTGTTGAAAAGTACAGTCTGCTCTGATCAATTGATCTTGTAATGTTTTCAGCGTTCACTGTGGTGTCCATAGTTTGTGCGTTCACTACGTCTCATTATGATTGCTGTGAGGTAGCATATCAAGCTATGGGTTGTGATCATGATGAGGGGGGCGCAACCAGGTATTCTGGATCCATTTATTCATTTGGTTTAGGGTCTGGGGGCCCAAAGAGGTCTGAAACCCCGGGTCCCAAAAGTGCTTAAGATGGCCCTGGCCGTATGCTGAACCCTTTGCAGGACAGGCAGAATGCTGCTGTCTCCTGAACAAAAGGCGTTTATCTACCTCATTCAAACGGGAGAAACAAACTGTGATTATGTGCCTCTTCTTCACCCTGATCTCGGCCGCGAGGCATTAATCTGTTTCTGTGTCAGGCTGTGTGAGGCCCTTCTTGGCCTGTTAATGGTGATCAGAGCTGAACAGGTGCACACATATCCAGATCTTGTGGCGGCGCTAAACCAGCCGTCTGCTGGGAGGTGATGTGAAGCCCTACACCTCACTACAATGGGGTAAGTGCTTGACTACACCATCACATAGGTATGATCCCCAGCCCGCAGGAGCTTTGTTCTTGTACAGCCGGGTAAATTAACATCACTGTTTTTGTTTTTGTCTTTGGGATGCTGGTAGTGTAGCATAGCCCCCTTGTTTAATGATCAGAGAGCAGGCATCGGTGCATAGCATGCACGTCACAGGTTCAAGCACCACTGATTTCAGTGCTCATTTGTTTTCTGCAGACATCTTTGTTTAACCTGCAGATGATATGTTGAAATGCCAGTATGATAGCTAAGTGGTTAAATGCCCCTGCGGCAGAGATGTGCTTGTAGCCTGCCCCATGCATTCATCGCTAACTACTTTGAAATATGAACAGCATGTTGGGTCCAAAATGTGAATTCATTCACACCACCATGCAGCTCAAAAGCTGAACAGCAGTCATTAATGCATCTGCTGTTCCCAGTCTGGCACTGTTTTCAAGGCTTTTCAACTGAATGTGAGCGATAACTCGCCAGCGCCCTTTGTGAAGCAGCTTGAGCGTAGGTAGTGGCAACGTTTGCATTTCCTCACTGAGCTAAACTATGTTCTTCTTATTCTCTGAACATGTATCGAAATTATTTTAATTGAAGTCGTTTGTAAATGGAAAAGAAACTTGAACTAGAAATGTTGTGCCTGTGCAGCTCATGCAGTTCTGGTTTTGCTGTAAATCACACATCTGTAATTGTGTGGGTTATTTTTAATTGTAAATCCAAGAATGCAACTACCGGAATGCATATAAAAAACATGGCTGGCTAGGTTATTCTGCCCTGAAGTATGAGAAGTGGATCTGCTGAATCACAAATTCAGTGAAATAATGTAATACAATCTAGTACATGTTGTCCTTATGTGAGAACTCTATTCTGCTTCACAATGGCAAACAATTCAATGAATCTATTTGGTGTTTTTTAGGCATCCCAGTGTTGGAAACATGTTTCCCTTCATCAGAATTGCCTTAATTGAGCAAGCACTTTTGAGTCTTCCTGGAATTGGACCGGATTTCCCTGGATTGAAAAAACAGAAACATTTATCTCCTCAGTCTCAGATCTGGGGATATGCTATGATAAGTCATATATAACACGCCTGTACACAAGTGTTTCTAGGCGCGACAAGATAAGGAAGGGAAGACAGATGGACGACAAGACAAACAATCTTACTAGGCCGTGTGTCATTCAGATCGTGCAAGTGCGACAACGCCAAGTACAGGAGGAAGGGAAAGGGGAAGTGTCATGGAGAGGGAAGGAGGAAGTACAATCAGACCAGCAATGCTCTGAGTAAGTGCAGCCAGGGCAGTGCGGCTCTGAGTAAGTGCAAGGAGGCATGGGACTGTAGAGGTTACAGTTACAGCCTCTAATTGCGCTATAGGCCCGGAGGCAGTGCTTGGGAGACTGATCATGGAGGAGCCTGATACCCAGTGAGGCACTGAGGGTAACCAAGCAACTAGTCGGCGCCACGGGCTGTTGGTCAGCAGGGGAGGTCAAGAGAGAAAGCAGAGGAGATAAGGAAAGTCTTGAGCTGCTTCCGGAACTTCAGGTGGTCCGGCTCAAGTTTGAGAGGGGCAAGGAGGTCATTCCAGTAGGTGGCACCTGCAGAGGAGAGGGATCTGCCCCCCACTCTCTGCCTGGAGAACTTTCTGACCTTCAGCGAATTGGAAGTAACTGAGCAAAGGGCTCAAGAAAGAAGGTAATTTGGAAGAGAGAGTTGGAAGCAGTGCGGGCCTCGGCCCCCCGAAAAAACTGTGGACGATGCAGAGGGTCTTGAACTTGATCCTTGCAGCCACCGGGAGCCAGTGGAGAGATTCTAGGGCTGTAGAGATATGGTCCCTGGGCTTGAGGGCAAGGATAAGTCTTGCAGTACTGTTCTGGATTAGTTGCAGTGGGCAGAGTGTAGAGGAAGGAAAATTGAGAAAGGGCCTGTTGCAGTAGTCCAGCCTAGAGAGAACCAGGGCTCGGGAGACAATGAGTTTCTGGGGAAAGTGAGAAAAGGAAGAATACCTCTGAGGAGGTGCAGCTGGTAGTGGGCCTTCCTCGCAAGGTCTGCGACATGCGGAGAGAAGGAGATGGTGGAGTCGAAGATGACGCCAAGGTTTTTTGTCTCACCTGAAGGTGAAGGAAGACGGCCCAAGAAGGGCGGCCAGAGTTAAAGAGGGAAAGCAGAGCGGGGGTCCCAATGAGAAGGATCTCCGTCTTATTGGCATTGAGGCTGAGGTCGTTGGAGGTGCACCAATCCTGTATCGTCTGACAGTCTTGAATGAGCGAGAGAGGAGAGGAGGCTGAGGGGAGCCTGAAGAAGAGCTGAATGTCATTCCCATAACACTGAAAGTTAGAGGAGAAGGTAGAGATCAGGTGTGCCAAGGGGGCCAAGTAGACATTGAAGAGCCAGGGTGAACGGTTAGAGCCCTGGGGAGCACCACACGTGGAGAGAGAGGTGGTGGAGAGAAAGGACCCAAGTTGGACCTGGCAGGGTCGGTCCAGGAGGAAAGAGGTCAACCAGTCCAGAGCCTGACCCGTGATGCCCAGGTTCTCATGGAGACGCTTGATCAGGGTGAAGTGGTTGATTGGGTGGAAAGCAGAGGAAAGGGCAAGAAGGATGAGGACAGAAGGAAGGCTGGAGTCAAGATTAGCAAGCAGATCTTCACAGGTTCAGTGTGGAGAGTAAGCTGGGAGATGGGCAGCTTTTCCAGGAGTTTGCCCTGGAAAGGAGTGATAGAGATCGGGCAGTAGTTTGCCATACAGGTAGGATAGGCATATGGTTTTTTGAGGAGGTGGTGCACAAGGGAGTGCTTGAGGCGAGAGGGAACGATCCAGTGGTGAAAGAGTGATTGCAGAAATCCGCCAAGGCTGGAGCAAGGGTGTAAATGTGGTCCTTGATGGTTCTGGAGAAACAGGTGAACACCTGTTTGGACAACACTTTCATAGATCGGACTTGTCTGGAAACCTCGTCAGATGTTGTCAGAGAGAAAGAGGAGAAAGGAGGAGGCGGGGGAGAGGTGGCTGGAGTGGTGCTGCGAGAGGGAGAGGAAGAGGAGAGCGAGGACAGGATGTTCTGAGTTTTAGTGCTGAAGTGAGAAGCTAGAGCCGTACAGAGGGCCTGGGAAAGAAGAGGAGAGGTGGAGACTGCAAAAGTATTGGCCAGCTCCATGCAGAATTTAAAGAGTTTGGCCGTGTTGCTAGAGGCTGCAGAGACGAGAGCCTGGATGTGGGCTCTCTTCTTCGACAGGACAGTCTTTGTTGCCTTTGGAGCAGGCAGCCGGCCAGTCTGTCAGAGGATGCGCCCAATGCCCTCCACTTCCTCTCAGCCACCCTACACTTGCGTTTCAGGGCGGTGAGGTTGGAATAATTTCAAGAGTTGCGCTTGGAGGTAGGCTTCAGATGGATTCACATGGCAGGGGCACAGATGTCCAGAGTGTTCGAGATAGAAAGATGCAGGTTAGAGAGGGCTGTGTCAGGGTGTGAGTCAGCCGCAGGAGTAGGAGGAGCAGAGAAGGTAGAGACAAAGGCATCCGCTGGCACACGCTTCATGGGCCGAATGACCAAGAAGGTAGGTGGCAGTGCTGGGGTCGGCTTTGCCTGGGGGACAGAGAGGTTCAGGTGAGTGGAAAGCAGAACGTGGTCAATCCAGTAGAGCTGAGTGGTCAGAAGGTTAGAGAGGGGGATGTCTAAGAAGATGAGAACATCCAAGGTGTGTCCGACAGAGTGTCGGACCAGAGGGTAGAATGGAGAGAGAGAGAGTGTTGCAAAGGATGCGGAAGAGCCCAGAGGAGAGATTAGAAGCTTCCAGGTGGGTGCTGAGGTATACAAGGAGTAGACATTGAGAGGTAGAGACAAGGAGAGAAGAGGAGAGGTCAGCCTACTCTGAAAGGAAGAGGGCAACCTGGCCAGGAGGCCTGCAGATGGTGGCCACAGTCAGATAGAGGCCAGGAGAAATAGCAAGCCTGCAGACCAGGAATTCAAAGGAGGTGCAGGCCTGTGTAGGAATGACAGAAGCATGGACCCACTCCGGAAAGATCAGAGCTACTCCACCTCCGGGTCGGTTGGTTCTGTGTTTGGAGAGGATCTTGTAGCCATCAGGGAGGATAGTGTCAAAACCTGTGACAGTGCCGGCCGTGAACCATGTCTCAGTGAGAGCGAGGACATCAAGGTCAAGTTCTTCCAGGAGGTGTTGGATGTCAGAGTGTTTGAGAGCAGAGCGAGAGTTGACTGTAGCAATGTGGAGCAGGTTGCCACATTTGAAAGGCTACCAGGGTGGCAAACAGGCTTGAGGTACACCCAGCAGAAGTGGTAGAGGGACCACGGAGTGGGTAGAAGTGGTAGCAGGAGGTGTCATAGTAGCTAGAGAGGAGGAGGAAGGTACCCCCAGAGAGGCGGCAGAAGAAGGAGGTGGCAGAGGAGCCAGAGAGGTGCAAGTAGGTGTAGCAGGAGAAGGAAGGAAGTTGATAAGGCACGGGAGACACCTATCGAAAAGAAGGCGATTGGGCAAAGGGCCCTAGACTAAGACGGTGCCATTCAGATAGGCATTAATGATGGTCTTGGAGGAGTGGAAGGAGGCCAAGAGGACCTCCCACTGAGTGCCACCATTAATGGGAGAGCAAGAGATGGAAGAGAGAGCCAAGACCATATGAGGGATCCATAGGTTTGGTGAGGGAACGACAAAGAGGATGTCAGCGAGAGTCTGCCTGGAGGAAGCACTGATGTAGGTATCAGCGATAGGGATGCCTGGGTTGGAGACCAGGATGTCTCTTTTGAACTTCTTCCATCCAGATTTAGTGAGAGGGATAGGATAGGAGAGAGAGTAGCAGTTAGAGAAGATGGGAGACACAGAAAACACCATAGCGGGTGCAAAGAGGAAAGTAGAGGAGGAGGGAGCAAAAGAGAAAGAGACGCACAGCCCTGCTCTGCACTGCGCAGGAGGTGCAGAGGTGGCGGTGAGGGTCACACAGTAGGGAACACAAGGTGATGCCCAACAGTACAACAGTAACCACAGTGGATGAAACCAAGAGAGTGGGAGAGAGCCTAGTGGGGCACAGATAGCAGTACAACAGGAACCACAGTGGGTGGTAACCTAGAGAGTGGGAGAGAGCCTAGAGGGGCACAGTTCACAGTAAACCAAAAGTATGGCTAACTGCTAGAAGGGAGCACCTAAGATTGCCCAGAGACAGAGTACGTTATGTCAGATGGTTAGGTCGAAGTATGCGCAAAGGCTGGGTAGTTTAGCAGGGAGCAGTAATGGCTGCTCCCACTTCCCACACCTTTCTTACCTTTCAGATGCTGAGGGCCAACGGCTGCACAGCATACTCGCACTCTGTGCCACACCCCGTTGTTGCCAAACACCTGAGAGGAGAGGAAGACAAAAAGACCATGTTCGAGCCACCACACAACACTGCACATGCAGTGGCCAGCTTTCCCCAGGACTTGGTGATGAAATTCCAAGTTTGGAAGAGCTCAACTCAGGTTTGTCTCTTTTGACATTTCAAGTACTTATAAGTTTAATTACCATGAGATTGGTGCCCTTAAAAGATGTTGATGGTAGGTGATTAGAAATTGGAGGTGCATAAGCTGCATTCTGAGTAAAAATAATGACTTGAAGCATGTGCTTATATAATGAATATACTTTAACTGTTTCTTGCAACGTCAGTAGATTAGAGTTTTAGGCTAACATTACTTGGCATGCTGATAATTGCCAGCTTCCATTTGGGATGTGGGAGATAAAGCTACCATCATACTCCTTTAGCTCAACATGTTACTACCACAATCAATTGTAAGGTTGGTTTATTATGTGATTTGTGTACCATTCATGACATCTCTATAATATTGGTTATTTAATGTCTGTGTTTTTAAAACTTTGTAAAAGCCTATCACTTAACTGCCATTAATCCATCTCTAGCCCCACCCCATCACCCCCCCCAGGTGAAATTCCAGAGTGTTGTTTCTATTTTCAATGCTGCATTTCAGTATACATAACATTCTGGGGCCTGCATTGTCTGTTATATATAGGTCCCACCAGTTGTGTCTTTGATTGTGTCTTTCATTGGCAACACTACTGAAACGGGTAAACATAATGCCTGTGACATCGGACCAGTTAGCCATATTGGCATTTGCTTGGTGGTGTCTGATCCATAGGTCATGTATCACGCAATATGAAGGTTGCCACAAGTGTTGTTTTCCATGTCTTAAATATATGGTTTGCCACTGAGTTTTTGTACAAACACATTTAGCTTGCTACTGCACTGAGGCATCTATTTGTTTTGTTGCTTTATTATTATTATTATTATGATTATTAATAATTTGTTTTAGATCACTAGGAACTTTTACAAATTTCAGGAAAACACCAATAAACACTTAAACATTAACATTACAATTCACCATAATCATCGTAGTTCATCCACTCATTTTCTCGTTTCATTTCATTTCTAAAAAAATATGATAATACTGATTATAAATACCCAACAATTTACAGGCATTTTTCTAAATTCATCATTAAGAAAATTCATATTAAAAACATATATACACTCCACAAACAGCACTAACCCCTCATTCCTTTAGGTGCTTATTGATATAGCACCACAATCGAAACAAGCCAATGTGGACTGATTCAGTCTGTGTTCAAGCAATAGTTCCAAAAACGCACAGTCTCGATCGACTTATAACAGCTCACTAATTGCCCCAGTATATTCATGTAAATTGGTCCTAATTTAATGCACTTAGTAAAACCACGCCACACAGTTTCCTGCTCGTTTACTAGTCTGCATATGCGACATAGTCTCTGCTCATTAGGGATCCCAGTGTAGGCACCTTGTATCATCAAAAGTGGAAGCTGATTCGTACTTAGTCAAAGCATAAGATTTCGAAGTAGGTTTGGACCTTTAAATACGTGTGTGACGCAAGACACATACGTACAATTCTGCAGGGTGCTTACGTGATCGTAGTTCTTAACCTAATCCCTTTGTTCAACCTTGTTCATGTAAATTCTTTTCAGGGTGTCAAAGCCAGTCCCCCTCGCGAAGTGTGGTTGCCAGTCAATTTTGGCAAAACATGCATCATTTAATTACACAAAGTTAACATTCCTGCTATGACATGTGAGCTCTCAGTTATGATACCTGTTAAACCAGTTCAACAGGGGGCAGAGGGGTTCAATTCTAGATTTCATATAGAGAGCCCCTCTGCATATCATATCTTGACTACCATGGGACACCAGCCCCAATTCCAATCTGATATACTCCATAGGAGTAGCAGGGCCCAGGTTTAGTATGCTTCTCCAAAATACCTTCTCCAATGTATTAAGCCAGTCAAAGTCCCTCATGGCCAGTGCCTAAAAACCCATACAATATGGCTGGGCAGAAGCTTTGTCTATAAAAGCTGCAGTATTTCGCCAAGTGAATAGCCCGCTGTCTGCGTAGAAAACGTTTCAATCATCTGCGTAAGTAGTCAGGCCATACATTTTTCCCCAGCTTTAATATAGGTATAACCTCCACTAGCACACAGATCCAGCCCCACGTACTGATTGTACTCCACATATTCAATGTTTCCAAGCTCAGAGCCCTGAGCCACCCGGTTTATTTTATGGCCGACCACCACCATGGACTTGGTTTTGCTCATGTTTATATGTAGATCGTTTGTCACAGCAAACGCCAGCAAATCATCAAACTTGGATCTGATCCCCCTAACAGTGCGTTCCATCAGAACCAAGTCATCCACATATAACATACAGGATGTGGGTCTAACTCTCGTTTTTATAGGGCAACCAGATTCAGCTAAACATGCCGGTAGGTCTGCCAGATAAAGGCTAAACATCAGGGGAGCCAGCAGACAGACTTGCTTAACTCCCTTGTCTGTCCAAACCAAATCAGAAAGTGTACCTTTGTTGTCCAGGCACACCCGAGCCCCTGTTTTAGTGTGTAAACCCACTAAGATTGCCAGTAGTCAATCAGGGCAGCCCAGACCGCTCAACTTTTGCCAAAAAGTAGTACGATTAACAGTATCCAATGCTGTACTAAAATCAACATAGATCAAGTACAGTGCAGGGTTACCCCACACTGCACCCTCTTGAATCAAACTGTCCATTTAACTAATGTTGTGGGTAGTAGCAGAGCCCGGGCGAAAGCGTGTCTGTAAGAATGCAGGATATTATTCTCTATCGTCCAGTTTTGCAGAGTAGGCAAGATAAAAGAAGCAAACACCTTACCAGTCACATTTAGGAGGGAAAGGAGTCTGTAATTAGATGGTAACTCCCTGTCTTCTTTCTTATAGAATGGGAACAGTATTGTTTGTTGCCAGGACGCAGGCATAATAGCAGACTTTATCAAACAACACTTTTAGAACCTGTGACCATGGTCCCAGATTAGCCTTCGATACAGCATTCAAAAGGCCATTAGGCCCAGGTGCCCTTGAACCTTTTAGATGAGTATTAGTGGAGTGAATGTCATCCACATCAATAGCAAGATACCACGAACCACCAGTCCAGTGGTCTACTTCTATTTTACCAGAAGCACCAGTACATTTTCTGAGGTATTTCAACCACCTATGTTCACTAATGGGATTGACGATATGAGTCCTTTTTTCCCCCTTGGCCAAGGTCACAATCTGCCATATGGATCTTGGCCTCCCACTGCACAATGCATTAACATCCGCTGCCATTGGGCGTTGCAAGCAGAAAACCTCCATCTTTTTAGCCATAGCCTCCTGCATGATCTTACTGATCTTAGACTCTGAGGCAAAAATTACAATTGAATAGGTCCAGAAATAATTTTGCTCAAGTACTCTTCTACTCCTTATCATCCTCTGCATATATAAAGAAAGATCAATTTCTCATGCTCAATTATGGAAAAATCTTAGTTTTATACAAAGTTGCATAAATCAACATGAATTGGAGACATGACATCAAACGGTATTTGACCAGTCATACAGGCAAAAATTAACAACACAGAAGACCAAACATTTTTTGGCAGGACAAAAATGTGTGCGTGTAGGACAAACTAAGTATGAGTCCTTCACTGTCAGAAAACTCAAATGACAGTATTATGCAGAAAAACAGTTAGACATTGTGACAAAAAAACAACACAGTAAATAACAATAGTTCTCTTTGTGGAGGACAGCGATAATACAGTGTGGTTTGAAAAAATGCATCTACACCGGGGTGTTTCAGCCGTCTAGGTGGGCTTGCTATGCCTCATCTTGTACATGGCCTTCTTCAGGACGGGAAGCTGTACGATAAGATGTCTGTGCTGCAGGGGAAGGGAGAGTGTAATCAGGGGGGTGCTTGAGCATATATTTATTACATACTGACTTAATCATGGACTGTGTCGTATACAATGTTGCAAAAAAACACAGCTTACCTATGGGTAATTATTGCCACAGGCACTATGGTGGGGATCCGCTTGCATCTATGGAAGCTCCCTATGGGGTCCTGTTACCAAATAAATTATAGGAGGGATAACAAATTACTTGGTTTAGTCTCCTAAAGTCTATATCGTGATAATTCAGTGGAAAAACGCACTGGGTGTGTGGTACAAAAACTTACCTCTCAGTGGAGGCTTGTGTCTCTCTAGTGTAAGCCTGTTCAGTTCCTTATACTTGTCTGTCCCGCAGGAGTAATCCTAAAGGGAGGGCATGTAGTTAGTGCTGAAGTGGTATGGATCGTATCCATGTCTCATATAAATCAGAGAGGACCGCGTGTGTATACCTGTGCGGCTGGGAGGCTCACACACGGCGAGCCGCTTGGATGAGCAGCTTCGTCTAGGAATGCTGAGTCACTCTGAAGCGCGAACGGGACCTGGCAGTGAAGCGTTAGTAACGCTGTTGCTAGGTTCCTGTTACTATTAATATCGGCGGCCATCTTAGAGTGGAAACCCAATGCCGCGTAGGGGAAAAAAACGAGTGTGCTATCAGCTCTCCCCTCAGTGTAATATCAAAATTAATCAATTTAGGGTATAGTCCTCGAGTGTATGGATCTAAAAATACATATTGGGAACATTTGTGTACTAATGGTTGTCATGGGAACCATACATATTGGTAAGAGACTAACAAGGGATTGTAAACAATGCTGAACACTTTCGCAGTGCAGTGATTGGATATCGGTCATCATCGCCGTGCCTCACTCATGTGGAATTTTGGGATACATGCTGACAAGACCACAGCCTTATTGAGTGCTTAGACAATAAATCATCATGCCCTGTGTCTCCCTCATGATTTAATGATTTTTAGTGGCCAAATAGGAGGCACAAATAGGTGGATATCATGTGTACATCTCAAGTGAGCCCGGGGTGGCCCACCATGAGCCTGATGTATTATTGGACATGTCATCATATTAAACATCTCGGGGTGACCCACCAAGGGCCTAATGTGTTATTGGATACGTAATCATACTAAACATCCTGCTATGGGCTCTAGTGTGTTATTGGGTACATCATGATAATTCTATCCTACGTTATAACAAATAAGTTTGTGATTTGTTACGCAGTATTTTTGAAAGATGCCAGCCGCATTTCAGGTAGAAAATACATATCACTGAACAAATAACATAGTGGATAGATGGCAGTGGTAATCATATCTGTATAACTGCGTCACATTTCAAGTAGAAAATATATATCGCTGAACAGATAACATTGTGAATCAATTGCACTGATGGTCGTATTAGCATACATGAGTCAAATTGTGGATTAGTGAAACCCCTGAGTTGAGTATTCGAATCCCTGATGATAACATTATGCTATGGCACTTGGTTCATCTACAAGAAATATTTCCACTCAACTGAGGCATTCAATCCGACTTGTATGGTGTTGAGTTCATGGACCCAACGTTGTTCTAGTTGTGTCAGTGTTCTGTTTATATTGCCACCTCGTTTAGCAGGTATCACCTTCTGGAGGACAAACCATCTTAAATCTATGTCTCTATGGTTTTCTCTGGATAAATGCTCTACTAGAGGCTTGTCGGCTACCTTGTTCCTGATGCAGGAACGATGTTCTGATATATGCATCTTAATGGCACGTATTGTCTTGCCCACATAGAGTAGGCCACATGGGCATTGTATTATATATCTCACACCCTTCGTGTTGCAGTTCGTAAAGTCTTTCATGGTCCATTTCACTTTTTGATGTTCAAAAGATTTTTCTGTAAATTTAGAGGACAGGATACACATTGGCCACATTTGTGATGTCCCACAATGGGAGGTAGATTCCATAGTGTGTTGTGCACTTGTGGTGGTGGTTCTAGGAAGGTGTAAACCAGCGCTTCTTTCAGATTCCTGTTCTTTTTGAAGGCGAAACACAGGATGTTGTTAAGTGTGCCCGGTTGTTTAACCAGATGCCAATTCTTCTTAATGGTTTTCTGGATCAATTGCCTCAGAGGCCCAAATGTGGTGACACAGACTATCCTCCCCAATTCCTTCTTGTTTTTCTTTTCCAGACACACTTCTCTCGGTGTGTGTCTGGCCCTCTTTTGGGCCTGACTGATGGATTTTCGAGGGTAGCCTCTTTCTGTTAGTCAAGTGTGTAAGCCTTTCGGCATCCTGCTTGAACTTGTCCAAATCTGTGCAATTTCTAAGAATTCATAGAAACTGCCCATAGGGTAGATTGTATTTCAGCCCCATGGGGTGATTGCTCTGGAAGTGAAGTAGACTGTTGCAGTCCGTGGGTTTTCGGAATAGCTTGGTTTTTAGCCAATCTCCTGTTTTATAGATGTGGAGATCCAGAAAATCAATTTGGTGATGGTCCCAGTGTATGGTAAACTTGATGTGGGGACTTCTTAAATTGATCCAGCTGTGAATATTCTGTATTTCAAGGGGCGTGCCCTTCCATATGATGATGATATCATCGATGAACCGTTTCCACAGGGAGATGTTTCTTAGAAAAGGGTTCTCCTCAGTGAACACGTTATTTTTTTCGTAGTTTGACATGTACAGGTTAGCAATGTCAGGGGCAAAGGTGGCCCCCCTGCTAACACCCTTTGTTTGCTTGTAGATCTGGTTTTGGAACAGGAAGAAATTTTCAGACATTGCCAGTCTCGTGCACTCCAAGATGAAATCGGTTGAGGTGGAATAAATGTCTTCTCTGGTGTTTAAAATGTCATGTATTGCTTCCAAACCCTCTGATTGTGGGACTGATGTATATAGAGCCTCTACATCCATTTTTGATGTTGTAGCATTCATTGTAGCAAGAAGGCTATCAGTGGTGAGGGTAATCCTGTCGAGTAAGTTTATTTTGCAGGTTGTGTCTTTTAGATAGGATGGCATTTTGGTCACGAAAGGTTTCAAAAAGAAATCCGTATAAAGGGATAGTGGTTCTAGAAGGGATTCACACGCTGATACTATCAGTCTCCCCCGTGTTTTTTCTGTGTTTTTATGTATTTTCGGCAAAATATAAAATGCCAGGGTCTGTGGATGGGTTTTGTTTATGAACATTTTCTCTTCATCACATATCCAACCTTGTGTAAGTGCATGCTGCGTGAGGCTTTCAATTTCTTCTTGGAGGCTCTTCGTGGGATTATGGTCAAGGGGTAGATATGCTTCTCGATCACTCAATAGTCGTAGACACTCAGTGTTGTAATCAGAGGTGTCCCAGACTACTATCCCTCCTCCCTCGTCTGCAGGCTTAATAGTTATTGACTTGTCGGTTTCTAAGTTTTTCATGGCGACCCTTTCTTCTTTGTCTAGGTTATCTCTATAAAAATTATCCTTTCTGAAACCGCCAATTATGGTCTTAGTGACCACATTTTCGAAAGTTATAATTTTGCCAGCAGTAGAACATAGTGGTGGGTAAAAATTGGATTTCTGTTTAAGTCCTGTGGTGTTCTCAGATTTGTTATGTAGTTCTTCCTGTCCGGTGTCTCGAGTGGAGGGTAGATATACCTCGAAAAAATGCTTCAACCGTAGGTTCCTGTAGAATTTTCATAACTCTAATTCAATTTCAAAAGGTCAAGCCTCCACTGAGAGGTAAGTTTTTGTACCACGCACCCAGTGCGTTTTTCTATTGAATTATCACAATATAGACTTTAGGAGACTAAACCAAGTCATTTGCTATCCCTCCTATGATTTATTTGGTAACAGGACTCCATAGGGAGCTTCCATAGATGCAAGCGGATCCCCACCATAGTGCTGTGGCAATAATTACCCATAGGTAAGCTGTGTTTTTTTGCAACGTTATATCCGACACAGTCCACGATTAAGTCAGTATATAATAAATATATGCTCAAGCACCCCCCTAATTGGCCATAATGGCCGGTTTCAGAAAGGATAATTTTTATAGCGATAACCTAGACAAAGAAGAAAGGGTCGCCATGAAAAACTTAGAAACCGACAAGTCAATAACTATTAAGCCTGCAGACAAGGGAGAAGGGATAGTAGTCTGGGACACCTCCAATTACAACACTGAGTGTCTACGACTATAGAGTGATTGAGAAGCATATCTACCCCTTGACCATAATCCCACGAAGAGCCTCCAAGAAGAAATTGAAAGCCTCACGCAGCATGCCCTTACACAAGGTTGGATATGTCATGAAGAGAAGATGTTCTTAAACAAAACCCATCCACGGACCCCGGCATTATATATTTTGCCAAAGATGCATAAAAACACAGCCGAGTACACCGAGCCTCCCGCCCCATGTCTTCCCACAAACAAACTTATAAAAAACGTTGCCAGCCTGCCTCCTCCAACCCTGAAACTCCAGTCCTCCCCTTGCATGCTCCGCCTGTCGCCACGCCTTGCCTCAGAACTGTATGCGCCTCAAGCACAAGTTTTTTTTTCATTTTGTGAATTGATAACTCTTGGGTGCTTTACGCCTGGTCCCCAAACTTGCTCAGTCAGGCCCTGCCTTTCATGCTCTTGGGTGTCGATTCTTGGACATTGGTTACTGCTGAGCGCCGAGACTGAACGGAGAAGAGGTGCATTTCGGAGAAGAGATCACAGGGACACTTAATCCGATAGATGACATTACTCGATCTACAATTTGAAAAACAACTAGACCACTAAGCATGTACTGAAAGGAGCGGAAGGCACAGTTCAATGACGGCTTCTCCATCTATCCCAAAGGTTCCATGAGGGTGAAATCATGACAGTGATACAGCCAAAGGCATCAAGGCGCTAAGCAAGTAAAGTCGCTCTGGCTTACAAAGCACCAAGATCAACACCACATGATATGAGAACGCTGGTTGGTGAAAGAAGTACAGGAGTGTTATTGTTTCAATCTTAAGCCCCTCGGAGTCAAGGGCAATTTTCAGACGCTGTTTGCTGGTCCTGTTGCTATTGTTGCTCCTGTTGAGCTTCCTTCTCCCTGTTCCCCTGAACACCTGAATCGACAGCCTGCCATGCTCCGAATTGTATTAGACTGCGGCTGGAGCCATAGCAGTTTGAAGTGAGCGTGGCTAGCAACTGAAGCGAGTCACATGGTAGCAACAAGCCACGCCCCCCAGAAGCACGAACAAAAAGGAGACCCGACTGCCCTTGCGGCGTTAAGCCCGTCGGAGTCAAGGGCGATTTTCAGACGCTGTTTGCTGCTGTTTACGGCTGGTGACGTGGTAAGTCCTTCTGTTTCACCTGTCAGACGGCTGTATAGTATAGAATTATTTTCGAGATAGAGACAATGGATTCCACCAAACCCTGCACCCGATTACAGGACAAACTGGAAGAGACATTAGCTAATGTGCCTAAAATCACTACACCTATGTATCCAGTTGCAAGCCCTAGTCAAGATCAACTTAGCACTCCAGCTAAAATAACAAACAAGATTGACCAACCTTCTCCTGTTGAGCCAAAGAAAGAAGATCACTTAATTACAGCACCCAGACACAACTCATTAGGAAATAACGAACAATCTGATTCGAAAACAGTATAGAACTTAGAGAGAAAAAAAACCAAACAAACCACTTCAGTCATTCAAAATACTGACTCTCCTTCACAAAATGTCTCATCCATACAAACTTCAAAAATTCATTCAAAGAAACGCACGGACGTACCCTGTACTCCATCTTTGCAGCAAAGAGCTTGAACAGCAAAACAGCAATGGCAAACATCATATTATCTGTTAGACTCTCCACAACAAAATACAAATAAACAACTGGAAAACCGTGTGGCCCGCCTATCTCTTGACATCACGGAAATAGATGCAATTATGGACTCACAGGAAAGAAGAAAAGAAATCTTTGGAGGACCAAAGAATACCAAAACAATGGCAACAAATAATACATCCACGCCAATCGTCAACAAAACTAAACCCATGCATATTAAAACCTCTCCACCTCATGCTTCTGCATTAAAATCCACTCCAGTTGACAACAATCAACCAGCAATAGAGGAGATTACAACGAACATTCCCGCTGAGATACCAGAAAGAATTCCAACAACAATGCTGGATCTCCAGAACACGTTAGTGGCTGTTGCCACATTAGCTATGGTACTCTTCCTTAAAATCCAAGAAGCAATGGTAGATTCTACAAAAGACCAAGCAACCCTGTTGGCTATGATTCTAACAAAACAAATTAATATTGAAGGCTTCATGGGTACGATACAAGAACGTCTCAACTATGAGGCAGAAGCTACGAGGACCTGGCAAAGCCGCCTGGCAGAAATTGCTAGAATTGATGGGGTTGACAAATAAAACCTAACAGATACCCTGACAACAATAACAAAGAAAATGTTGGACGACAAATCAAAAAAATACCTTGGAACAGACAACAAACCAGATCATTTTTCAATGCAACCTCAAAGTGAAAAAGTTGCATCTGATCCCAAACCTACAACAAACCAAACTACTCAATACGAAACTCAAGCTGATCCTGTAAAACCACGTACAAGTATTGCTAATACCGAACCTTCGTCATGTACTCCATTTGACATCTTTGACCTAACCAAAAGAGGCCTTATAGGAAATCAACCTCAGCCAAAGAAAAAAACTGCAAAAAAACACCAGACAGGTTCTCCAGCGTTCCTAAGAAAACTCCAGGTGGTTGAAAAACAACAAACTACACCCATAATAACAACCCAAAAAAATCTGGAAAATTGGAAGAAGCAAGATCACCCAGACACGATGAAAGCCCCTGCGACACCAAGATCAGATTCTAAAGAAGCAATGACTGGCTCAGAACAAAAGCGAGAAACATCGATACAAAGAGAAGACGAACCACTCGACGCATTATTAGCTGTGATTGACCAAAACGCAATTATCGATTTGACGAGGAGTCGTCATGACAAACCAAAAAGCCTAAGTATTCTAACAGATCTGGATGCCACTTTAACTGATCCTCAAGATGAGCCACTAATAGTCCTAGACGAATGTTCTGAGACCTCAACTCCTAATTCGATTTCGATCAATACATCCACTAATATCTCCTTCACATACTCTATAGTATCAAATGAGGAAAGCTGGACTTCAGTCGAAACTGAAAATTCCTACAAAAGTGTGGAAATGACTATGGACCAAGGCGAATGTCCATTAATTCGACCTATCTTTGAGGATCCAAGGAAAGTAAATAATATCTTTCGTCTATCATTGACTGCAACTACCCCAAATCCTACTGAAGTCCTAATCATGAACAGATCAAACATCCTACGTTTATTTACAGTCATTCCACAATTGGCTGAAATCACTTCGAGAGACATTGATGTTCTACTTTTCCCAAACAAAAACCAGATGGACACAGTTCACATCGACTTCTACAATCAAAAAACGATGATGCATGCCCTGTCAACAAATAGTCACCTACTGAAATTGGGATTTACAACAGAAGAAGTCCTTGTAACTGAATTTATGGGCTCAAAAAAACTAAAATTATCTATGAACTATGAGTATTCTGATCAAAACAAACAGAAGAATATCGACAGCCAACAGAAAACCAGGCAGCCAGTATCATACAATGTCCTGCGGAACAAAAACATTCAATCAAATCCTCATCCGATCCACAGGACGAACCAAATGCATTCTGACATGTCTTATAACGCTCAAATCAAACAAAAATTAACACAATGAGCCGATATTCAAAACTCAAGAATTAAGACATATCTATAACAACCAAAAAACAATGAAATAAAGACAGAAGAGATAACATTATGTTCCTGGAATACTAGAGGCTCAACCCATCTATTTGAAGAAGGATCCTTAAATCAAAAAGATGCGGCAATAATTTGCCTTCAGGAAACTTGGCTGTCCGAAGAGGTAACCTGCGAAGGTTTCTCGACCTTCATGAACTCAACGATTACTTCACACCAAGGTAGACCATCATCAGGCATGCTGAATATGAACAAATTAAATCCATCCTGGTCAATCGTAGCAAAGCAAAATCTACACCCCTGGGCCCAATACATCACCATCTGTATCCAAACCCCAAAAAAGGAATCCAGCTATTTAACAATCTTCAATATTTATTGGAACCCAACATCAATGAATGAAAACATATTTCTTGATTCAATTTTCGATGAATTCGATACAATTGCCAGCCTACATTATTCGACAGATTTTATAATTGCTGGTGATTTGAATATCCATCTTTATAGCCCAGAAGGTATGAAACTAAATTCCTCCAACCTATCTTCAAGAGCAAAAAAATGGACCAAAGAAATTCTCATTAGAAACCTAACCTTGACTGAACAACCACGAAATGACCAAGATAAACCTCCGCCAACATGGACACGAGAACAATCCAACTCAATCATAGACTATTTCTTCATCTCAGAAACGATACTAAAAAATCAACAATAATCAATCAAGATACGATGAATTGGCAACAATACGAGGCCATATTTTGGAGAAAAACTCTAGCTTTACCTAACTCATTTCCAATGCCAAGAATTCGTTTTGAATTGGCACTACAATCTCTAGAATCTATAATTACTTGGAAAAAAATGGATCTTTACAGAAAAATAATTTGGCAGGATAAAATTCCATCTTTAGAAATACTCAAGGAAAAAAAGACCCTTGTATATCTAACAGCTCTTCAATACTGGACCAACGAGATAAAAAAGAAAATGAAGGCCGAAGACATCAGCGAAGACATGCTAATAAATAGACCACAATATGCCAAAAAAGAGTTCAGCAAAACGATTGGATCAAAACAATAGAGGAACAATCAAAATACAAACGAGCATTGAACTGCTCAATAGAATCAAGAGCTCTCAACAAACTACCACCATATTTAGCATGCTTTCCAGAACGATCAATACGAGACCAATTCCTATGCTTTCGCCTAAACATATTGCCAACCCGCGATTACTTATCTAACATAAAACACCCAACCATAATGACTACAGACTGTCGATTTTGTAAGATTGACAACACCAAAGAGACTCTTTTTCACGAAATCATGGTTTGCCAAGCTTTGACGGATGCAAGAAACTTGTTCAGGGACTTCTTCAAAATCTCCCAGAAACAGATGAACACACAGGAACGATGGGCCCATATCTTAAAAGGACATGACAAGAACCTAATCTTAACAGTAATTAAATTTTGGACCGCGATCCTGAATACTAGCAATCACCAAGATTAAGAAACCTAAATTTCAACCCTTTCTCATCTTGTAAATGACATAAATGAAAAGTTTGTATTACCAAACAGAACATTTTAAATAAATTTAAAAAAAAATTAAAAAAAACACAGAAAAACCACTGGGGAGACCGATAGTATCAGCGTGTGAATCCCTTCTAGAACCACTATCCCTTTATACGGATTTCTTTTTGAAACTTTTCGTGACCAAAATGCCATCCTATCTAAAAGACACAACCTGCACAATAAACTTACTCGACAGGATTATCCTCACCACTGATAGCCTTCTTGCTACAATGGATGTAAAGGCTTTATATAGATCGATCCCACAATCAGAGGGTTTCGAAGCAATATGTAACATTTTAAACACCAGAAAAGACATTGTGTCATGATTCCTGTCGGGCGGCGCTTCTGGGATTTGTGGAGACGCCATTGACAGGTGCCGTTACGTTCGACGGCCGTTGGGAAGCACCGCTCTAGTGTTTTTCCAAGATGGCCGCCGATGTTATTTAGTGTCGGGCTCAAGCAGCGTTTCTTCGCGTTGCACCTTCTCTGCTTCTCCCGGCTCAAAGG
Source organism: Ambystoma mexicanum (assembly GCF_040938575.1). Classification (NCBI taxonomy): domain Eukaryota; kingdom Metazoa; phylum Chordata; class Amphibia; order Caudata; family Ambystomatidae; genus Ambystoma; species Ambystoma mexicanum. The sequence goes on along the minus strand of NC_090928.1, from coordinate 388,456,500 downwards.
TTACGCTGTTTTCCCCCGCGTTCTGGCTAGACCCCCCTCCATTGGACTTTCTTTTGTTATTTCCCGCTTGCTCGCTTACCGGTACCCTGACCGGTCTCTCTGTGATCCCTCCTCTCAGCTTGGCTCCTTTGGTCTCTCCCTCATTGGCGCCTTGGCTTACCCATTCTTTGGTCCTGGGTGCTCCTCTTCATTCCTCTGGATAACCCTGCTTTCTCTCCTGGTATATTCTCCTCATCCTCACCTTCTCTGGAGGTGTTTCTGCTTACCTGGGATTTCTCCCCCATTGTTCATCCGTCACTCTCAGCTCTCCAAGTTTGTTACTCCGATCATCCTCAACATCCCAAGACATCACCTCGGACATCTTCCTGTTCTGGACTCTCATCGCAGGGTTTTTTCTGCCGTTGAGGCTTTTTCCTTGCTCAGGAGCCGGCTCCCGGGAGTTCCCGCTGTTCGGTTTCCCAATCACCCGACAGCGTGGCATCCCTGGAAGCTCGCCCCTACTTACGTCGAAGAAAGGAAGGCAAGAAAGACGGCAAGGATCCAGCTCGAAGACGCCCAGGAAGAAGGTCGGTGACACAAGACTACCCTACGGATACCTCAGGTGAGGAGGAAGGGAGGGAAGCCTTAAAAGACTCTGACAAACCTGATAGCGTGCAACGCCCCAAAACACAGATGGCTTCTCTCGAACAGTACCAGGAATTGGTAGCCGCCATTCAGGGTCTTACGGTAGAGGTTCAATCACTTAGATCCGAAAACCAATCATTACGGCTGCAGGTAGCAGCTTGTGAGGAGACCCGTGGAGACCTACCTCCTCTACCATTATCTTGCGGAAAGTATGATGGCAATCCGAAGTTATTGAAGGAATTTTTGGATGCTTGCCGGCTTTATTTTACTTTCCGTCCTCGCACCTATGAGACCACCAAGGCCAAGGTGGGCTTCTTAGTCTCAAATTTAACAGGAAACGCCTTGGCATGGGCTTCACCACTAGTTCTACAGTCTCATCCAGCTACCTCTGACTTTGATCAGTTTTTACAACTGTTAAAGACCCGCTTTGACCGACCCGAGGTTCAGTATGCCTCATATGAAGCCATCCTTGACATTAGACAGGGCCCCCACGATGTACAGACTTACGTGACATCCTTCATGCATCTAGCCACAGATGCTGGATGGCCTGATTCGGCCCAACAGACTTTATTTCGTCGCGGCTTACATGAGGACATTAAGGATGAACTGGCACGCATTGCAAGACCCCAGACCTTTCAAGAACTTGTATCACTCGCATTGCAGATTGAATTCAGGTTAAGAGAAAGAAGACAGGAAAGAAGACGTCCACGTCTCCCTCCCTTATCTATCTCACCCAATCCATTTACGCTCAATTTGGACTATATGTTTATCATTTAGTTACAACAGACTCTTGGATCCATCTATATTTACTTTGGGAACTTTATTTCCCATTTGCGAGACTTTGGTGCTTTATTATTATTTCCAACAAACTACGCATACCATAATGCACCTGGCTACAAGCATCGATTCCTGGCTGTTCCTATTGGTTATCAAAGGAACTACACCCCCCAGAAGCCCTAGGGACTTGCCCTGCTTCCACCAGCCCAGGAACAGAAAGGGAGGTGGCCGATTGCCTGCAGGTGTGCTTCGCCAGGTGCAACCAATTAGCCTGCCCCTGTGCTGGGCTAGGCAGTATAAAGGCTGCTGCCTGCAGTGGCTCAGCCTCTTGCATCTGAGAGTCCTTCCTCCACCTTTTGCATCTTCCTACGGATCTTGTATGCTGCTTACCTTCACTCCTGCTTGCACCCTGCCTTGTTGCTAGCTCCACCCTGCTGCCTCCAGCCATAGCCTTCCAGGCTCCCTGCCTCACAGCCCTGCTCCTCTGGGCTCTCCACACTGCAGCTGATCACGCTCTGCTGCCTTCCAGTCTCCGCCCTTGCCCTGCCGGGCTCTCCACATTGCAGCCGATCACACTCTGCTGCCTTCCAGCCTCCGCCCTTGCCCTGCCGGGCTCTCCACATTGCAGCCGATCACGCTCTGCTGCCTTCCAGCCTCCGCCCTTGCCCTGCCGGGCTCTCCACATTGCAGCCGATCACGCTCTGCTGCCTTCCAGCCTCCGCCCTTGCCCTGCCGGGCTCTCCACATTGCAGCCGATCACGCTCTGCTGCCTTCCAGCCTCCGCCCTTGCCCTGCCGGGCTCTCCACATTGCAGCCGATCACGCTCTGCTGCCTTCCAGCCTCCGCCCTTGCCCTGCCGGGCTCTCCACATTGCAGCCGATCACGCTCTGCTGCCTTCCAGCCTCCGCCCTTGCCCTGCGGACCCTCTACATTGCAGCTGATCACGCTCTGCTGCTTTCCAGCCTCAGCCCTTGTCCTCTGGGCTCCCTGCCCTGCAGCCTGCCTCACTCTGGCTGCCTTCAGCCCTTGTCTTCTGGGCTCTCTGCTCTGCAGCCTGCCTCACTCCGGCAGCCTTCAGCCCTTGTCTTCTGGGCTCCCTGCTCTGCAGCCTACCTCACTCTGGCTACCTACAGCCCTTGTCCTCTGGGCCTTCCTACTTTTCAGCTTATCACGCTCCGCTGTCTACTACTTCCTTTTCCGCTGGGTTCTCGGCCTAGCAGCCCTCTACAGTCCTCTGCTACCTTCTACGTTCAGCGGCCCTGTCCCTCAGGGTTCACTCCTTACTGCCCGGCCCTTACGGGATCCTTGCCGTGCAGTCTGCTTTACTCTGCTGCCCTAAGCCCTTTTCCTCTGGGCGTTCTACCTTACAGTCCTACCCCTGTGGACTTACTCATTGCTTTCCTGCTCCTCTGAGCTCTCAACCTTGTTCCTTACTGTCCTCTGCTATCCTATCCTGTTACACGACTTTCCTTTAATTTCCTTCTGCTAGTTTGCTATCACCTCCTTTCCTGGATTTGTCTGTAGTATCTTCTCTTGTACTGTTTGTAGACCCTTTTGTACAGAGCTTGTCTGTTGGTTCCCATCAGTCAACCTCTGCCCCTTCCCTTGTCCTGTTTCTACATTACAGACACCCAGAGCTGCTGTTCCAAGTCATGAGCAAACAGCGTGGGCCTCTGTTATAGCAAACTGTGCAGAAGGCTAGAGTATTTCCAAGGTTCGTGGAATACTCTTTTCCTAAATCTGCATACACCCCAAGAGGGTAATTCATTCTGTATCTTTTCCCTTGCTACTCTTGCTTACTCTTCGTTCTCTTTCCTTTCCGCTGTGTGTGATCTTATCTGTCCACTTTATTTGGCACAACCACCCAAACCCTTTCTGGGTGTCCTGTGCCACTCTTAATAGAGTGCCATTCCTGACAGAATGCAAGAGCCAAACATTTCTTGTTCCATAGGCCGGAAAGGCACACACAGAACAAAGATGCTTTCCTTTCGGGTTAAGAAACCTTTGCATAAACCTATGGTTTCCCTAAAGACAGCAAACAAGAACCTTAGTCTAAAGGACAGTCTCGCCTCAGTAAACAAAGATTTACAAGCACGGTACTATACTCACTGGCTAGCTGACCCTTCTTCCATGTACAATTATTATGACATTTGCGACTATGACCCGCAGTCCTTATCTGTTGCAGAGCTACAGCAAGATAATGAATTCTTACAGATCTTGTTAAACCAAACAGTGAAAAACACTCCTGCGTCTTCTGACAAGCCTTCTAACACTGCAACAGCCAAGGATATAGCACTCATTGTGGGAGACTCTAAACCAGAATACGCTGTTGCCAGAGTGATATGCGCAATATCGGCTTGGCAAGCTCCCCAGAATGCTGGAAACCCTTATTTGACAGGACAAGGCAGTCATTATCCTGAGGTTTGTGCATCTGGTCCTGGGTACAAAAGACCTATACTAACCATCGGTTGTCTTAATGCTTCCACTGTATCTACTAACCACAATAACCCTAAGGTCAGTCTTCCCATTGCTACAACCGAATTCTCTGCCACACCAGCTTCTGAAGCTTTAGATCAAACTAATGATACTTACCTGCTACACGAACAACTCCTACGCCTTAAAAGAAAGACCGAAGACCTCTATGATGACTTTGTTTATTTGTATTATAAGAATCTTATGAAGGGACACAAGTCACCAGACCATCTGACACTATGTCCAACACCTGACATCTTATCTTTAGAGATCGACATGATAAGGCCTGGAATTGCCATACAGAAAAGTATACAGACTTATACCAAGCAGATGGAAGACCTAAATATAGCATATGTATCCCTTCTAAAGACTGACACAGCTCTTTCACCTTCCAGCCACAGAAACTCAGGTTGTTGTACTGACAGAAAAGAATTAACTCCTCCGGTGGGTCAAATCACGCACACAGCCATTACACCAGAAAACAAGGGTGGTCTTCTGATTGGAAATCCCTCTGAGTCAAAGGATGGTTCCGCACTCACCCTTGCCTATTGTCCAGTACTCACACTTACAACCTCTTCTGAAATGACAATGGCAGCTGAAGAGACTGGCGCAGTTCACACCGAGCATGCTGAAGTGGCAAGCGGGGCTTGCCAAAGTGTGGCTGTGCTATCAGACAACACTCTTGAGCAATCAACATTTTCAGTTTCTTCGATACCCCCTGAATCGCCAGTGGTTGTGGTACCCGATCTACCAGTAGTTGCAACACCTGAACTGTCTGTAGCTGCTACAGCACCCGAACTTCCAACTGCAATTCATGATCTTCCTGCTGCTGTGGTTTCTAAACTCCCTGCCACATTTGAGACTCCTCAAGTCTCTGCTGCAAATCTTGAGGTTGATATAGCTACTGTGATTCCTGAAGCTACTGCTAATTCTGATGCTCCCGATGCCCAGATTTCTACTTCCTTCGCAGCTGTGCTCGCTGCAGCAGAATCCTCTGCTACACAACCTGATCCCTCAGCACCTTCTCTTCCTGATCCTACATCCGCCATGCTAACTGTTGCAAAGTCAGCGAAGGGTTTTTCTGTTAGGACTACTGTTCCAGTTGTTCCTGCTTGTGTATCGATAGCACTGAGACTGCCAGACTCTACTCTACCAGTCTCAGGTGCGTTCCAGCCCGCTGGCTCTCTCATGACACCCACACACCCAGTTGCTACAGCCTTGATACTCTCTACAGCCATTCAAGATCGCACTGCTGCTGTTACCTCTGAATTGTCTACTAATCATGGGAAAACCGCCGCTGTGACTCCTGAACTCTCTGCGGCTAACCCTAACGTTGTCATTGCTGCTCTGGATGTCTTGGAAAGCCTTCCTAAAGCTACCAACTCTGCTGCACCTATGGCTCCACTTTCCAGCACCATATTGTTGCCCGTCAAAGCAAAATCTATCATGGAGCCTGCAGCAGTTTTTCGCAGTTCCTCTCTTCATGCACACACAGTTGGGGTCTGTGTTCCAAAGACTTCGTCTATTCTGATTTCTACATCAAAAGTTCAGAACTTTGGTACTATCTCTGTCATTCAAGACTCTCACCTTGCAACCCGTTTCTGGTGCTTCATGATGTGCCTTTTTGGAGAAAGACTCTTGTACGGTGTGACAGACATTCTTCCTACAGGTCGGTCTTCAGGGAGCCTGGAGAGGGGCCTGGAGAGGGGCATACTGTCATGCCTGCGCCATGGGCGCATCCATTTACGCTCAATTTGGACTATATGTTTATCATTTAGTTACAACAGACTCTTGGATCCATCTATATTTACTTTGGGAACTTTATTTCCCATTTGCGAGACTTTGGTGCTTTATTATTATTTCCAACAAACTACACATACCATAATGCACCTGGCTACAAGCATCGATTCCTGGCTGTTCCTATTGGTTATCAAAGGAACTACACCCCCCAGAAGCCCTAGGGACTTGCCCTGCTTCCACCAGCCCAGGAACAGAAAGGGAGGTGGCCGATTGCCTGCAGGTGTGCTTCGCCAGGTGCAACCAATTAGCCTGCCCCTGTGCTGGGCTAGGCAGTATAAAGGCTGCTGCCTGCAGTGGCTCAGCCTCTTGCATCTGAGAGTCCTTCCTCCACCTTTTGCATCTTCCTACGGATCTTGTATGCTGCTTACCTTCACTCCTGCTTGGACCCTGCCTTGTTGCTAGCTCCACCCTGCTGCCTCCAGCCATAGCCTTCCAGGCTCCCTGCCTCACAGCCCTGCTCCTCTGGGCTCTCCACACTGCAGCTGATCACGCTCTGCTGCCTTCCAGTCTCCGCCCTTGCCCTGCCGGGCTCTCCACATTGCAGCCGATCACGCTCTGCTGCCTTCCAGCCTCCGCCCTTGCCCTGCCGGGCTCTCCACATTGCAGCCGATCACGCTCTGCTGCCTTCCAGCCTCCGCCCTTGCCCTGCCGGGCTCTCCACATTGCAGCCGATCACGCTCTGCTGCCTTCCAGCCTCCGCCCTTGCCCTGCCGGGCTCTCCACATTGCAGCCGATCACGCTCTGCTGCCTTCCAGCCTCCGCCCTTGCCCTGCCGGGCTCTCCACATTGCAGCCGATCACGCTCTGCTGCCTTCCAGCCTCCGCCCTTGCCCTGCGGACCCTCTACATTGCAGCTGATCACGCTCTGCTGATTTCCAGCCTCAGCCCTTGTCCTCTGGGCTCCCTGCCCTGCAGCCTGCCTCACTCTGGCTGCCTTCAGCCCTTGTCTTCTGGGCTCCCTGCTCTGCAGCCTACCTCACTCTGGCTACCTACAGCCCTTGTCCTCTGGGCCTTCCTACTTTGCAGCTTATCATGCTCCGCTGTCTACTACCTACCTTTTCCGCTGGGTTCTCGGCCTAGCAGCCCTCTACAGTCCTCTGCTACCTTCTACGTTCAGCGGCCCTGTCCCTCAGGGTTCACTCCTTACTGCCCGGCCCTTACGGGATCCTTGCCGTGCAGTCTGCTTTACTCTGCTGCCCTAAGCCCTTTTCCTCTGGGCGTTCTACCTTACAGTCCTACCCCTGTGGGCTCATTGCTTTCCTGCTCCTCTGAGCTCTCAACCTTGTTCCTTACTGTCCTCTGCTATCCTATCCTGTTACACGACTTTCCTTTCATTTCCTTCTGCTAGTTTGCTATCACCTCCTTTCCTGGATTTGTCTGCAGTATCTTCTCTTGTACTGTTTGTAGACCCTTTTGTACAGAGCTTGTCTGTTGGTTCCCATCAGTCAACCTCTGCCCCTTCCCTTGTCCTGTTTCTACATTACAGACACCCAGAGCTGCTGTTCCAAGTCATGAGCAAACAGCGTGGGCCTCTGTTATAGCAAACTGTGCAGAAGGCTAGAGTATTTCCAAGGTTCGTGGAATACTCTTTTCCTAAATCTGCATACACCCCAAGAGGGTATTCATTCTGTATCTTTTCCCTTGCTACTCTTGCTTACTCTTCGTTCTCTTTCCTTTCCGCTGTGTGTGATCTTATCTGTCCACTTTATTTGGCACAACCACCCAAACCCTTTCTGGGTGTCCTGTGCCACTCTTAATAGAGTGCCATTCCTGACACGTTGGAGAGGAACCAATGCAGATCAGTACTAGAAGAGGGCCTTTGACAGACCAAGAAAAGAAGAGAAGAAGAGAGTTGGGCCTCTGTATGTACTGTGGTTCTAGTAAACATTTACTTCGAAATTGCCCAGAGGTTCCTCCGCGCCGCCAGGGAAACGAATCTCCCCGAACCTAATCAGGGGTAGGTCCGGGGGTGTTGAAAAGAATCCCTGTAACAACACTTTGCCTCTTCTTCCTAGAGAAGACAATCGGCTGATGGTCTTTCAGGTTAAGTTGTGTCGGGATCCTTCTACAGTCTGGGAAGCTTTAGCCATGCTGGACTGTGGTGCTGCAGGGAACTTCATTGATGTATCCTGGGCCAGAGAGAACGACGTGCCACTTCGTTTCAAGAATCTGCCCATTCCTGTGGAAGGGGTAGATGGCCAACCTCTGTCTTCAGGACCCATAAATCAAGAGACTCTACCTTTGCAAGTCCAATTGTTTCAGCATCAGGAAGAAATGGTATTCGACATCATCAAGGCTGCACACTTTCCGGTCATTCTTGGTATTCCGTGGTTACGCAGACACAACCCATTGATCGACTGGACGAACAATACCATACAGTTTCAGTCATCCTTTTGCCTCAATGAATGCCTAGAGATTGGTCATCTCAAGGCCTCTCCGAACAAGGCGGATCTCCTGTTGACAGCATCACTTCATATGATCCCTGAACACTATCAAGACTTTTTAGAAGTCTTCCTGGACAAGCAACCACATTCCCTTCCTCCTCACAGAAGAGAAGACTGTGCCATTGAAACCCAACCTAATGCGTCTATACCTTTCGGGAGGATGTATCCCCTATCCTTACCCGAGCGCAAGGCTCTCAAAGAGTATCTAGATTGTAATCTACAAAATGGACTCATTCAAGAATCTAAATCGCCAGCTGGAGCATCTTTGTTCTTCATACCGAAGAAGGGATCATCGGAACTCCGCCCTTGTATAGACTACCGAGGTTTGAATCGCCTTACCATCAAAGACCGATACCTGATGCCTCTTATCAAGGAGATATTGGAAGCCGTACAAGGTGCATCTGTCTTCACTAAGCTTGATCTCAGGGGAGCATATCATCTGCTCCGTATAAGACAGGGGGATGAATGGAAGACAGCATTTAGGACACCACTAGGGCATTTTGAATATCGAGTCATGCCCTTCGGCTTAGTTAACGCACCTGCTGTGTTCCAACGCTTTATGGATAAGTTGTTTGCCGATCTCCTATTTTCCTCAGTGGTGGTGTATCTAGACGACATCTTGATATTTTCCTCGTCCCTCCTTGAACATAGAAGACACGTTCGGCTGATACTAGAACGTCTGCTGGAAAACAAGCTTTTGGTAAAACCTGAAAAGTGTGTTTTTGAAGCTCCAGTGGTAACCTATTTAGGTTTCATCCTTTCTCACGAGGGTATCCGCATGGACCCCGTGAAGATTCAAGCTATAACCGGTTGGCCAGCCCCCAGAAACGTTAAAGAAGTTCAGCGCTTCCTCGGACTGGCTAATTTTTACCGTCAATTCATTCGTGGATTCTCCGAGAAGGTTCTCCCAATCACCTCACTATTGAAGAAGGGAGTAGCCTTTTCTTGGTCTCAAGAGACAGATTCTGCATTCCAAGCTCTGAAAGTGGCATTCACCTCGGCACCTATTCTGGTGCAGCCTGATCAGACTTTCCCCTTTATTGTAGAGACGGATGCCTCAGGAGGAGCTATTGGGGCCGCTCTCCTTCAGAAAGGAAAGGATGGTCTAGAACATCTGGTGGCATATTATTCTAAAACCTTGTCTTCCAGTGAAAGGAATTATTCTGTCATTGAGAGAGAGTTGTTGGCGATCAAGCATGCCTGTGAAGAGTGGCGACACCTCCTTCAGGGGGCTATACATAGGTTTACGGTACGTACCGACCACAGTAATCTTCGGATTCTGCAACAGATGGAATGTCGTAATGCCAGACACGCCCGTTGGGCGTATTATTTTTCGCAATTTGATTTTGAGGTTACATACCTTCCCGGCAAACAGAATATCTTAGCCGATGCCCTGTCTCGTAATTGTGATTCGGTTGGTGAAGCAGACTCTAGCCATGATTTATTGTTAGCGGGTAAAGAGATCAGTACCGTGGCCAATATTTTTTTGCGCGATGTCCGCATCCAGCAACATTGCTCTCCGATTGGGTCTGGTTTAGGGTCTGAATTACAAGAAAGAGAGGGAATCCTTTTTAAGGGTCGAGCCCTATATCTACCCGACAAGAAGCATCAAAGACTGGCACTCTCATGGTGTCACGATTCACCCATGGCCGGACATAAGGGCATACGAGCTACCAAGGATCTCTTGTCCAGTATGTTCTGGTGGCCAGGTTGGAACCAGGATGTGCATTCTTATGTATCCACCTGTTCCATCTGTGCAGCCAACAAGTATTCTTCCTCCAAGCCCATAGGCCTATTACAACAGGAACCTGCTCCCAAACAACCATGGACCCATGTCTCCACGGATTTTATTGTGGAGTTGCCAAATTCTGAAGGAAACACAGCCATCATGGTTACTGTCGATTCTCTGAGCAAATTGGCCCATTTCACACCTTTGAAGGGGGTACCTACGGCCCCTGAGATGGCCAAGATATTCTTGAAAGAGATTGTGCGGCTTCATGGTCTACCAGAAACTGTGGTATCGGATCGAGGCCCTCAATTCACTTCCCAATTTTGGGGCTCTCTTTGCAAACAGTTGGGGATTCAACGAGCTCTCTCCTCTGGGTTCCACCCGCAAAGCAACGGGCAGACAGAAAGGCTCAATCATACATTAGAACAATATCTTCGATGTTTCTGTAGCAGAAAGCAAGAAGGCTGGAATGCCTTTCTCCCTATGGCTGAGTTCACTTATAATAATACCAGACATACGGCCATCAATATGTCTCCTTTTTTTTGTACGTTTGGCTACCATCCCAAACATTCGCCTTTGACTGATATTCGCCCGTCGAAATTACCTGCTATGGATCATCTCCTAAAGGAACTCAAAGACACTCATGTGTTAGCCAGTGAGACTTTGAACGCTAGTCGACAGTCCTACAAGACATGGGCCGATAAGAAAAGGAAGGCAGTACCCTCGTGGACGGAAGGTGATAAGGTCTGGTTGGCCACAAAATTCTTACCTCGTTGGACACACATAGGAAAATTTGCACCCAGATACCTCGGACCTTTTCGGATCAACAAGAAGGTTAACCCTGTTGCCTTTCGTCTTCAGTTACCTTCCTCTCTCAAACACGTACATCCCGTATTTCATTCCTCTCTTTTGAAGACTTACCATCCGGACCCTTATAAAAGAAGATCCGAGAGTCCGCTTAGTGTCACTCAGTGTGAACCAGCAGAATACGAGGTTTCCCGGTTAATTGATTCCCGTTATCATCATGGAATCCTTCAATACTTGGTTCATTGGAAGGGTTATCCCATCGAAGAACGTACATGGGAGCCCGTGAGTCACATTCATGCCCCGCGACTCATTAGGAGGTTTCACAGATTACATCCGGGCAAACCAGGAGGTCCCCCAAGTAGAAGGGGTCATACTGTCATGATTCCTGTCGGGCGGCGCTTCTGGGATTTGTGGAGACGCCATTGACAGGTGCCGTTACGTTCGACGGCCGTTGGGAAGCACCGCTCTAGTGTTTTTCTAAGATGGCCGCCGATTTTATTTAGTGTCGGGCTCAAGCAGCGTTTCTTCGCGTTGCACCTTCTCTGCTTCTCCCGGCTCGAAGGTTACGCTGTTTTCCCCCGCGTTCTGGCTAGACCCCCCTCCATTGGACTTTCTTTTGTTATTTCCCGCTTGCTCGCTTACCGGTACCCTGACCGGTCTCTCTGTGATCCCTCCTCTCAGCTTGGCTCCTTTGGTCTCTCCCTCATTGGCGCCTTGGCTTACCCATTCTTTGGTCCTGGGTGCTCCTCTTCATTCCTCTGGATAACCCTGCTTTCTCTCCTGGTATATTCTCCTCATCCTCGCCTTCTCTGGAGGTGTTTCTGCTTACCTGGGATTTCTCCCCCATTGTTCATCCGTCACTCTCAGCTCTCCAAGTTTGTTACTCCGATCATCCTCAACATCCCAAGACATCACCTCGGACATCTTCCTGTTCTGGACTCTCATCGCAGGGTTTTTTCTGCCGTTGAGGCTTTTTCCCTGCTCAGGAGCCGGCTCCCGGGAGTTCCCACTGTTCGGTTTCCCAATCACCCGACAGCGTGGCATCCCTGGAAGCTCGCCCCTACTTACGTCAAAGAAAGGAAGGCAAGAAAGACGGCAAGGATCCAGCTTGAAGACGCCCAGGAAGAAGGTCGGTGACACAAGACTACCCTACGGATACCTCAGGTGAGGAGGAAGGGAGGGAAGCCTTAAAAGACTCTGACAAACCTGATACATTGATTCCACCACAACCGATTTCATCTTGGAGTGCATGAGACTGGCCATATCTGAAAATGTCTTCCTGTTCCAAAACCAGATCTACAAGCAAACAAAGGGTGTTAGCATGTGGGCCACCTTTGCCCCTGACATTGCTAACCTGTACATGTCAAACTACGAAAAAAATAACGTGTTCACTGAGGAGAACCCTTTTCTAAGAAACATCTCCCTGTGGAAACGGTTCATCGATGATATAATCATCATATGGAATGGCACGCCCCTTGAATTGCAGAATTTTCACAGCTGGATCAAATTAAGAAGTCCCCACATCAAGTTTACCATACACTGGGACCATCACCAAATTGATTGTCTGGATCTCCACATCTATAAAACAGGAGATCGGCTAAAAACCGAGCTATTCTGAAAACCCACTTCACTTCCAGAGCTATCACCCCATGGGGCTGAAATACAATCTACCCTATGGGCAGTTTCTACGAATTCATAGAAATTGCACAGATTTGGACAAGTTGAAGCAGCATGCCGAAAGCTTACACGCTCGACTAACAGAAAGAGGCTACCCTCGAAAATCCATCAGTCAGGCCAAAAGGAGGGCCAGACACACACCGAGAGAAGTGTGTCTGGAAAAAAAAACAAGAAGGAATTGGGGAGGATAGTCTGTGTCACCACATTTGGGCCTCTGAGCCAATTGATCCAGAAAACCATTAAGAAGAATTGGCATCTGGTTAAACAACCGGGCACACTTAACAACGTCCCGTGTTTCGCCTTCAAAAAGAACAGGAATCTGAAAGATGCACTGGTTCACACCTTCATAGAACCACCACCACAAGTGCAAAACACACTATGGAATCTACCTCCCATTGTGGGACATCACAAATTTGGCCAATGTGTAGCCTGTCCTCTAACTTTACAGAAAAAATCTTTTGAACATCAAAAAGTGAAATGGACCATGAAAGACTTTACGAACTGCAACACGAAGGGTGTGATATATATAATACAATGCCCCTGTGGCCTACTCTATGTGGGCAAGGCAATACGTGCCATTAAGATGCGTATATCAGAACATCGTTCCTGCATCAGGAACAAGGTAGCCGACAAGCCTCTAGTAGATCATTTCTCCAGAGAAAACCATAGAGACACAGATTTAAGATGGTTTGTCCTCCAGAAGGTGATACCTGCTAAACGAGGTGGCGATATAAACAGAACACTGACACAACTAGAACAACGTTGGGTCCATAAGCTCAACACCGTACAAGTCGGATTGAATGTCTCAGTTGAGTGGAAATCTTTCTTGTAGATGAACCAAGGACCATAGCATAATTTTATCATCAGGGATTCGAATACTCAACTCAGGGGTTTCACTAATCCACAATTTGACTCATGTATGCTAATACGAGCATCAGTGCAATTGATTCACAGTGTTATCTGTCCAGCGATATATATTTTCTTTTTGAAATGTGATGCAGTTATACAGATATGATTACCACTGCCATCTATCCACTATGTTATTTGTTCAGTGAAATGTATTTTCTACCTGAAATGCGGCTGGCATCTTTCAAAAATACTGTGTAACAAATCACAGACTTGTTTGTTATAACATAGGATACAATTATCTTGATTTCCCCAATAACACACTAGAGCCCATAGCAGGATGTTTAGTATGATTACGTATCCAATAACACAATAGGCCCATGGTGGGTCACCCCGAGATGTTTAATATGATGACGTGTCCAATAACACATCAGGCCCATGGTGGGCCACCCCGGGCTCACTTGAGATGTACACATGATATCCACCTATTTGTGCCTCCTATTTGGCCACTGAAAATCATTAAATCATGAGGGAGACACAGGGCATGATGATTTATTTTCTAAGCACTCAATAAGGCCCTGGTCTTGTCAGCACGTATCCCGAAATTCCACATAAGTGAGGCACTGCGATGATGACCGATATCCAATCAGTGCACTGCGAAAGTGTTCAGCATTGTTTACAATCCCTTGTCTTTTACCAATACGTATGGTTGCCATGACAACCATTAGTACACAAATGTTCCCAAAATGTATTTTTAGATCCATACACTCCAGGACTATACCCTTAATTGATTACTTTTGATATTACACTGAGGGGCGAGCCGATAGCACACTTTTTTTCCCCTACGTGGCATCGGATTCCACTCTAAGATGGCTGCCGATATAAATAGCAACAGGGAACTAGCAACAGCGTTAATAACGCTTCACTGCCAGGTCCCATTCACGTTTCAGAGTGACTCAGCATTCCTAGACGAAGCTGCTCATCCAAGCGGCTCGCCGTGTTTGAGCCTCCCAGCCACACAGGTATACACACGTGGTCCTCTCTGATTTATATGAGACATGGATACGATCCATACCACTTCAGCACTAACTACATGCCCTCCCTTTAGGATTACTCCCGCGGGACAGACAAGTATAAGGAACTGAACAGGCTTATACTAGAGAGATACAAGCCTCCACTGAGAGGTAAGTTTTTGTACCACGCACCCAGTGCGTTTTTCCATTGAATTATCACGATATAGACTTTAGGAGACTAAACGAAGTAATTTGTTATCCCTCCTATGATTTATTTGGTAACAGGACCCCATTTTTTTGCAACGTTGTATACGACACAGTTCACTATTAAGTCAGTACGTAATAAATAAATGCTCAAGCAGCCCCTAATTACACTCTCCCTTCCCTTGCAGAACAGACATCTTATCGTACAGCTTCCCGTCCTGAAGAAGGCCATGTACAAGATGAGGCATAGCAAGCCCACCTAGACGGCTGAAACACCCTGGTGTAGACGCATTATTTCAAACCATAGTGTATTATTGCTGTCCCCCACAAAGAGAACTATTGTTATTTACTGTGTTGTTTTTTGTCACAATGTCTAATTGTTTTTCTGCATAATACTGTCATTTGAGTTTTCTGACAGTTAAGGACTCATACTTCGTTTGCCCTACACGCACAAATTGTTGTCCTGCCAAAAAATGTTTGGTCTTGTGTGTTGTTCATTTTTGCCTGTATGACCGGTCAAATACTGTTTGATGCCATGTCTCCAATACTCAATGCATGTTGATTTATGCAACTTTGTATAAAACTAAGATTTTTCTATAATTGAGCATGAGAATTTGATCTTTCTTTATATATGCAGAGGGTGATAAGGAGTAGGTGTGTACTTGAGCAGAAGTCTTTCTGGACCTATTAAATTGTAATTTTTGTCTCATAAGCAGCCCTCCTGGGCAGAATAGGCTCCAAACCAGGAGCCCAATGGTTAAATCTCATGATCTTAGACTCTGCCCGCCGACGCTGGGCAGTTTGCCACTCTCGTCCTCCTAATGTTCCCTCCCATTAACCTTTTGGCATCCCGGATTTCAATGTCAGAGATATGAACATGATCAGAATTGGAAGTATTCTGGGACCCCAGCTCTGAAATCCCTGCCTTGTCAGCCAGCTGTTTGAGGCACCCCTCCATCTCATTGGCATTAATACAAGAGAAGTACGTGAGCTCATGAGCTGAAATCTTAGAAACCAATTTGGAAGCCTTTGCAATGTTCCCTTGGGTCCACCACAAACGATTCCCACCATGATTGACTAGCACACCCCTACAATCTTTATTCTAGGCCTGAAGTTCCAGGACTCTTAACATGACTACCAAGAGGCAGTGATCACTAACATCAGTGTTACGAACCTCAAGGGACTCTACAGACTCAGTGCAAGTGTTACTAACGAAAATGTAATCAAGGATGGCAGCCTATTTCCCCAAGTGCCAGGTGTACTGTCCTGGGCAGTCCCCTGTACTTTGTTGAACTTTGTTGTACTTTGTTAAAGTTGTGTCCCGGCACAGTCAATTAAGTCATACAGATATAGTCAATACTTGCATGTACAGCTTCCAATACATGTATATTAGGGGGGTCATAGATTTTAATCAATGGAATCGGCAACAGCACACCTTTAACATTCGCCAGGACCTCAGCTGCAAGCACATTATTGTTACTGGTGGACAAAAGTGTACCCCGTGTACTCCATTTCTGTTTTATGACAATGATTAAACCTTCTGACCGGCGACCTCTAATGCCCTGGATCGCCAGTTCTTGAAATACACAGTACTCATCCAAATACAGGTTAGCAGTAAGCCAGGTCTGCTGTAGAAAAATAATATCAAATTCAAGTAACACTGTAAGAGAACCATTTTCCACCAAAAAGTGCTTATGGCCCCGGGTGTTCCAGCTCGCCAGTTTCCAAGTTCACTTGTTTTCTACTAGATGTTTCAATATAAATCTTTTGAACCAGGCCCACCTCGATGCAACATCAGCAAGCTCTTCAGCTGCTGTGGGGGCAGATGTGGACAACCCCTGCCTTTCCCTGGTCACTGGTTCCCGATGTTGAGGGGGAACAACTTTATTCGGTACTCCAACGTGAGTAGGGCATTCAACCACATTACCCATAGCAAGAATGGAGGCCTGACAAGCGGGTATGAGCATGGGGACTTCATGTGCAGCACAATGGATTCTACCGAAGGTACCCCTGCTTTCCCTCATGGGTTCCACAAACTCAAAATCACTTGATGAAAGAAGGGCGAGAACCTTTTTTAAGAATGAAAGTAGGACCGCTCTGTTTGGCCATTTCTCTGGAAATGTCAAGGGAACTGCACAAAAGTAAAGACAAGAGGATTTGTTTTGGAGACTTTGTTGTTTAGCATCTTTTGATTAGAGGCAATTACAGTGGACGAGCCCAGGGAGACCACTTGCACTATTTCGGGCTCAGCCTCAGATTGGCAATCTTGATGAGCACCACCACGTTGGATGGAGCTGGTGCTTCTTGGGCACTGTCCCCTACCAGCCAGCTGGTTAAAGTGCTTGCAGATCTATGTAGGCGCTTCTGCCTTCTGTTGACTTTTTTCTTGAGTTTTTTTTGTTTAAGGTGGACCCTCGACAATGGCCGTGGAGTTAAACGGCTCAATAACGGGTGGAACTACAATTTCAGGAGTTGAACCAAAAGCCATAGGCCCCTGTTACTTTGCACGTTTTGCCAGTCTCCTTTCCCTCCTGGTCGTGAAAATAGAGAGATCCAGGCCCGATACTTCAATCACCTGCCATTCTTGTGCAATGGGGGCCATATTCTGAAGGGTGGCGGCAGTAATAGTGTCTGCAGCCTCCTCAAAAACCTGTTCCAGTGAGTCTAGACCTGGGGCATTCCCAACCTGTAGCCTTTGATCTATAGAAGCAATAACCCTGCCCTGCTTCTGGACTTTCGCTAGAATTACTCGACAGAGCTTAAGCAGTTTCTTTATAGCACAGTGGATCACTCCTGGTGACATGTTGGTGATAGTGATATCTACCTCGCACAAGCCCCCACTGCTTGGTCCTGCCCAGTTGCCCCCTCCACAGCATGGCCCGGGTATAAGTTGGGAGTTGCTGATAATCGTTGCCCCCGGCCCTGGGGAGATGCAGGGTCTACTCTGGGCAAAACAACACTGAGTTTGCCTCGTTAACAGAACATGGCAACACCATGCCTCCAACTGTGTTTGATTTTTCTAGCATAGCCCCAGCTGATTCCTGCAGTGAATAGCATAATGACAATAAGGAATTGTTGTCAATGCCCCCAAAGTCTGAGTTGCAATCACTAACATTTCCCCCTATGGGCGTTCATCCGTCTTTAGGGCGTTGTCCTTATTGATACATTCCTGTGCAGAAAGGAAGAAGGCTGTACTTTTACCCATAGTGGCCGGCTTCATTTGCTTCTTTGGCGCCATGCTTTGCACTAATGTGGATGATGTATTGAATAGTTCAGGGGAATCGTTAGTCACATTTCGACCACGTGCACCAGCTTTACCATATGGTTTACCCTTGTGTAAATTATAATTACGTGCCCTGTTCACTACTTTACCCAGAATAGTAGCAATACTTCAGGAAAATACGCAATCAGTTACTCCTTAAGTTCCCGCTGCCATCCAGGATGTCGCAGAGGGCTGTACTACCCCCGACAAGCAGTGAAGTAAGGCTGTAGCAATAACGCAGCCCCACTCAAAGGCCCAATAACAGCACTGGTGCACAATTCAGTAGAAGTAGCCGCAACACAGCAAGTCTCTGCTCATAATGGGCAAACTTCAGACACAGGGCCTCATTTCGAGTTTGGAGGCAGCCATGGTGCTATTAGCACCATGGCTGCCTCCAAATTCGGGTCTGGGTCCCTGGTGTCGGAATCGGGACTTACCGGGACATTCCGACCTATGCGGACCCGGTAAGTCAACATTTTGAAAACCATTCCCCATTCCCATTTGAGCCCCCATAGGGCTCAAATGGGAATGGGGAAGGAGCTAATAACGGGCCCGTTGGGAACCATGATCCCTTAACAGGTCCCGCTAAAACATGCTGGTAAAATCAGCCCGTCCTGGTGGGACCCGTTAAGGGACCTCGTAATAGGGCAGTAGGGGGTTAACGGCACTGGCATCCTTACCGCTGCCGTTAACCCCCTACCGCCAGGGTTGGAATGACCCCCAAAGTATCAATCCCCAGTCCAAATCAAGGTAAGCGACCGTACGTGTTTACCTGCGATAAGTTGGCTGGTCAACAATATTCACTCATCACCATTCGTGCACCGTACCCTCCCTGCACATCGGCGCTGACGGGGGATCCACACCTAACTCCTCCTCCTAAGGTACACAAAGGAACACAAGGAACACTTCAACACACTTTGCGTCGCGTTGACGTTGGGTTTTTTACTCTGAACAGTGTTAAAGCGGCAGTAGCACAGTTTTCCACAGGATTAGTAAAACACGTCCAGCCATCAGCTGAGTGACCAATACAAGGAACACTGCGACACACTTCACTGTATTTGCTTTATAGGTTTATTTTATCTGTATCATGTACATTTTAATTTTATTTTACTTTGGAGTAAAGCTCTATATAAACTCAATAATCATAAACATAAATAAACATGTATATGTTAATTTTTCATTGATTTTGTCAGTGCATCTGTCACAAGGATTTAAATGCTTTATTTAAAAAAAAAGTACACACTGTCTTTGATTGCTCCATCTAGCCATCTCGTTCACAGTATATTCACAGGATGCCTGCCAGAAAGTTTCATCCACATCCTGTCTACAAGGAGTCCCACCTGGTCCTGTTGCTTCAACTGGGAATATTAGATTCTGGCCTGCAACGTTGACTGGCAATAATATAACCTGGCACTGCTGTGTTGACTGGGAATAACAGAACGTAGACCTACCTTCTTTGCTGTTCATAATGGAATCTGATCAAGCTGTGTTTAAATCACATAATTAAAGCCCTTATCTAAAGTGATCTTTAAATAGTATCAGGTGGATAGCAAAGTTACTGGTCGAAAGTGACTTAGGAGTCATCACTTCTTGTCACTGATTTTACCAGAAAGCTGTTACCCAGGTTTGACTGATGTGAGCATCTAAATGTGCTTCTATAGGCACAATTGTACGCTACCACAGTGTGCTTGCAGAGAAGCACCCCCCACCCGCAGTGTTTTTTTAAAATCCTATCAAGATCACGTTGTGATCAATGTGTATTTATTTGATTGATTTGTACATGCGCCACATGCAAATAATCGTTTTATTGTGGCAGGAGAGCAAGAAAAGCTGAAAAAGAGAGAGCAAGAGGGAAGCTCAAAAGCAAGGGTATGCAATGTATTGACTCCAACACGTCTTCCTGGAAAATGCACTCATATTGTCACCATCTGGCTTTACCGTGGGGCATTGATGAAGCCTTGAAATGCTGATAAATGGTTAATCCTTCCTAGTAGCCACCCTGCCTCTTCTGAAATAAAAACAGAATAGGTGTGGTGCCATGAGCGGAAAACCAAGTGGGAAAAAACTTCTCAAAGAGTGTTGGGAACCTCCAACTTTCTGGTGCTCAGTCGAAAGGAATCTAAGACAGCTTTGGAAGGAGTTCAGAATAAGGAGGACCCAGGCTCAGGAACACAGAGACGAAAGCCTCAAGGACCAGCTCCAGATGTACACCAGCGACACACGCAAGCTCAACAGGCAGACAAGACCAAAGCAAAACATCACACAATAACAGTACTTCTGCAGAAAACACACATTTAAATGGCCCTGAGTGGATTATGCTTCAACAGAAGACAATCAGAGATTATCATGTTCGGTACACTGAAACTCTGGAATGTTTCATTCTCATGGCCAGAGACATAAACTCCACAATGTTCCATTCTCATGGCCAGAGACACAAACTCCAGAATTTTCCATTCTCATGGCCAGAGTCGATGGGCAGGCCCGCGGTATCACTAGCCACAGTAAGAAACGTGGGGGTAAACCTTTGACTCTGGGATGATATTGCATTCCCATATCCAGCTGCCCATGAAGACTCATAATCGACACCACATTCTACACAAAATACTACAATTGCTCAAGTTGCGGTATAAAGTTGAAGTAACCAGAGCTGTGGTATTTACCAAATTATACTGCTCAAACAGATGCTGGGCTACTGGAAAAATCTGTGAAATCCCTCCAACTTCTTTTTTTTTTAAATTGATTTATGGTATATTACAAACCTTTAGCATACAAAACCATTTTCCCATCATAAAACAATTGTCAAAATTCAAAAATGAATTCAGTTCGCAAATAAAACCCAACCTTTTCTGACTCGAATACAGCTCAGCTTCATCACAAAACACATCCTTTAACATTTTTAGAAGACAAAACGTTTCAGGGAAATGTTACCCCAAAAGGAGAAAGTCCAGATTTCTTCGGTGTCTAGGCATTGCCTGTTCAAGATCTGTTTGCCCACGTACCTAGTTCTTAATGCAATTAACCGGGCACCGAACCGTGTAACATGCTTAAGCGTCTCGTTCACTTCCCTTCTAGCACAAAATCTACAACCCATCTCACTCACATACTTGTAAATGTGTAGAATTTGCTTGGTAGGGAAAGTTCAGTCTAAATCGGGTAAACTGACTTCTGTACCACGAGTTAAGACACTTGGATAAATATTTCAGGACATTATCAAAGGCTTTGGTCTCGTTTATCAGTGATGAGAGCAGACAATGAGTATTTTTTCCCTCTAAGGTCTTAATCCAGTCATCCTGCCACAGTATTCACTTCACCTTCTCTGGATAATTGATCAGTATTTGCAGGCCAATTTCCACTTGTTCTAAGATCAACCGGCAGCCTTTGCTCCATTGGTCTTAAAAGCCCCCCCTATTTTTCAACATTTCCTTCCCCAAAATTTGAAAAGAGTCTGCTGGCGAGGACATTGTACATTTGCGGTACAGGGCCAACGTTTTCCAAACAGTTCTTGCATATAAGGATATCAGACCCAGCTCATATCTAATCATTTATGTACGGATTAGATTCGGGAGCCTCAGTATTTTCCTCCAAAAACTGCCCTCTAGTGTGGACCAGAATCTCCGAGGGGAAATAAAGACCCCTCTGCTCCATAGATGAGAAGGGGTGTTACCTTTTAGTTTGTAAAAGATCAGCACCAGGAGCATCGAGAATTTTCTGTACTTTTACTGAATCAGCATCTCTTGGGACATTAAAGTTTTCAGATTAGATTTTACAACCAATTGTCGAGGTAGGTCATATGTACTGGTATTTATCAAAGCCCCCAAGTATGTCACCAAAGAAATCTGGGCCAACTTTTCTTGCTCTGCATACCATTTGAAAGTGGACTTCATTCCACCTCTTTTTTCCCCCAAATCCAGGATGTTGTTTTTTGAGGAATTCATAGACAAACCATTATTGGTCATATATACCTGGAGGATATCAGGTAATATTATCCCCATAAATAATGTTGCCATACATATAGTCGCTGGGAAACGGCATAGGCAACACTATTTATGGGGACACTATATGGGAGCGGTGGTTTCAGGGGTGTCCCCCAATCCCTTTAAAAAAAAGTGGAGGTTGAGCGGGTGTCCCCCACAGGTTCAATATGGTAATATTGTCTCCAAAAAAAACAACGCCATTCTTGCATGGCAACATTTTTGCTGGGATATTATCACATGGAACCCCCTGGAGGCCATCTAGACTCTGCTGCAGACCAATCGTGGTCATATCAATCAGCACCAGATCGTCTACATAAAGGATCCTGAACAGCTTTTGATCTCCAGTCTTGGGCAGGAACACTCGAACCTGGTCCAAGGACTCACCCACATCTGAAATAAATAGGTTAAAAAGTTTGGCGCTAAGGGGAAGCCCTGTTTTAGACCTCTATGTGTATACACTCATCTAGAAAACAACCCTTGAGTGCTGAGTCTAATTTGGACATTGGCTGGCACATATAGGGACCTAATGGCAGCCAGCAGCGCAGGAGGACAATTTCAAGCGTCCATTTTTTCCCACAACAGGTGTCTGTCCACACTGTCAAAGGCCTTCCTCAAATCCAGGAAAGCAAAGTAAAATTTGCCAACACTATTGTGGGCCTTGCCTTTCAGGATGTTTAGCGAGAAACGATTCAAGTTAGTCCCCACCCCTTTAACAAATCTCGTCTGCCTCAAATCCGCTCTTTTTTCCCCTCCTGTGCAGCTGACTCAGGAAGAAGGCCACAAACAACTTTCCCAGCACATCCAGCAGGGCAATGGGCTAGTAATTAGAAGGATCTGCCCTGTTCCCACGCTTAAAGATGGGGACAATTATTGCTGAACGCCAAGCCTCTGGAATCATGCCCCTTTTCATGATCTGGTTAAAGAACATGAAAATGAATGGCAGCCACACCTCTGGAGCTTCCTTTATCATGGAGTTAGTGATACCGTCTGGCCCAGGGACTCGTGATGGATTTGCTTTTTTGATTAATAGTTCCACATCCAACTCTTCCAAAGGAAAAGGCCAACCTTAGTTAGTAGTGGTTGTCATTTGAGCTTCCCCCACCCTCTCACTGGGGCAAATAGTTTCTAATAAAAATCGATCCATGCCTCCACAGACACGCATTTATAAAGGATGTTGAATGCAGTAGACCTCCCTCAGCAAGGAATTGCTATATAGTTCTAAAATCTTTTTTTGACAGGGCTAGTAGCATGGCTTCGGTGTCCTTCTATAAAACGTCTGCTTTATATAGAGCTAGCCAGTTTTTGTATTTCTGCTTTCTCTTTTTCACCAATGATAAATGTCCCCGTCATTCTGTCGAACTATTAATTTAAGATCTCTGCAGAGTAACCTTTTTTACACCTTTATTTTCTCATCAAAGTTGTGAGTATGGACAGGAAAATATTGCTCGCCCTTTTTCAGCTTTAAATTAAACTCTAAAAGTAAGGCCACATAATTTGGACCCCCCCCGTCTTTCCAATTGGCTGGCGTCATTTTTTGACAGAGATCTTATGTCTTTGATACTCAGCACCTGGCGGTTCCCCCTGCGTGGATACCATGGCAGTGCGCCAAGTATTTTTTATTCCATTTTGATTACCATCCCATGTCTGCTTTAAAAGGGAATGGTCACTTGTGTCCTTTGGCAGTATTCCAAATGAAATAATGGTCCCCCGGTCCCCGTCCTCCGCGTACAGCACCAATGAAGGAAAAGCCACCCAGCGGTAGCTTTTGTTTACTACAGCTGGCTGGCTTTTCCTTCATTAGTGCCGCAAAAGCAAAAGCCAGCACAGGCGGGCATCCATCTCACAAAATGGATGCGCCCATGTGCTTGCTTTTGCGAATTTAGAGCTTGAATAGCTCAAAATTTTACATAGGAAGTTTAAAAAAAAAAAGTGCTAGTATTTTTTTTTAATGTTGCCTATCTATTTTTTTAATACATTTTTTAGCTGGACTACCCCTTTAAGGCTGTAGAGTTCATCACCATGCCTGATTCGGCTAGTAGTTTAGGGGTAAACACTGAGTCATCTACTGAGGACCCAGTAGAAGAATGATACTCGCCCTATGACAGCTGTGAAACACAAAATTCCATAGAAATAGAAATTAACTTCTGGAGATCGTCCTGTGGAGGAATCGGAATGAAACCTGCTCTCACCTGACTGACCCCAGCCAGTCAATTTATTTATTTTTTTCTGCTTGGGGTAGCATTGCTTGAATCACGGTTGTGTTACTTTGCACCCCAAGCTCTTTCTGGCGCAGATCTTTAACTGTCATGGTTTGAGCTTGTACTAGGTGCTTGCCTTTGCTTTTAGCGTGGCTGACATTGATCAGAGCATTTGTCGTCTGAGAAGTTTACAGGATAGCTGGGTTTTTCATCGTGGCACTTTGTATCAACTTGGTTCCCCACCTTGTTAATAGACATAGAAGCAAGCGGAATGTCAACTTCCGTAGTGGCTACTCTGGATTGAACTAAGTCAAGCCTCAACCCTCTGAGTTTTCATGGCCAAACCCCCCCTTCCCCGCCCCCCACTTGGCTAGTCTTAGAGTTAGCAGGAGTCAGCACCACCATGTCAGAACCCTCCCCCTCCAGCCCGAAAATATCCGGGAGCCACACACTTTCCAGAATTTCCGCATCTGTCAAATGTAGATCCTCGTATCTGGAAAGTAGAGTGAATTCCATGAGAGGTAGATCAGGCGAACGTCTCAAATTTGGCTCGATGGGACTTAGAAATACAGCATCTTCACCAGGTGCCCTGGCCTCATTCAGTTTCCTTTTTTTTATTCATTTTAAGGCTTTTGTGAGGCCTGAACACTCCGTGCCCCTCCCCCCCCTTGAGTCCTGCAGCCATGTTTTGGCATACTTCAAAAAGGGTTGCCCACCCTGTTGCACATCATGAATGAAGTACTTCTCTGGCGGTAAAGACTGATTTGTGTTTTCTTTTAGATGATTTTGTATTTGAAGATTGGAAATCTTAAAAAGCATGCTGCTCACCTGGGATCTGGTTTGCTGGTGAGTCTGCGGCATCTGGAAGGCTTGCAGAGATTAGGGATTCCTTTGCAGCTTCCATCATGGCTTCCATCACAACCTTCTATTCCTTGCCCCTGGCCAGCCACACTCTAGCCACCCAAGCAACACTGCCAACACTGCTTCATTGCTTGGTCGCTTGGGAATGATGTACTCGTTCCGAAGAAAGCAAAGTTGAGTCGAGAGCCAGGGGCCGGGAAGCACAGGGAACACCAAAATACATTCTATGCTCACTCTTCACAATGCTCCGTGTCCGGATGAAATGTTTTGTATTAGACACCGCCTCCTCCTTATGTGGAAAGTGAAAGCGAACTGAAGTGAAGGTCCTGCTCCAACACGAACACCAAAGAACACTCTCTGCCTTCTTCAACTTCATAAAAAACAGAGTGGCAAGATTGTTCCTAGACATCAAATGGACTGCAGACTGCCCACATCACACCCAGGCTGAAAATTCTCAAGCAAGAGTGAAATTTACGTTGATGTGCAACATCCAACGGCCCATTTAAAACAAGAGTCCAATATCATATCTCCTGAATACCTCACTGATCCTGGACTTCCATCAATTCAGAAATTGTACCCTCAGGAATGTGGCTGCCGTGAATTTATTCACCTTCTGTTCTCTCATCCCTGTCCCCCCTGTCACGCCACCTGTCCTGGGGCCTCCTTACCCGTTACGGCGCTCCACGTCTTGGAGGTTGTATCCTCGCTTCCGGCTTCGGGGTTCGGGGGTGTCCCGGGTCTCGGGCGCTTCCGGGTCTCCTGTGCACGCTGCTTTGCGCATGCGCGGGCGTCCGCTCTCCGCGCTTCGTGCATGCGCAGTGCGCAGGATGCTCGATACTGGGAGGTATGCGGCCCAAGCCTCGTTGTGGGGTATCCAATGCCTGAGAGACGGAACGGCTTGCGTTGCAAGCCTTCCAGGTGTTGTTGGGCCTATTTAAGGAGCCCTGATCCTTTTCCAAACCGCGTCTCAACGCGGTTTGTTCGGATCGTGTCCTTGCTGCCTTGCGTGGAATTCCAGTGTTCCTGCTTGCTTCCTTCTTCCCCTGTTCTGCCTGGGGAACCCCTGTCTCTCTGTCCTTGCGCTCCCTCCTTCTAGTTCCCTCCTGTCCCTGAGTCCTCCCTGGCTTCCCTTGTCCTGGTCCCTGCCTGTCCCTCCTTGTCCACCTAGCTCAGTCTTTCCTCACTCCTTCCCACTCCAGTCCCCGTGCTCTTCTCATTACCAGCCTGCCCTGCTTGCTTCCTTGCCTTCGTTCCTGGTGGTACAATCTGCTTCCTGCCTCCGGATCTGCATTTTGCCGGAATACCTCTGAGGACTTTGAACCATCTACGCAGAGGCTCCCCCTGCCAGTGCTTGCACTGTCCTGACGCCACATTAATCAGGGGTGAGCAATACCGTGGCGTTGGGAGCCGGTTCGCCTCCAATCCGGTTCTATTCGGGCTGGGGTTGGGCTGGTTCCCCGTGCCATTAATCACGTCTCTTCGGATCCTCTGACAGCCTGGCCTCATCATCAAGAAACCCAACCGGACGAACAGGTACGCAGCGTTCTCGTGACGCTAGTTACAACAGATTGAGACGCCTGTCTTCTGACACCTCGGACTCTACGATGGAAGAAGATCCGGGTCTTCGTAATGAACTTCAAGCACTTCGTGCTGAGATGGCGGCGCTTCGTCAGGAAAACGTAGCCTTACGCCAAATGATGACACAGAATGTTGGTGCCATTCCACAACCCGAAGGTCCCATGGCTCACACGGCTCCCATCAAGTTCGATGGTGATCCCCGCCGTGTGGGAGAATTTTGTAATCATTGCCGTATACACTTTCTCTTCCGTTCATCTCACTTTACCAATGACAAAGCCAATATCGGATACATCTTGGGCAACTTATCCGGGAACGCGCTTGCCTGGGCAACTCCATTGGTCGTTACCAATAATCCAATCCTGAATGATTTTCTAGCCTTCGAGAAAGCATTCTTGGATGTGTTTCAATCCCCCAATCTGGCTTCAGCAGCGCAGAATCAATTGATGGACATACAACAAGCCAATACCGATATCATCTCTTACATCAGCCGTTTCCGTCAGTTGGCAACAGACTCCTTATGGCCAGAGGTAACGCAGAAGACCTTGTTTCGCCGTGGATTAAGAGAAGAATACAAAGATGAATTGCTACACATTCCGGAACCTGACGATCTACAGAAACTTATTGAACAAGTGTTAAGGATAGACCAGAGGTTGGCCGAAAGAAGAGGCGAAAGACGACGTTTTGAGAAGGGAAACCTCAGACCACTGACCCATCCTACCGGGATGTCAGCACCTTCGGATGCCACCCAAGAACCAATGCAACTGGGAGCTGTAAGGGGCCCATTATCGGAAGAGGAGAAGAAGCGCAGGAGAAGCCTGCGATTATGTTTATACTGCGGGGGTGCTGGTCATTTTCTGGGAACCTGCCCTTTGCGTCCTATCAAGAAAGGGGGAAACTAGAAGACCTGTCGTCTAAGGGAAAGGCTACGACAGGTCCTTTCCTCCTTTCAGACCTTTCCAGCCCTGGATTACAACTGCCCCCAATGCAGCCTGCCGCCCTGATGACTCTGGGGATAACCTTGAAGTGGCTTGATAAAACGATTGATGTCCAGGGTCTATTAGATTGCGGGGCCTCCGGTAACTATATTGATGAGGCATTTGCCATCAACATTGGTATGCCTTTACTTACCAGGAGAACTGTTATACCAGTAGAGGTCATCGATGGTACACCTTTGGCTTCCGGTCCCATCCGGTTGCATACCATCGGCATGCTATTACAGGTCATGGGGCATGAAGAAAGGATAGCCCTCGACGTCATCAAGTCACCTTCGTATCCTGTGGTTTTGGGACTGCCCTGGCTTTTGCGACACAATCCTACGATCAATTGGGAGTCCCGTACTTTGACTTTTGTTTCTGCCTTTTGCCTAAATGAATGTCGCTGCCACAACACCTCCTTGAAGTCTACAACCTTGATCCCTCTAGTTCCAGGGGAGGACTCATCTGCTTTATGTTCTCTGTCCCAGATCCCAAATGTTTACGCCGACCTTTTTACGGTGTTTTCGGAGCCCGGAGAAATACCTCTTCCTCCTCACAGGACGTTTGACTGTTCAATAGACCTGATTCCTGGTGCTGTGATTCCTCATGGGAAGCTATACTCTCTAACGCAGTCTGAAAAACAAGTACTCCGGAAGTATCTAGATGATTGTTCAAAGAAAGGATACATCGTACCCTCCAAGTCATCCGCCGGTTTTCCGCTGTTCTTTGTTAAAAAGAAGGAGGGGACCCTGCGACCCTGTATCGATTACCGTCAATTGAATGACATAACACTCAAGGACAGGTACCCTCTACCATTGATTCGGAACATCATGGAGTCCTTACGTTCTGCCATTATCTTCACTAAATTGGATCTCCGAGGAGCCTACCACCTGGTTAGAATCAAAGAGGGCGACGAGTGGAAGACAGCATTCAAGACACCCTTTGGGCACTACGAATACAGGGTAATGCCCTTCGGGTTGTGTAATGCCCCTGCCGTCTTCCAACGGTTTATGGACAACGTGTTTGGTGATTTGGTGGGCATTTCGGTCTGGGTTTACTTAGACGACATCCTGATCTTCTCGGACGATCCAAAGTTACACGTCTCGCACGTTCGTGAAGTACTTCTGCGATTGTCACGGAATCACCTATACGCCAAAGCCGAAAAGTGCTCATTTCACCAGAATAGCATGGAGTTCCTGGGATACGTAATCAGCAATGCAGGTATCCACATGGATTCGGGCAAAGTGAAGGCTATTCTGAATTGGAAACAACCACATGATTTGAAATCCCTTCAACGGTTTTTGGGGTTCGCCAACTTTTATCGGCGTTTTATCCCGCAGTTTTCACAGTTCACGGCCCCATTGTCACGTCTAACCAGTGTCAAGATACCTTTCCTTTGGGATCATGTGGCATCAACTGCTTTCGAGCACTTAAAGACGGCGTTTAGTACGGCTCCCGTTTTGCGTCATCCTAACGACGAGCTGCCATATGTCATCGAAGCAGATGCCTCCGACTTCGCTGTTGGAGCGGTCCTACTGCAGAAACATCCTACATCTGGCGACGAACACCCTGTGGCCTATTACTCGCGGAAACTAACCTCCAGTGAGCTGAACTACGCAGTCATTGAAAAAGAACTTTTGGCCATCAAGACGGCATTCGAAGAGTGGAGGCATCATTTACTTGGTGGTCGTTTTCCTGTAGAAGTACGTACTGACCATCGCAACTTGCAGTTCCTACGATCATTGCAGTGTCGCACTGCTCGTCAAGCCCGATGGGCCTTCTTCTTCTTTCACTATGATTTCAACATCACGTACATCCCTAGCTCCCAGAACCAGAAGGCTGATGCCTTGTCCCGATCTCTGGAAAAAGAAGAAGTGGGGGACAGTTTGAACATGCCTATGATATCTCCCAAACACTTTCTACTAACCTTAGCTCCGCATCTTCAGAGGATCATTCGAGAGACCTTGAGGGATCCAGAACGTATCGACCTGCTGAAGAAACCCCAGATCCGCGAACGCAATGGGTTTTTGTTCTTTCTGAACCGGTTGTACATACCTTCGACTGCTCTTCGCTTGGACATCCTACATGGATTTCACGACTCTCGAGTAGCTGGTCATCGTGGTATCAAGGCTACCCAGGAATTAATCTCCAGACAATTCTGGTGGCCCGGATGGGCCAGGGAAGTGAAATTATACGTGGAAAGTTGTCCTGTCTGTGCTCAGACGAAGACACCCAGAAGAAAGCCTTTGGGGCTCCTCAAGCCTACTGAAACACCTCCCTACCCTTGGCATACTATCGCCACCGACTTCATTGTCGAGCTTCCGCCCTCTGCAGAACACACTTGTGTCATGGTGGTTGTGGACTGTTTCACTAAATACGCACACTTCATTCCATTCATGAAGATTCCAACCTCCTCCCAGATGGCATTGGCTTTTCTACACAACATATATCGGTTACACGGACTCCCTGAGAAGATCATCTCTGATCGTGGTTCGCAATTTCTTTCTTCTTTCTGGCGTCAGTTGTGTACTCATCTGGGTATCCACAGGGCCTTGAGCTCAGGCTACCACCCACACACCAACGGCCAGACCGAAAGGACGAATCAGACCCTGGAGCAGTACTTACGTTGCTATGCCAATGCCACTCAGTCAAACTGGTTAAGGTACCTGGACCTGGCAGAAGTTTCCTATAACAATGCGACCCATGCTGCCACTGGCATCAGTCCCTTTTTGTGTTCAGCTGGACAACATCCCAAGTTGGTTCCCTTCTCACCTGTGGTGTCCAGTTCCGTTCCATCTGCTGATCATTTGGTCTTCAAGATCCAGAAACAACATGACCTGGCCCGGAGAACCCTTACGAAGACACGCGGACGCATGAAGGAGCAGGCTGATAGGGGTCGAACCACGGAGCCCAATTTCCAGGTGGGCGATCTGGTTTGGTTGTCTTCCAAAAATTTACCAGTTCGTAATTTACCCACTAAGTTGGCACCCCGATTCTATGGACCTTTCAGAATTGCCAAACGTTTGTCTTCAGTGGCTTTTCGATTGGTGTTGCCCCGCACTTGGAAAATACACCCAGTATTCCATGTCTCCCTTTTGAAGCCCTATGTGCAGGATGTCTTTGGACGTTCTGGTCCTCGGCCCTCCTCTGTTCTGGTTCAGGGGGTTCCTGAGTTTGAGGTTCAGGAGATCTGTGATTCACGGATTCGTCGGGGTGTACTCCAGTTCTTAATCGACTGGAAGGATTATCCTGCTTGTGATCGCACCTGGGAGCCGCACTGTAATGTGCACGCTCCCCGGCTTGTCCGTGAATTCTTTCTTCGCTTTCCCTGGAAACCTGGGGCCCCGGGTCTTTCTGGGAGGGGGCATAGTGTCACGCCACCTGTCCTGGGGCCTCCTTACCCGTTACGGCGCTCCACGTCTTGGAGGTTGTATCCTCGCTTCCGGCTTCGGGGTTCGGGGGTGTCCCGGGTCTCGGGCGCTTCCGGGTCTCCTGTGCACGCTGCTTTGCGCATGCGCGGGCGTCCGCTCTCCGCGCTTCATGCATGCGCAGTGCGCAGGATGCTCGATACTGGGAGGTATGCGGCCCAAGCCTCGTTGTGGGGTATCCAATGCCTGAGAGACGGAACGGCTTGCGTTGCAAGCCTCCCAGGTGTTGTTGGGCCTATTTAAGGAGCCCTGATCCTTTTCCAAACCGCGTCTCAACGCGGTTTGTTCGGATCGTGTCCTTGCTGCCTTGCGTGGAATTCCAGTGTTCCTGCTTGCTTCCTTCTTCCCCTGTTCTGCCTGGGGAACCCCTGTCTCTCTGTCCTTGCGCTCCCTCCTTCTAGTTCCCTCCTGTCCCTGAGTCCTCCCTGGCTTCCCTTGTCCTGGTCCCTGCCTGTCCCTCCTTGTCCACCTAGCTCAGTCTTTCCTCACTCCTTCCCACTCCAGTCCCCGTGCTCTTCTCATTACCAGCCTGCCCTGCTTGCTTCCTTGCCTTCGTTCCTGGTGGTACAATCTGCTTCCTGCCTCCGGATCTGCATTTTGCCGGAATACCTCTGAGGACTTTGAACCATCTACGCAGAGGCTCCCCCTGCCAGTGCTTGCACTGTCCTGACGCCACATTAATCAGGGGTGAGCAATACCGTGGCGTTGGGAGCCGGTTCGCCTCCAATCCGGTTCTATTCGGGCTGGGGTTGGGCTGGTTCCCCGTGCCATTAATCACGTCTCTTCGGATCCTCTGACAGCCTGGCCTCATCATCAAGAAACCCAACCGGACGAACAGGTACGCAGCGTTCTCGTGACGCTAGTTACAACACCCCCAAACCTCCAGCTCTTAAGCAGAACTTTCTGCATGCTGCACTGTGCAAAACACAATGCAAAAATCCCACTAGCTCAATGTGTTAAATGCACCATTTGCCACAGATGGCCCCAACATTACACTCCCGGGTATTACTCAAAGAGCAGTTTGCAAAAGGGAGCAAGCTAACATTAACAGGTATGGTCCACTTTTGTGTGGGTCCCGGGAATCTTTTGTATCCCAGTCTGACCATGAGCTATTTCCAGAAATGTACTCCAGGCTATGCTGGCTTTAGAAGTTTCCTGCCAGAACCTGGTCGTTGATATGCATTGAGTGCTGTGGTGTCCATGCGGATATAGGTGGGGATTTTATGAGGGGACTACTGTTTGCTTAAAATCTTTATTATTGCACCCATCCTAAGGTTTGCCATTGGTTTCAGCATGGTATCACAAATGGGGCTCATTATGAGTTTAGAGGTAGTTTGGCAGTAATTCTGCGGCACTATCGCCAAATGGAATTACCATTACCCCAACTTGGTCTGCAGGATTTACTGTGGGGTTACAAGTGGTGGTAGGTGGTGTAAGTCCCAATTTTGCAGAGTCCATAGGGCTCCATGGGGATTTGGGCAGAATTACCATTGCACTGGTTTTTGTTGCCGGTAAAGTGACAGATTTTGGCTGGTGGAAAATCCTCCACCTCACTGCAGAACCTGTAATACGACAGAATTACTGCCACATTACTGCTGTTCTTATCGCACTGCCGTACCCCATAGTCTTTCCGTTTTACTCTTGGATGCCAGGTGGGGTGAACTTGGTTGTACATTACGCCAATGAGATGAGCGCTGGCCCTCTAAAAGCCTGTATAGCCTTCAATTCTTCTTATACTCATTTTTCATGCTCTGGTTATGTTAGGGTCATGGTGTCTATTCAAAACAGAGAACAAAAAGGTCATTCAATAGAATGCCGTTTCAACATATAACAAAAATGCAACTGTAGGGAGCCAAGGTTCTCATTGGTCTATCAAAAAAAAAAACTCTGCAGATTATATGAAGTGGATCTCCCGGGGATAAATCCCATCCATTTCTGTCCTAGGAATTGAAGGGGGCATTGGCAAAAGCCTGTTAGCAAGGATGTTGGCAAATATTTGATTGTACACATTAATTAAAGATATAGGGCAGTATGATGAACATAACTTTACCTGTCTAATACAGACCCATAACTAGGGCCTTGTAGATGCTGGAAGAATCACTTTTTCAAGTGACTGAGCACACATTGCCACACGATGAAGCACCAATATAACCAAACAGGCTTCAGCAGGGAGTATGCCCTAGCCTGGAGACTTCCCTCTCTGGAATCCTACAATAGCCTCTATCATCTCATTTTCAGCGATGGCCGCATTTGATTGGTACTGTGTCTAATCAGAAAAGGCCCACCTTAACCAGGAATGTGTCAATGCTCCACAGCTGCCATATCCAGCCCAGACATATAGAGGTCTGTATAGACATCATATAATGCTGCGTTAATATCCTCATCACTTCTACTCAATGTTCTCGTTGGTAAACGGCATCAGTTAGGCTGTGCCAATGTCCTGATACATCTCTCGTCCCTCTCCACATTGCCTAGCTTGAACCTCCTTCAGCATAAATGTAACCTCTCGTTAAGCATTCTCCTGACACATATTCAACTCTTCCAATCTGAGCCAAAAGCCATGATTCCTGAGATGACTCATAGCATTTCTCCAATTTCTTAAGAACCCGTCACTTTTCTTCAGTCTGTTTCAATAGCCCAGAGACCTCCTGCTTCCCTGGGTATACATATCCCATGTACGTAAACCTTAAAGCTTTCCAAGATCATGGACGGTGAGGACATCAAGGCCATACTCGCTTTGCAAAACTTCACAATGTCCTTACGTGTCAACTCTTTAAAGGCCACATCTGTAAGAGCCTTGGCTTAAAATGCCACCCCATACCTGAACTATGCTTGCCTGGGAACTGCAGCAAACACATCTATGGGAAGTGATTAGACAGCGTACAGAGAAGGATTCCGGAGCTGAAGGCCCAGTACAACAGCTGCTGGAATACCAAAAGTATATCAATCTATGATACTGCGTTATGATCATATATGAAAAAAAGGTATGCTCCCGGTCTATCAGGTGTTCTTCCACCAGACATGTAGTTTGCAATACAGCTTTGGAGAAGCCCAAAGGCACTCGCTGGAGTTTTGTAGAGTTAATCAGCATTTTATCCATGATTGTATCAGAATCAGCCTCCTCTCCCCCAAATGAACAGTGAATCAATATAAGAGGCCAGCTTTGATTGCAATTCATGAAGAAATTCTGTGGAATCTATATTGGCCGCACACCACACATATTGATAAACTTCACTCGTTGACCAGAAATATCAGAAGTCTTCCTTTTGAATCTCATGACACCTCCAACACCCTAAAACCTGAGCAGCACCATACCGCTGCGTAGAAAATGAGGAGACGTATTGATGCACCCCCACTTACAGTTCATTCTAGCCTGGATGTTACCTACAAGATGAGCTTCCTGCACTCCATCTACATTTATTTTATGGTGCTCCAAAGAAAGTTGAACTTTGCATGTCTTGATTGGGTGGTTAAATCACTGTACATTCTAGGCGAGAACATACAACATACAACAGAGCCCCTCTCCTCTCCTTCCCCCACCTTTCTACCCAGAGATTGTAGACCATTGCAACTGCCACTGCATACATTCTTGGCCGATTGTTGAAGTAAAACATGGGTATATCAATACAGTTGAGTCCTGAAATCCTTGCGTGCCGTTCTCTGGAGCTAATTGCATAATCTTGCCTCTGCCCCTGTAGAAGTCTAGCAATAATTGCTGTAGGCTGAGAGCCTAGAACTGGCTTCATTGCTAGCGTGTGATGTACCCTTTCCACAATAAAGACTGTGCTAAAAAAACATCCTTGCCAAAGATGTCCCATGGCATCCTCTCCAAATTATTTGAGATTTCGCATTGGAGTGGTTTTGGCTATATTCAGGATCCTGATGTTATTCCTTCTGGAACCACCCTCCAACTCCTTATTTCTAGTCAAAATCACCTTCATCGGAGACTTCAATTCAGCCCCACCTTTAGTCACTGTTGCGTTTGTTTCCTCCACTGACGAGATACACTGTTCTGACTCATCCAGGCGTTTTCCATATTGGTTGAGTCTCCTTCGCCTAAATCCCAATTTGCACGAAAGTGAATCTATTTTTACGCCCAATTTATCTATACTAGACTTCAGTTCTGTGAACATTTTCACCTTGAAATCCAGGCCCCTCTGGTACTCTATTCCAGTTATACAAGCCTCTAGAGGTGGGCCGTCATTACAGTCCTGGGAAGGTGCCTCAGCATGCTTCTTAGTGGCAGTTACAAATAGCAGCTTTTGCTGATTTTTATCAATAATCGGGTGGGGAAATCTAAAAAAGTAGATCTCCTTAGATATTGCCCAACAGCCGGCCCACCCACACAAACCTTCCAGTTCCAGAACTTTTCACCCAGACTCAGGGCTCGCAACCCACAAGGTCTAAAATGTTAGGAAGGCCGCTCTGCCTTGCTCCCGGCAGAGGCCTTCAACCACGGCACACCACAGGCAACGTATTCTGCTCCCAGCCACCAGCTCCACAGCATCCCACCAGGCTGTCCAGCTGACACCGCTCCCTGCGCAGAATTTCTCTCCCCACTATCCAGCTGGCAACAGTTGCCACAAAGCTTCAGATTCCCAGGGCCTCCTAGGATAGTGCAGCAGCGGGAATCATCCTACCAACCACCCAGTTGAGAAGCAATATATTTCAAGCTAGGCTGGAAACCGGCTGTACTCCTAGCTGACCTCCTACTATGCTCTGGTTACTAACTTGGTCACCGCAAGGTCCATCACTGTTAGGCCGCTGACCTCTGGGAACAGTACTTGTACTGTTCACTTCGGGCAGGCCGTTTCAGCTGGCTCCTTGTCTAACATACCATGTTCGACTGCCTCAGTCAGGTCTTCACCTGAGCCAGTGGACCCATAAGCCCGCCATCGGCCCCTGTCACCAACCAACTTCTGCAAGGGGCTGGCATAGCTGGCCTCTTCCTTCGCACTCTGCCTGAGATCTGGCTCTTCTGACCATCTTGTCATGGGCTCACTAGACATCCTAGGTTTGAAGGAAAGACACTAGAATGAAGAAATGTTCCCTGAGGGAAACAACCTATTTGGCAGACCCCATGTTACTCGCATTTCCTGTTGCCATCCAAGATACAGCATGCATGGCCGTGCTTACACATTTTCAAGGTGACTTCTTCAAGAGGAAATGGACAGATCTTCTGTTTCAGAATGTATTTGTAACAGTACTGTCGTGGAGCCATTAGCGTATGATTGACCTACGCCATTAGTAATGTTGGCTTGATGAATTTCCATTTTCTACTCAGCTTTCCATCTCTTTTTCTTAAAGTAGAGATGTGGGCTACAGCTAAAATCTATTTTTCACAGTACTGTACATTATCTAGATACAACAGATTTCATGAGGGTTGTCAGGACCGTTTACAGGACCCTCTGTTGGTCTTATTGGGATTCAATTCCACAGATGTGTTTAATCTGCAGCTCCGTTGTCTCAAGTTGTTGTTTGTGAGAGTCAATGTATGCTTGTAAATAATCACCTTGATGTGCGTCTGCCTATTTTGTCACTGTCCAATGTTGCCATGACAGGTTTTATTTTTCATTTTATTTATACATCACCTTCACCATTCTGGAGTGTAGTGGTGTCCATTGTTGGAGTCCATTCCAGCGTAGTTGTAATTCCAAGCTGTTTTGGTGATGACAGATAACCAAGTGAATGTAACACTTGCCTGCAGAGCTTCCACATCTGTGTCCAGAATGAAAATGAGGGCCCGCTGGAGCACTTTAATTCACATATTCCACATCTGTGTCCAGAATGAAAATGAGGGCCCGCTGGAGCACTTTTATTCACATATTCCACATCTGTGTCCAGAATGAAAATGAGGGCCCGCTGGAGCACTTTTATTCACATATTCCTATGCTGTGTCCAGAATGAAAATGAGGGCCCGCTGGAGCACTTTTATTCACATATTCCACATCTGTGTCCAGAATGAAAATGAGGGCCCGCTGGAGCACTTTTATTCACATATTCCAAATCTGTGTCCAGAATGAAAATGAGGGCCCGCTGGAGCACTTTTATTCACATATTCCAAATCTGAGTCCAGAATGAAAATGAGGGCCCGCTGGAGCACTTTTATTCACATATTCCACATCTGTGTCCAGAATGAAAATGAGGGCCCGCTGGAGCACTTTTATTCACATATTCCTATTCTGTGTCCAGAATGAAAATGAGGGCCCGCTGGAGCACTTTTATTCACATATTCCACATCTGTGTCCAGAATGAAAATGAGGGCCCACTGGAGCACTTTTATTCACATATTCCAAATCTGAGTCCAGAATGAAAATGAGGGCCCGCTGGAGCACTTTTATTCACATATTCCGCATCTGTGTCCAGAATGAAAATGAGGGCCCGCTGGAGCACTTTTATTCACATATTCCGCATCTGTGTCCAGAATGAAAATGAGGGCCCGCTGGAGCACTTTTATTCTGTCAACGTGAGTCATGGACCCCCAGGGGTGTGTTCTGTTTGTTTGAGCAATATGGGTCTGTTTCATTTGGCCCTATTGAAAGCCCTGTACCGCAGCATTAGTCTGAGTTTCATAGCAGATACTCTGTGGTGAAACCTGATCAATAAGAAAATGTAATTAGGAAACATTGTTTTCCTTATTGCAAGTTGTCAGGTCATTAGAAAAAAATTGTAATCTCCACTCTTTGACTTTATCGGGAAAGTGTTCCTCAGCCCTTACCAGCCTCTTGCTTTTATGAGGCTTTAGAAGCTCTCTCTAACATGCTGGTGTTGTCACACAAATGTCTCAGATCCTCACAGCAACCTCTTGGCTTCCTCAGAAACCCGTTCGTTAGAGGCCCCCGCGAACACCTTTTCTATATCAGGCAAGTGCTCTTCATAGGCTCTAACCCACCTCTGGACTTTATCATGCAACCCCTTGGCTCCTTCCTGTGGTTCGCTCAGATTGACCTATTGTAAACGTGGCCGGAGGGTAATCTCTGTTTGATTGTTGGTTCCTTCCTGAAATTTTATGCACGCATGTGCATTTCTGGCGCTCAAACGTAGCGGGCACGAAATGGAGCAGTGTACAGAAAGAGGGCAGGTACATGCAGAAGGGAAAGGAGGTGGGCACAACCAGGCATCTAGAGTTCCATGAATTAGCCAGATGGGAGGAGAGGTATGTGGAGTTCAGTGGGAGAGATGGAGGTTGGCAATCAATGAGGCGCTCTGTGGAGAGCGTAGTCTTAATTTTCTTCCTGTAAGTGTCATGCTTTTCTGTTGAAGGAACATGGCTTTGCATTCAGGTCAGAAATATTGTGATGTCACTAGACCTCTTTATTCATTTATTAAAAATAACTGACAGCACCTGCGCAGCGTGCCTTAGCCAATCAGGGAGCTCAGAATATGGGCCTGACCTGATTTGGGCCCCCAATCCGAGCCCCGGTGGGACCCTGTGCACTTCCAACTGCCACATTGCAGCCTTCTCTCTATTTCACTCCCCGGCACTGCACTTATCCCCCTTCACCCAGAGAGCCCAACAAAATATCCACTTCTGTGCCTCCGAGCAGCCACCCCTGCCAGAAAATTACTACATCTGCTCCAGTTGCCTACCACGATGCGCACAATTGAAGGCTGCCAGTGGGTATGTGGAGGGGACTATGAATAGCTCCCTTCATCACTACTATGGCGTCCATCTTTTTTTTTTTTTTTTTTACTTTTACTTGAGAGAAGGCCGGCTGTTGTGAAATACCCCAATGAAGACAGGAGTCAGGAGGCTTGTAACTGAGGGTTTATTCTCTCATAAGATTAGTGCACACTGCTCATCAGGTGCGTGTCCAAATAACAGCTGTAACAAAGGCCTAAACGTGGCCTTGAGGATAATGCCACAGGGTCCGCGTCAATGGAAGAGTCCCTCGGCCTCTTTCTCGAAGGAGCCGGCAGGACGCGCCCTGTTGCGTCCTCGGCTCTTCCCGTAATGCGCGCGAAGCGCGCGGGGGCGGAGCTAAGGCTCGCGGCGAGATCTCGCGAGAGTGTGGGCTCTCGCGATATCTCTACACATCTCCCCTTTTCAATGTGCAGCGGAATCACTGTAAAACATAGTCATTGTATCTCACCGGTCTTCTGTGTTCTCTTCTGGGCCGCTCACTATTTCCGGCACAGTTCTCCTGTTGCTCCTGTTCGGGATCTGCACTCGGTGCTTCCGGTTCACGTTCGGTTTCCTCCCTCTCTCTGTCGTCTCCTTCTGGTTCTCGTTCTTCACCTGTTCCATAGTCTCTTTCGGTTTCCCTTTGTGATCTCTCCGGAGTCCTCGCTCTTTCCCTATTCTTCTGATATAATGCCACTCTTTCGAGGTTCCACGCTCGCCCGTCTTCCGTGGGAACATGATTTGTCCCTTTGTGGGTCACTCTGGTGGGTCGGCTAAACCGAGACCCCGTGACTTGATCTTTCTTCGGTAGTCTTATTTTAACCAAATCTCCTTTTCCTATGTCGGACGCTTGCCTAGTTCTTCTTCTCTGATCATTCCATGATTTCATGCGTGCCTTGCTGCTTTTGATTCTCCAGACAACTTCTGCCATGTCCACCGCTTCGTCTTCTCGTATTTTCCATAACCATGGTGGAATGAGCGTGGATGCCGCACTCCTCCCTCTCAACATTTTGAACGGGGATATCTGTGTGATCCCGTTTGGAGTGAGTCTGTGGGCCGCTATGGCCTCCTTAGTGGTTTTGAGCGGGTCCATACGCGAAGCTGTGGCCAATTGGATGGCGCCTTTTATGAATCTGTTGGCCCTTTCCACAAGGCCGTTGGCCTGGGGGTGATATAGGGCCGCTTTCTTCTGTTTAATGTGGTTTCTTTGTAAGAATTCTTCCATGTCCTTAGAGACTAGTTGCACCCCGTTGTCTGTAACCACTTCCTTGGGGAGGCCTTCTCTCTGAAAAATTTCTGTAAGTACTTCTATAACTGTCGCTGTCGTTATGTTCGGGACAAACTGTGCCTCCACCCATTTGGATAGGTAGTCGACCAGTACTATGCCGTACCGATGTTCAGGTGCCATTGCTTCCAAAGGCCCTATGAAGTAGATGCCAACCTTTGAGCACACGGCCTCTGGTATTTCCGTGGGTATTAGGGGTGCTTGGCGGACTTTAAGTCTCTTGTCGCTATTGAGGCATTCATGGCAACGTTCTACCATGGATCGAATTTCCTGGTCCATGGATGGCCACCAGTAGGCCTCTCTTACTCTGCGACGGGTCATCGTGTTTCCCAAGTGACCCGCATGGGCTCTACATAGAATAGTTCTTCTAATTCCAGTGGGGGGGATAATCTGATCGGTTTTCATAATTATCCCATCCATTTCAGATAGTTCATCTGAGACCTTCCAATAGGGTCTCATGCCCTCGGGCAAAGTCTTTTCCGATGGCCAACCTTCCTTGATCCATTTGCGAATCATGGCCATGGTGTGGTCTTTCCCATCTTCCTCTTCCCAATGTCTCTCACTGAGTTCTAGGTAATCTGGTGTTCTCAAGTCCGTGATGGATGCAACAATGCATTCTCCATGCAGGAACGTGGTGGCTTTATCCTTACCCTCCGGCAGCCTCGACATGCAAGTTTTTCCAACCTGAGATGTCTTGGATCTCAAACGTGTACTCTTGCAGTTTGGCTGCAATGCGTGCCAACCTGGGTGTGGATACTTTAGTGCCTCCCGGGCTGAGCATATGAATGAGGGGCTTATGATCCGTCACAAGCTTGAATTTTGTGCCCCATACGTATGTCCTGAAATGTTCGACCGCCCATGCGCAGGCCAACATTTCTTTTTCTATGGTGGAGTAGTTCTGTTCGGCTTCTGATAATGCCTTCGATGCGAAAGCCACCACATGGTCTGTGTCACCTTTCTTTTGTGTGAGCACCGCTCCTAGTCCATATGCACTGGCATCTGTGGTGACAATTGTTTCCCACGCCGGATTAAATGGTTGGAGGCACGGTGCATCTATGATATGTTGCTTTATGTTCTCCAACGCCATCTTATGGGGTTCTTGCCATATAAATTCCGAGCCCTTTTTGAGTATGTCGCGAAGGGGTGCCGTGGTCTCAGAAAACTTGGGTATGAACTTCGCATAATACTCGGCCAATCCAAGAAATGACCGCACTTCTTCTTTGCTGGTGGGTTCCGGTGCTTTAATGATTGCTTGCATGAGATTTTGTTTGGGGCTGATGCCTTTTTCTGAAATCTTGTACCCCAAGTATTCAACTTCTTTCACCCGGAACAAACATTTTTCATGACGTAATCGCACACCTGCTTCTTGTAGCTTGTTTAGGACAATTCTCAACGTGGTATCGTGCGTTTGTTCATCCTCCGCATACACCAGAATGTCGTCCTGGAAGTAAACCACATTTTTAACTTTCCGTAGCAGGACATCCATCATGCGTTGGAACGCTGATGCCGCTGATGACAACCCAAATGGCATTTTGGTGAATTGGTATGTGCCAAATGGAGTGATGAATGCCGTGAGGGGTTTCGACTCTTCATGTAGTTGTATTTGGTGGTATGCATTCCTCATGTCTAATTTCGAGAATATTTTGGCTTCTTTCATCAACAGAATGAGTTCGTTTATGCTTGGAAGGGGGTAATTATCTGTGATGACTTCCAAGTTTAGACTGCGCAGGTCTATGCACACTCTGAGTTCCTGTGATTGGGGTTTCTTTATTAGCACGACGGGGCTCAGCCATTCGGACGCTTCGATTTCTTCGATGACCCCCTCCGTTTTCATCTTTTCAAGCTGACACCTCAGGATGTCCCTCGCCGTGGCTGGCACTGGCCTCACGCGGTGCTTTACAGGGACTGCATTTCTTCTGAGCACTATTTTGTGCAGAAAACCCTTAATGTGCCCCGGCTCCTCCGAGAAAAGTGTTGGGTAGTCGCTTTTGACGACGGGTCCGCTCGTCACCCTGACCGACAGGACCTGATCTTCGGTGCTGGGATCCAGTCTGATTTTCAGCTTGTCTTGGTCATCCCAACCTAGCAAAGCTGGACCTTCGTGACTGAAGTAGACTCGGGTCGTGGTTTCCCTTCCTTTGAATTCTACTTTGCCCTTGATGTATCCTAAAAGTTCGACCGACGCCCCTCCAAATACAGTGGGTTGATGCCTCGTCGTTAACACTTGCACCTTTTCTTTTCCCACCATGTCTTTGTAAGTTCGAAGAGGTATGATCGTTAGGTCCGAACCAGAATCTGCCATGACCCTTGTTTCCATTCCATCAATTTTTATCGTGCAGTGAGGCTTCTCTCTCCTTGCTCTTGTGCTGTTTACCATAATGACTGTGGGTCTTCCTTCATCTTCTGAGGAAGATTCTTTCTCCGTATTTCGGTCAGCATTGAGACTGGAGACTTTCTTGTTTCTCCACCGACACACGATTGAGAAATGTCCGATGCGTTTGCATATGGAGCATTCTTTGTCTCTGGCTGGGCACTCCCTGTCGAACGCTAAATGTTTCGTGCTGGTGCACCTGTGACACTTGAGGGGTTCTTTCCTGTTCCCTTTACCTTCTCTCGTGTCGGTTGCTGGCCTTTCTTTTTTTGTATGAAAGCCCACTGCTTGTATTTCTGCGGAACTCTGGGCCCCTGTAAGCTCCTTTCGTCTTCCCACCGTTTCTTCGACCGCCCTGGCGATTTCAATTGCTTTCTCCAACTGCAGTTCCTTTTCGACAATGAACTTATCCTGGACTTTCCGACTGTTAGTGTGAACAACCAACATGTCGCATATGAGGCTCTCTGCATTGTTGCCAAAACTACACAGCGCTGCCAATTCCCTCAGTTTGGTGACATAGTCGTCGACTGGTTCAGCCATCTCCTGTTTTCGAGTGTAAAACCGTATCCTGTGGAGCACTATGTTCTCTTTGCTGGCAAATCTTTTTATGATTCTCCTGACCGCCTCCTTGAATACATCGTCATCGTCGTCATCCACTGGCATCGGGGTCAGACTCTCGAAAACTCTTTGTCCTTCTACTCCCAATGCATTGAGTAGCATGGCCCTGCGCCTCGCCGCTGAAAACCCTGCTCCTCCTAGCGCCTCCACATATGTTGTGAATAGGGGTTGCCATTGTGGCCACGGGATGGCAGGCCTACCTGGAGTTTGTAGAAACGGTGGGGGTGGCGTAGCCCCTTGCATGGTCCTCCGTGAGTTCTGGTGGTGATCCTCGTCGCCAATTTATGTTGTGAAATACCCCAATGAAGACAGGAGTCAGGAGGCTTGTAACTGAGGGTTTATTCTCTCATAAGATTAGTGCACACTGCTCATCAGGTGCGTGTCCAAATAACAGCTGTAACAAAGGCCTAAACGTGGCCTTGAGGATAATGCCACAGAGTCCGCGTCAATGGAAGAGTCCCTCGGCCTCTTTCTCGAAGGAGCCGGCAGGACGCGCCCTGTTGCGTCCTCGGCTCTTCCCGTAATGCGCGCGAAGCGCGCGGGGGCGGAGCTAAGGCTCGCGGCGAGATCTCGCGAGAGTGTGGGCTCTCGCGATATCTCTACACCGGCACACTCTGCATGTATCATTTCACATCTAAAAGGCACTTTTCACTCTATTATCAAAACTTGGCTTTGACAAAAGCCTCTACCTTGCACTACCAGATTAAGTACTCAACAGACTACAGAGAGTCCGTAATATGGCCCCCAGATAACTACTTATGTTGAAATAGACGAACACATTGCCTGAACACATTGCAGACTGCACTGGCTCTTACTCAATATGAGCAGCCACCTAACAACCCTATGCATCCCTCATGGCTCCTACTACGGAATGAGTCCGGACTAAGATCAGGCAACAATGTACTAGTAAAGGTGCAAATCTTCGTCAGAAAGCAACATTAAGGCTCCACTTTCTCTCTCCCAGCAACCAACCTCTGGATTACCATACCCAAACACCTATGCACAGAGGAAGACCACATAACCTTCAGAAAGCAGACACAACCTGGCTCTTCAACTAACTGCCCCTCCAACCCCGGAGACCACTGTTCGGAACCCCGATACACAGACCTCCTTGTCTCATTCTCGCCCCACTGAATTTGTCAAAGCAGCAGAATCCCTCCATCACCCCACTGACTGACCGACCACAGAGAACCTTAAATGGAGATGACGCCACACAACCAAAAGGGAAGCAAACAGCTACCACCAAAAACAAATAACAAGATGCCTACCCACGTCACTGGCAGATACATGCTACTCTGGATATTATCCAACAACTATGTTTATTTCGGCCTCCTTCCCCACTACCCTTCCTGATATGTCGACCAACCAACTAACCAACCACCTTGTAAAACCTCACCATTCCACCGTCCACACTAAAAAGACTTCTAATGACAGTGAACACAGGCCTAGTCAACACAACAGTAATACTTCGAAACTAAAGTCCATGCTCCTCTCTTCAGTTCTATTATACTCCCCACATTCATGGGCAACACCGCTCTAAGCACTTAACGTTACAGTTCTTTGGGTCTCCCCTCATGATAAAACACTCCCAAACTATAATCCAATCCGATATAATTCCATATAAGCATACTGACTCTCAGGAACGGGGTACCTCGGGCCTGCTTCCATCCACACCACAGGTTTTGCAATGTGTCCTTTACGTTTTTCCACTAACACCCGTTCTCTAACAGGATCACACTGCACAGCGAGGCCAACAAAAATGGCAAACATCCGCTATACAAGACCACAGTATTATCATCATCATTATTATTATTATTATTATTATTATTATTATTATTATTATTATTATTATCAATATTAAACAGTCCCACTAGCACCCCCAGACAATATGCCAGGT
Source organism: Ambystoma mexicanum (assembly GCF_040938575.1). NCBI lineage: Eukaryota > Metazoa > Chordata > Amphibia > Caudata > Ambystomatidae > Ambystoma > Ambystoma mexicanum. Next base: position 388,412,038 of record NC_090928.1, on the reverse strand, counting down.
GCTAACAGTTATAATACACTTAGAGGCAGGTTTTCCTGGCTCTTAAAGAAGTTGGAGCTTTTTAAAGACCATTTCTTCATTCTCTGGCCTTCGACTTGGTCTCCAGGCCATTACCACTGAGTAAAGCCCACCTGTCCCATTATTTTGCTTTGGTAACATCATTATCTGATTACAAACACATTCTGTCCATTCTGACGTAACCTCTGGGGCCACTTCTTGGGGAAAGCACTGTTTTATATTTTCATTTTAACAATTTGGCTTGATCCAATTGAGGTTACAGCGATGACAATGATTTTCATCCGATTTCTAGACGTCATACGAATCAACTTCGAACCGAACCCACACAAAAAAATATAAACGCATTTGCCCGCAGTAAAAGAAAGCACATGTCATTTTTCTGGCCAAACAAAACAACATTAACTTAAAATTCCTCTGTCTGTAAAGCTAGACTAAACTGCATTTCAATGAACGATTATTTTGAACAATGCTTTGAAAGGTTGCATTGAAAGGTTGCAACCAGGGCCAGTGCAAGCATTAGACAAATTAGGTGGCTGCCTAGGGTGCTGGCAGCAGGGGGCAAGGGACATCCCCCTCTACTTTCATGAATTGCATCTTGGGCAAGGTGAAGTACACCTAACATGTAGAAGCAGAGGGAGATGGGGTGGGTGCCAGAGCTTTATGCAAGTTTAGCAACAAGGCGTTAAAGGGCCTTATGCACATAATCCCACAATAGGCCAAAGTATGCTGTGCTTGCAGGACATTTACTCTGAAACTTTTTCATCTGCATTAAAAACCAGACAGATTTTACTTTTTAAGCAATGCTGGAAGGCTGACTCCGAGTACTGTAGCAGATGTAATACACATTGTTAATGCAACTTTAAAATGACTTCATGAATAAATAGACTGTATTGTGGGCACACACGCCAGTAGAACATTTACATTCTTTGTATCTAGGTGAATTCACAGCTGCAAGCATTATCTCGTATTTTTTTGTTCCCCAATTATGTGTGTGATTTTCTGTGCTCACTTTCCATGCAATACTGAACTATACTGGTCAAGCCTTGCTATATTTGCCAGCATATGTATATCCAGTTCAGGTTATAAATCCAAGATAAGCATGCTGGCTGAGAATATGTGCATTAATGAGGGTAAATGCATAGCACTCAACCTGTCAAGGTTTTATGTGCGTCTTCTGATGTTAAAATGCTGGTCAAACATTAAAATTAACTTTAAAAGTATTGAATACATTTAACAATTTTGGAGGGCATACTAGCCATTTGCTGGTGGAAAAAAGGTCATACCATCCAAAGTGATGTAATGAAAAGCAGGGCTGGAGCGACTAATGAGCCACTGGGGGTGCCAGTGAACATCGAAGATGTTGCGGCACTTTGCCTACAGTACAAAGCCACGATGCACTGTCCTGCAGTCTTAGGACTTGCTCTATGGCTATCCCATCCCACCTCCTTGGACCACCTGAGATTGGCTAGTGGGCATACGGGGCAGACATGGGAGTGGAGACTTTCCGAAATGGTCGATTACTACCTCATCTTCACCTAGCCTTTCCACTACTACACAAGTAACTCTGGTACAAGTGCAAGAAAGTAGGCATGTTTGCACAGTACCCCAGCCAGCACGTGCTTACTGGTTAGCGTTGCTGATTGGGTTAGAGGGGAGTATGAAATAAGAGCTCTGCACATGCATGGGAGATAGCAGGCTGCATGGATCTAGAGCGTATGCTGTACCTGTTCTTTGCAAGTGAAACTTGCTCTGTCATAGCTTATGCTGCGCAATGTGTCTGTTGAGTAAGCTTGCCCTGGCTCTGACCATGCAGCACCTGTACTAGTTTAGGAGGAAATACTGCACTGGCTTTGCACATGCTGTACCTGTCCCAGTATACGAAGACAGCTTGAAATGGTCCTGTTTGTGCCAAAGATGGACCAATTTGAGGGAGGTGTGCACAAGGCCCTTGTATTTGTATCTGGAGTCAGTTGCTCTGCCAAAGCTGTAGCTGTGCATATTTGTGAGGGAACCTTACACTGAGCCTGGCATGCTGTGCCAGTATCTGTTTGAGGAGACTTGCACTGACCCTGCCCACGGTGTACCTGTTTGTGAGAGAAGCTTGTAGTGACCATGCGCAAAATGTATCTGTTTATGGGGGAAGCTTGCAGGTCGCTACCCCTGCGGTCTATGTACCCATTTGTTAGGGAAACGTGCAATAGACTTGTCCATGCTGTACCCGTTTGTGTTGGAAACATGTACTGGCCTGTGCATAGTACCTTTACTTGTTTGTGAGGGATGCTTGCATTGACATTTTTGTGAGGCAACTTACAGTTGACCATGCTGAACTGATTGTGAGAGAAGTTTGCTCTTGCTGTATAACTGCAGTATATGTTTGAGATGGAGTCCTGTTCTAGCCCTGTCCATGCTGTATGTATACTTGGTTGTTATGGAAACTAGAAGTGACCCCGCACATGCTGTGCCTGTTTGTGTAAAGCATCCATCCAATAGCCCTGTCCATGCAATACCTAATGTTTTTTGAGGAAATATTGCAATAGTGTGGTCTTGGTTGTACCTGTTTGAGGAAAGCCTGTGCTGACCCTGCTTAAGCTGTTCGTTTGCTTGTTTATTTCTCTTTGTGAGGGAAGGCTGTGCTGGTCCTGTGCATACAGTAACTGTGTTGTATTTGTGAGGAAAGCTTGTACTTTCTTTTACTGCCTAGACTGTGACTTATGGGTTCTTTTGTACCGCTTACCATGCTGTACCTGTTTGGTGTGTGATAGTAGCTTGCAGTGTTGCTGACCATTATGCAACTGCACATTGTGTGATGGAGGTTTTCAATCCTGTTCCTTGTATGAGGGCAACTTGCTCTGATACAGATATTGTACATTTCCTCTATGTCAGGGATATTTCAGCTTCTGCTGCGCGTGTTGTCTTTTTCCTGTATGTGAATAAAGTGTGCACTGTTTGTGCCAGTACTTTAACTGTTTAGTGTTTAAGGATGCAGCGTGGCACACATTCACGAAACACAATTAATTACTTTATGCAGCAAACTAAATAGTACCAGGAGTACCTTTTTGTGGCAGTTTCTGAGAAATGGGACCTTTTCAAAAACATTGGGCCACTAAAATTGATTAAAACTCCCAGCTGCACAGTGCACTAAAGCAGAGCTTTCACCACATCTCCAGTCCATCGTGTGGCGGCCTGACTGGGAGGCAGAGCACCTGCCCCATTTTCTTACATGGCCCTAATGTCATTCCATAGGAGGTAATCGGCCTGGTTAAAAAATGTCACTATGTGATCCCCTTAAACACAAGATGGTGTTTTGAGTAGTGTACCACCTGCATTGGGATGGTGAGGCTTGGTCACTCCTGTTCTCTACTCCATCTCCGAGATGCCAAAGGAACTCCCACCACAAGCCTGTGAATGCAGTTTAGCAAAGTGAATGCCTCTAACATACATGATACCTGGAAAGGAAATGTGAAGGGGCTACCTCCACCCAAAGCTACTGAGAATCGCTATCACCCGCTCACTTTCAGTGACTCAAGCAGTGGTTTCTACCACTCTTCAGTGGAGGCTTAAGGGAATAAAGTGGAGGTAGAGCAGAGGCAGAGATATGGCAAAGCCAGTGGTGGATTTACCTCTGAATTGGGGTAGCTAGCAGACAGCACGGGGGGTTGGGGGAAGGAAGCCATAGACTCCTCCCAACAACCTTTAAATAGGCACCTTCTGTATGTTGCCCACAATAGCCCCTAAAACTGCCTCACATAGCCACACGCATGTGTGTGTGGGGGAGCTGCGGGGGGCAGGGGTAGGCAGTGAAGGAAGTGGATGTTTGAGGGTCATTATTTTCAATTCTAGTGATATCATACATTTTGCCTATTTGTATTGCTAAACCTTCCTGGTCTGGCCATATTGTATATTGTGTGTAAAAGAGAGTAATTTAATCTTTCCTTGTTATGAAAAGTTCTAAAACATGACGGACAAACTGCAGCTTGTGAACTTGGTGGGAAAGACATGCATGTGAAGTGGTGAGGACACATCTGGGATGAGGAGACTGTATAGTCAGAACACATTGGTCCTCATTACAAATCGCCCGGTATGGAAACAACGGTGGCGGTAAACCCACCGCCACCGTTGTTTCCATGCCAGGCGATCACAACTCCTGCGGCGGGAGGTGATGTTCCCGCCAGGTCTGACCTGGCGGGTTTAACACTGCCCGCCTGCAGGCGGACGAGGAAACACCGGCAGCATTACGAGATGCTGCCGGTGTTTCCATGATCCCCATTCCCATTGAGTCCGATAGGAATGGGGATTAACACCATGCCGCCTCCGTGATTCCTGGGAAACCGGGGTTGTAATGCCCAGGTAATTCCAGGAATCGCGGAGGCGGAATAGTAATACAAGTTCGGCGGTAACCTAGGCGGTTTTACCGGCTCGGTTACCGCCGGACTCGTAATGAGGCCCATTGTTTTTTTTTAATTGTGCATTATAGTCAAATAACGTTTTTACACATATCACATTAGACAAACAGCTGTGCAATATCAGACAATTGACACTTTTAACACATAGAACATTAGACAGATATTCATAATTTTAATTTACATTATACATCCACCATAGAATATTTAGGCATTTAGAAAGTTGTGTGTACACATTTATCAATGTACTGTAAAGATATGACACCTTTAAGAAAAAGTTAACAAAAAATAGAGTACAATAAAATTGAGATGTCAATTCAAGTGGCAAGCATGATTGATAAAGAATTATGCTCAGAATTGTTGCTATCACCTATAAAAACCAATAAGATGACTTGGGGTGCTAGCAGTGTATCTTTAATATCAAGCCAACATTTAGTGAACGTGTATATAAGTGTACAGTGATAACCCTCCATCAACCTTTGCCAAAGCTGTTCTTGACACATTGCGGATGGATTTTGTACCCCATATGCTAACCTGTGCTTTGTACAAATAGAGGCCCAGGAATTGCATGTAGTTATCAAATGCTTACATGTTTCAAGTTGAAATAAGTCAGAGTCTACATCTCCTTAATTCCTTGTTAATTCCAGCTCTAGCCCCCCGGGCTTCCAACGATTCTGCGTTATTACATTGATACTCACATATTCCCTTCTCAGAGTATGATTAGGAAAAGCTTATAGGTAATTCTGAGTCGTATAGTAACTCGGAATATAGGGAATGTAGTCTCTGCTATGTGAGAGCATGGCTAAATCAATGATGTTTTGTTTCCAGTCTATATTCTCCATCGTACATTTGACTGAGGATTTAAATATGGGTAAGGATATGTCACCAAGTGTTAGATTGTTTCCCTCACACCACTTCTGTCCTTCTATTAAGGACAGAAGTGGTGTGTTTGATCCATCAGGGATGTACTCCATCGTCTTGTCAGTGCTCCAATAGCCATCTATAATTTCTTGAGTCTTGATGTAGCTGCCTTCATATAGGAACGTCTTCTGAGACACCCGTCTTAATGTAGCCCATTTTCCTTTAAAACAACCTCTCGTGGTGCAGAGCGAGAGGTGCATAAGGCATTGTGCTCTGGCCGTTGGTATTTCTGTTGCTAAGAATGTGTTGGAAGCGCTCATGGCATAGGGGATGAGGGAGCATGCGTAGCAGCCCTCCTTCAATGTCTCTCTCCCCACCTTGGGCATGTGCTTGTACCACACATTGTTAGATGGACGGGCCCAATCAGCAAGGTATGTGTTGTAAGTGGTTTCAACCCAGCACTCCACCTAAGTCAATGCCTGGCGTGAGATGCCCAGCTGGAACCCTTAATTCGATTTTTCTTATGTCTAAACTTCTTTTATTTCTGAATGATGTACCCCTATAGCATGCCCCTCCCTTTGAATCCCCCCTGGTCTCACTGAACCAAGAAGTAGGCTGTTTCGCAAAGTTAAAAGATTTATATTCTGAATTGAACAATATATATATCACACTTTTATGAATTGAAACAATATCTAGATATCACACGATTAATAATTATACAATGATCAGCAATGGGTGATATGACAATCAACAATCTATTTAATCAATAGGAGTATGGATGAGAAGAATAATGCAGCATAGAAGAAAACTTTGTGTGGGTTCAATGAAATGCAACGATAGGAAATTAATGCAGCACAGAAATAATACTTTTGTGTGTTCAATCATATGCAATGTAATCACACTTTCCCCCTGATACTACTCAATCCCCCCTAATATGCAATATAGAGATGGAAGGAGAGGAAACAGGTTTCAGGAATAAACACTCTTAAATGCAGTTTCAATCCCAATTCCCCAGCAAGCTCAGAGAGAAACAGGAATGATTTTAAGAATGTCAATTGCTTTTGAATGTGGCTTGTAATGAATGGGAAAAATGCTAAAAATGACTTTAATTCTCTAAATTGGATTCAGAACTAGTGGGAGCCGTTTTGTATAGGTTTGGGTAGACACTAACAATACTGGTGGGATAACTAGCAGATAGAAAACTGAATTCAGAGGTTGAATGCAAAGAAATAGCTATTTTATATGGGATGAAATTGAGCCACATGCAGAATCATGGCAAACTTTTCAGCGCGCATTAAGTGTGATTGCGGCAAAACTATAAGGAGTTGGAATGCAGTTTTGGATTCGTTTGAAACCTGAGGGTGTTAGCTTCAATTTGACACTTCACATGTACGGTTCAGAAGTTATGAAGGTTTTAGTAAAGGTTGATTTTTTAAAAAAGAGTTTCAAATCAAAGATGCGCTTTTGAAAATTACAAACAAGGATTGGCTTTACACTAAGGGGCTATGAAGATGCGAGATCCCAACGGTAGAGCCACCAGTCCAGAGGTGCCTCTGTCTGATCTTTGCCCGCTGCAACACTTGCCTTTCTTCAGCAACCATATTAGCGCAAAGATGATTATCACTACAATTATCACAGGACTATAGGGATCAGAGAAGAATTCAGGACAGACAAAAATAGATTCTACAATGCAGTTCTGGATATGATAGAATGGGTTGGATGGGATTACTTAGGGATAAGAGATTGGCTATGGACAATTCTATGCTAAATACTCACAACTATGGTTTTGGAATAGGAGCGTCAGGATCTGGTCAAGGGTTTTGGACTGGAATCTGCTAGCCACCGGACAGGATTCAGGCGCTTGGTTCTGCACTCAGCAAGACACTCTGGTCTCTGCACGGCCTCTTGGACTGGATCTGACGGGTTGGTTCTGGGTTTCAGCTCTGCTCTTCTGGTTTGGATCTCTGGGTTCTAGCAAGAGTTCTTGGCAAGAAGCAGAAAAACAGCACAGCCCGGCTGTTGAATTGGTTGTGCCCCTTGGAAGTTTGGGGTTAAAATCAGGTTGCAAGATTTTAAAGGCCAGCTGAGAAGGGTTCAGCTTTGGATTGGGCCTTCTGCTTTCAGAGTTCTGGAGTCTTGATCTGGGTTCATCCTGCAGAGCGCTTTGCCAGTAAATCAGTGGATGGGTGAATGTGTGTCTATAGGTCCTCAACAGTCCCTATTTATGTATTTCCCAAAGGGGTGGGTAGGCTGATTATACTTAGCCCAACCCTCTAAGAGCCTATTGGTTAAGGTATTCCCTCTCTCTCCTGATTTGAGAAGGAAACCAGAGTGTCATGATGTGTCATGATGACGCTGTGTTTATGGTCTGGGAAAAACCTCCCCTTTGTTTCTACACAGAAAATCTATTTGTCATAAAAGTATATTTACAATATCACCAACTTGCTAATAATACATATTCACACCCCAAATTGAATAAGGCACGTATCTGTCCAACTCCCATCTTCTTATGAGTTTCGGTTCACAAATGATAGTTTTCCGCGCTTTTGGTTGGTTACCCAGTGTCAGATCTGTACACATTTTTCCACATACATGCGCATAACATCTGGGCACAATCCTGTACATTTTCATATTCCTAGCATTATCACAATTGCTACAATATCAACATTTTCGTGGTCCAGTCTCTGAACATCGCACCAATTCCAGAGTAGTTTCTACTTGTGAGCAATATTTTCATTTAACAACCTATAAATTCCAGATTTTTACAAGTTTGGCACAGTTTTCTATGAGTCTTTTTCTCAAATATATATTTTCTCCATTTCCAGATACACATTTCAGTCTAGCCCCGCCTCCAAGGTTTGGCTGAGCCAAGAGCAACCTGAGCCTCTTCTTGCCAGCAGCTAGTTTCTTTTGACGCCCTCCCTGCCAGTTCCTCAGCAGAGAGCAGGGGGGAAGATTCCTTTGTTTGAGTGAAGCTGTGGAATGTCTTTGAAGCCCAGTGTGGCTGGCGTTAAGTCACTTTTAAAACACTGTTTAAAATAGTATTTTTCTAAAATACAATTTACATTTTTAACAGATATAGCCACAAATCTCTTAATTCCAGCCTTTTTCAAACATAGAAATTGAATTGTGCAACCTATTATTGCTTTTGATGGGAAGTCTCGTCTTTTTCACACTTTGATTTTAATGTACAACTTTAAAATGACAGTATAAGTAAATGCCAGCTTCTGACACAGGCGAGCGGAGGTATTGCGCCCATTTTTAACATATTTTTCCAAGCAAGCGCCTTTTGAATGTGGATTTTTTTATGATGAAAGGTGTTTCTCCTGACATTGTGCTTAGGTGAATTCTTTAAATAAAGCGATGTTTAACACCCATCAAGGATGTTGGATCTTTTGTGATGTTTGGGAACCATGATTTTTGCACTTTCCACAGCCAAGGAAAAATAGATTTTTAAAGCAGTCCTGGGTTTCCCTTACAATGCAGCACTGCTTTTTCAAGTAGTGGGCAGCCCAATGATAGGTTTTGGCAATGGTCTCCTGTGTTACCACTGACATAGGCAAAATAGATTGGCGGCCTATTTTTCAGGTTTCCCTGCGCAATTCTCAGCAATTTTTAGCGCATATAAGGCTTTTCAGCAGCCATTCTGTTGTTTCTGATGCAAGCAGTGCACAGTGATGTTGCAGGGCATAGTCTAGTGGGTTAGAACGTCCCACAGTGTTTACATGTTCAAAATCTATATCTGCACTTTGCCAAAGTCTTTTTTATTTATTTATTTATTTACTATGTCAGAGTGGAGGATTGCAAAATTCTGGCAGGGTGGTGCAAAAGTACCAAGTCTTTAAGATAGTCAGGAGCGTTGCCATAAAGGCAATGGTATGTATTCACTCCTGCACAGGTAGATCTCTCCTGAAATTAGAAATATGGGATCTTCAGGGGACGTTCAGGGACACGCGAACCGCATCATTCTGAATATTTTGACAGGCCTGGATGTTGGACTTTGAGGCTCCACATAGCAGGGCATTACAATAGTTCAATCTGGTTAAAATTGTGGCCCGAGCTATGGTCACTGAGTTTTTTTCACACAGATAAGGGCGGATGCTCCGTAGGAGCCTTAGGTAGTACTTACAATTCCGGCAAAGGTATTGCTCTTGGGCATCAGAGTTAAGAGAGGCCTCTAGGTAAACCGCTAAGGTTTTAACTTTTTTGTTCATCACAATTTTGTTGTCTTGAAGGAGAAAGTTGTCATATGAAAGACTAGGTTTAGAGGGAGCTTAGGGAGGGCTGAAGATAAGGAACTTGGTTTTGCTGCCATTAAGACAGAACCAATTCTCAGATGTCCAAACCTTGATGGAGTTATAGATGTTGACAAAGGCTGTGGAGTCCAGGGAGTGGTCCACACTCAGCTCGATGACCTTCTGAGTGTCATCCACATAGTTGGTAAAAAATACACCCAGTTCCTACTAGAGCAAGCAGAAAGATCGCAGATAAAGATTGAAAAGCAGGGGCGAGATGGAAGCGCCCTAGGAAACACCACAAACAATGGGAGAGGCGGAGAAGAAGCCGAACACCATTGAATTTTCCATTCCCGGTTGGACAGAAAGGACTGTAACCAGTCCACCGCTTCTTTGGAGCAATTGCCTTGATTCCGTACACACAGAAGGAGGCGCTCATGGTCGACAAGGTCAAATGCCGCGGACAGTTCTAACAACATCAACATGCCGGCTTTCCCTTTCTCAATGATTTTTAGAAGATGGGACTGAAGGTCGACCAGAGCAGTCTCTGTGCCGAAAGAGGGGCGGAAACCTGACTGTCGGTTATGAAGGTTGTGATTAGCTTCAGTGAAAGCTTACAATTGGGAGGCCACAACTTTGTCCAGAATTTTCAAGAGGAATTGGTTGTTAGTAATGAGCCTTAAGTTACTTGAGTCCGTAGGATCCATTTTCGTATTTTTTTGGCATGGGTGTGATAGTTACTTTCTTGATTACCATTGGGACTTGGCATTCTCTAAAGGAGGCGTTTACAAAGTGAGTAAGAAAGGGGACAAAAGGATCTATATGCTCCAAGATAAGTTTACGAGGCAGGAGATTATAATGACATGAAGTCTCAAGCATTGAAGAGAGCATTGTAGCCATGTCTAAGAGGGAGATCTGAGCGAAGGAGATGCCGGGAGAGGTCGACCCTTTCACTGTCAGATGGTTTAGATCTCCAGGAGGAGTGGAATGACCCTGGGTTATTATCCTGTTCCAAGGGCCAGAATTTGTTCCCTGAAAGCAACTGACGTCCGAGTACAATCAAGTTTGGTAGGTGTAAAGAGACTCAGAAGCTTTAGGTTTTTCCAAGGACGTCAATATTTCGAAGAGCTTTGCCATAGAGTGTGAAGACTGTCGTATTTGGAATTGAAGACATTCTTTTTCGTGTCAAGAATTAAGGATTTATAAGATTTATCCACTTGTTTCCACTCTGACCTGGAGAAATACTTCTCTGGCAGTGCTACTCATTTGACCAGATATGGGGTAGGGATGGTGTTAGCAGGTACCAAAGTATTTGCCTCAGACAACACATTCATTTGTAAGGCAGTGAGGGTGAAGAGGTAGAGACAGCAGAAGGCAAATAATATCATCACAGTGAAGCTTACGGCAGCCTCCGCGTTCTGTATTGTTGGATTTCATTTATATTGTCCATAGAGTCCATGAAACCATTTGAAAAAGTCTTTGGCATACATTATTATTGCTGTATTATGTTAGTCAAGCTCTGCGGCGGTAGTATTGTGCAAGTGCTGCAAGAAGCAATTGTTCCCAAATTAATCGAATCTTCGTACTATTGAGTAGAGCAATGACTGATGGGTTACCTCTAGTTAACGCTGGGTAAGTGTGTGCAATTTAAAGAAGGAAAGCATAAAATAACACTTTGGACGAGATCATTGGTTCAGAGGTTGTGATGAACATATGAAAGTGCGTCTCCAAAGGTGTGCAGGTATGCAAATTATTCGCCACAAATCAGTTCAACTTTCACAATGAATATATAGTCCAAGCAAATAACAATGTGCCTATTACAGCTGTTCATTTTGATCTTGCCTAGCTCTAGTCTGCAATATTGTTTGCATGCACTGTGGTGTATCGTCTCCTTGTGGTTATTCTTCTTGCATCTGATTGTCTACGAGCTGGCCCGAGGAGGTCTCACCTCTGCAGGGGTTGACGTCTCCAATGTAGTTCCAGGCCTTTTTGCCAGCACGTTTTATGGCCTTGTCTGTCGCTTGCTCCACTATGAAGGGGTCCTCGAAACAGGGCTTATACCAGGTGGGTGTAAAATTCTGTAGGAGAACCTGGTCACCTGGATATAGCAGAGGTTGTTTGAGAAGTTCAGAGTCTGTTACTTGGGCATCATTTTCCTCATCCTTCTACAACCTCCCCTGCCGGGGCGACTGGAGCTGTTGAGAGATAAACGACACACTAGCCATCATTGAAGCAACCTAGTCACGCATTTCATCACCTAGGACAGTAGAGGTGTTCTGGGCATCTGTCAGTGCTCTAGTGGGAGGAGCAAATGGGAGTCCCATGCAGCGTCCTGCCACCATCTCATGAGGGGTTGAATGGGGGTCAGATCCAGGCTGATTGCGCAATGTGAATAAGGCTAAGGGCAGACAATGGAGCCACTCCTTCTTCAGTGTTGCTTTTAATTTACCGATTATTTCCTTGAGCAAGCGATTGAGGCATTCCCAAATCCCAATTGCTTGCGGGTGTTAAGCACAGGAAAACGTATGCATAATCCCCAATAGCGTTGTGATGTGCTTGAAAGTCTCATTTACAAAGTGGGGTCCATTGTCTGAATGCAGGACCTTGCACACAGCCCATTCTGGGAACACCTCTCTGACAAGGAATTTCACCACAATCTGGGCCTCAGGGTACGAACAAGGACCAGCTTCAATCCATCGGGAAAATAGGCAGATGACCACTATCATGTAGCAGTATCCTTGGCATACTTGGATCATATCCACATAATCTACATGGACATGTTGGAAAGGTCCATTAGGGCGTGGTATTGCTACTCGCATTACACGCAACGTGTGGCCCGCATTGTATTTCTAACAAATCACACAAGAACTCATGAATGATGTAGGAATCACTGGCTTTCCTGTGCTCTGCTGTCTCCACAGTGCATCCATAGGGGATATAGAGCACCCTCTCCTTATCCACAATTCTCTCTCCTCTATTGGCTCTTGCCCTTGAAACTCTATTATTTGGGTAATGAGCAATGAATGATATCCTTTCTTCAATATAAAATTGTGCATGTGCACTCGCTTGTTAGATAGGGTATCAAACTCTGTTTTTCTGTAAAATATGCTGCACGCTTTGCTTCTGTGTCTGTGGCCTTGTTGCCGTGGGAGATCACATCCACCCTACTCATGTGTGCCTGGAACTTCAGGACTGCTATGGCTGATGGGAGTTGTAGTGTGTCTATGAGTATGGCTAATAGGGGCGCGTGCTGCACTGATGTGATATCAGCATGTTGGTAGCCCCTCCTCTTCCAATGTGACAGTCCTGCATGTACTGTTGAAGTCACATAGGCGGAGTCAGAGTACACAGTTATCTCCTCCTCCTTGTGCACTTTTAATGCCATGATGAGAGCCACTTAGTCTGCCGCTTTCGCTGAAAAATGGGAAGGCAATCTCACGCTTGCTACTACTTCGACTGTCCCATCAGATTTTATTTTTACCACTGCCATCCCAGTATGTCTTTCTCCTGTCGTTCGGTCTATGCTCAAGCACCCGTCAATGAAGAGTTCTCCCCCATTGAGTGTGTTCTCTCTTACCCTAGGGATGTCATCATAAGATGCTGTATAAGTAGCACAGTTGTGTACACAGTCTCCCTCCTCTATTGGTTCTGCTATAAATCTCACTGGATTTACAATTCTCCACCTTACTACCTTTATTTCTGGATCAGAGATAATCACCTTTATCCTGATGCTCTCTGCATGGCCAGTGTGCTCTTGGGTTTCTCGAGAATGGCAAAAAGGGCATGCCCCTTGTATAACATGGTACTGCAACCCATTGTCACTCTTGCTTACTTCTCTACTGACAATGCAACAGCAGCTAGTGCCTGTTCGCAAGCATAGCGCCCTCTCATTACTGGGTCTAATTGCCCACTGTAATAAGCTATTGGCTTGTGCCCCAAGGTCACCGTTCCACTGGAGTGTGAGAATAAATAGAACTTCTTGCAATAGTATGGAATACCTAACACTGGGGCAGTGCATATTGCACCTTTCAGTTCCTCAAATGCTTCAGTCATCTTTTGTGTCCATGTCATTTTACCGCCCGCCCCCCTCTGAGCATCCCATAGCCCACTTTAAAGGGATCTTGTTTATGTGCTGTAGTCAAACACCCAATTACAGAGGCCTAAGAATTGATGCATCTCTCTTACATTCTGCAGCGGTTGTGTTCTGAAGATTGCCTCCGCTCTTTCTGGGGTTACCCTTCTGCCGTCCTTGGATATCACCTGTCCGATATATAGGACTTTGCTCTGACAATATTGCAGTTTTGCTTTGTCTACCATGTAACCCTTTTCTGCTAACAAAGTCAACAATCATACAATCATACAGAGCCCTCTCTGTACTGCTCCTTCATTGTGCTACAAATAAAAATGTCATCTATGTACTGGATAATCGTGCTGTCCATCTGTATGTTCCCTAAGTCCATCTGAAGCACCCTATTGAATATGGAGGGTGATTCACAGTACTCTTGAGGAAGTCTTGCATGTTTCCACTTGGTGTTTCTATATAGAAACAATGGGCCTCATTACGAGCCCGGCGGTAGCCGTGCCGGAAAAACCAGCAGGCTGCTGCCGGACCCGTAATACCATTCCGCCTCTGTGATTGCCGGAATCACTGGGGCATTACAACCCCGGTGACCCGGTAATTCCGGAGGCAGAATTATGTAAATTCCCATGGAGTCAGAGCGTAATGCAGTTGTAAAACAGTGCGTCGTTGTGTGCCGTATTCTGTGCTGTCACTCCAGGATACCCTGTATGTTTGTACACATTGTCAGCTACCTCCTCAAGAATGGCTGACAGTAAGCTCTTCATGTCACCCACTGCTAGCCTCGTCCTTGATGTCAGCCTTTCAAACTGGTATATCCTCAAATTATCCTTGTCCATTTGTTGCCATGGTATATATTGTGGTCATCCGGCACCCTTCTCTGACAGCGGAAATTGTGTTCGTTCTACTCCCCTATCGTGCTTCCCTATGTCTTTGGTGGCAGTGAATGCCCTCGTCATATTCGCTCTTTTCCGTCCGGGTAAGGTACTTAACCTATGTGCACATGGAGTAACCTCATCTGCACTATGCAATATATCTTTGGGACGCTTAAGGCACCCATTGGGTCCCAATGTTTTCCTCTTCATCCCATAATGTCTCCCACTCAGGGCTTATCTTCCTAGATAGGCGGCACAGCCTTCTCCCTTTGCCATCATCACTTTCCCCTATGTCCTCATCCGATCCCATCGTTTTGCCACTATCATCGCTGTCCACTGCTCCTTAATCTTCAAAGTTAAGTCTTCTTGACAGGTGTTTCTTCCATTGTTTCTCTGTTACTCTGTCCATATATAGATGTTCTGTAACTAAGCTCTCTGCCTAGAACAGGTAGTCTTTTTTTGTATTTTCTTGTTTTTCATCTATAAGCCAAGCTAAGCGCCTAGAATTCAGGTTTTCTTTATTCTTTTAATCATTCTTTTCTTCACAATAGCACAAAACAATCAACAAACAACAACTTTCCCTTCCCAATGTTTGCGGTATGGCTGAGTCTATACTTGGACTCTGTTGATCTGCTGAAGTGCTCAGGCACTGCCTTTCCCTCTAATTTGCTACTCTGCCGTCCCGGTCTGCTTGGCGTCCCATGGGGAGGGGAGTGGGCAGGAATTTCTCCAAGGCGACACCTGACAACCTCTCAAACATCCACGCATGGTCTTTTTGGTCTGGTCCTTGCGGGATGCGATGCAGCTCTTCGGGCACGCGGCGGGACACGGCAGTCTTATTGCTGAGGGGTCTTAGCAACCATCCTCTCGCTCCCACATGTAAAAACGGTCAGGGCACAATTAGCAGCCTCCCGATGTACAGGCAAAAGGAACCGGGCCTTGGAAATCCCCTCCACCAAGAATGGAAGACCCAGCCATAGAGCAAAGTTCAACTGTCTTTATTACGCATTCAAATGACAGGGATTGCAACATGAACAATGTAACGTTCTTCACACGCTCTCAGTGTCTAGGCAGTTGTCAGCTGGTTTTGTTCACTAATGACATTACAAAATGCAGTTACATCCCAAAAAACATAATGTAGACCGGAATAGGTTAATAAGGCAAACTATATAAACTTTTCAATATGTGTTAGTGCACACATTGCTAGAAAATACAACGTTATAGGTTAGTGAAAGGTGGTTGGCCAATGCAATGTTGTATAATCTCATCAGAGTGGTTGAATAATAATTGAGCACAGTCTTCTCAGCTCTGGAGCCTTGGACAGGTACCAGGGCAAGTGCAACACTGAAGGTCGTGGGAACGACTCAGAAGATACTACATGTTCCCAATAAATTACCTTCCCTGATCTCCTGTGCCGTGAAACAAAACATTTGTCTTTGAACCTGTGCTACATTTGTATCTCCCTGTATTCAGTCTGGTGAGAACAAAAATCTCTTCCTAGCTTGCATGAACAGGAATTGTCCACCATGTACAGTTCACATGTGTGAGGAACACAAAATGGCTCTATTCTGTCTGTAATTTTGAGGATTTTCTGCTTTGATTTCTTGCAGGTGCCCTATTCTTTCTGCTTATCTAGGAACGTTCCTTCCCCCTATGTCTTTGGCTATCAGTGTGTGGTACCTGCGCTGGAAGCTTGCTCTGTCAGCTTCAGCTGGATCAGTCTATCAGCTTTCTCTGTGTCTCGAATTCTACCTATGTCGTCCATTTTCATTTGCATGGACATCCATGTTAGTTGCATTGAGCTTCAGCAAGCTGTCCATATGTATTCTTATGCGTCTTGCGGTTTTCTGCTTAGCAAAAAATATGTGTCAGTCCTCTATGCGAGTCATAAGCATTTGATTTGTGTCTATCAGCAATAAACTAAAATGTCTGGTAGCTTTGTGCAGGAATTCATAAGTGCTTCATGTTTAAAACATCTTTTTCATGATGTGAGCAGTGACGTCACTGGCCCTCTGTGACTGCAGTCAGTCGACTTACTCTATAGAATGCTGGCTTGTCTCTTCTGTGAAGTCATCAGGATATGGTCTGAATGGCTGTCTGAGTGAATAGCATCTCTCACACCTGCAATACATCATCGATGAAGGAGAGGAGGGGGGTCACAAGTGATGTACATCTTTTGTTTCTCTCTCGATGGACTGAGAGTGGGATAGGTGCAATGAGGGCGATATTTAGGTCCCCCTCTTCAGATTGTTAGACAAGTAGAGGAATACAGGAGTTTTGTACTGGCTGGCAGTGGAGAGTTGTAAAGGAGATTATGGAGGACCATATAGAGAAGAGGCTGTAGACGAAGACAGTGAGAGATAGGAGGATGAAGAGTTAGCATCAGCAGAGGAAGGAGATAGTGCTGGAGGATTGGAGGTTTGAGGGTGAACATCAGGAGAGGAAGGACTGGTGGTTGGAAGATGAGTTAAAGAAGGGGAGATGGCGGTACAACACTCTGAAAGTGGATGCTCAGGAAGGGATACTAGCTATAGCAAAGAGACATTTTGGGCTGCAAGCAACACATTGAATATATCAGTGGTATTTAGTTAAGAGACCATACACATCCTATGACTAAAGCGGTCTCTGGCTTTGGAATCACCAAGCCCCCCTTCCTTCTAAACAGCGAGGTAACCCCCACACGACACCTTTCATCCAACCATGGAGGGCATAGGTCTCCCTGTTCTGGGAACCCCCTGAGAGGGCAGGGGTTAGGGCTTAGCACTGACATGAGCCACTGAAGGGGACGTAACACCCAGATGGGGAAGATGCTAATTCATTTGACTAATTACAACTTTAAGAGAGTGAGGAAAGAGAAAGTAGTCCCCCAGGCTATCAGCTTAGTTACCCCAGTTAACACAGAGCAGATAAAGAGAAAAAGGTAATAGAGGAAGAAAAGAGAAGTGGAACAAGCAGTGAATTGAGGTCATTCCTCCAAAGTGATATTTTGTATAGCACTACCTCACAACAGAAATTGATTTGCGGAGCAAGGAAGTACAGGGTAGCGCATTCAAGCAATTCTGGTACCATATGGAGTTGAGCACATTCCTATTTAAGAAGAAACATTGTGGACATTTAACAAACATGAATAAAAAAACACTATGTGAATCATAGCAGCCTAGATGGAAGTTCAGGGGGTCCGTGTAGCAGGCAATCCCAGCCAGGTAGTAGCAACGCAAGCGAGGGCTAAGTCTTGGTTGGATGAGTATCTCTAAGGGGTTTGCGCCATATGTCTGAGAATATTCCCGTGAACAAGGTTGATTTAAGTGTACATTTGAAACCTTTCTTGTTAAGTTTGGTTCTAAGGGAAGTTTGCAGGTCTGTCCAAAATTGGGGGGAAGGAGATATTCTACCCCAGAGTCTTTCTTTTGTACATGGGGTGGTTCAACAGGTTCCCAGCTGATGACCTGGGGTTAGAGGAATCTTGTTTCTCTGAAAGGTGTGTCAAGAACAAATATCAGAATGCATTCCACTTCCGGAGATTCGACAACTTAAATAAGTAGTGGTCGATAGGCCCTCATAGATCATGCAAAGTCAGTTACTTCAATTAAATGTCCCCATTTATATTCATACATTATCCCGACTGTACACGTATTAACAAAAGCACTGTTGTTGCCTTGTAAGTTTGTGTCTCACACTGTAAAGGATTCTATGTCAAGACAGGAGGCTTCATATTATGCATTAACTCTTTACTTACTGACACCACAGCAGTAAAGAACACTTTTCAAACAAACAAGGTTCTTCAACTTAAACTGAAAACATTTCTGAATGATATCAAAAGGGAAGAATCCCAAACCAACATGGAGGTCAGGTCATGCCATGCAGGTAACCAAAAGTCAGAGACCTACCCCTACCAAGTCCTTTCCTTAAACACCAACTCATCTTCTGCAGCTGCATCACGCCAGACGCCAACGCTGAAGACCAGAGGTCGTCGCATGGAGAAATGATCCACGACCAACTCCGGGAACCTCGTAGACCACGCCATCTTGGAAGGTAGAAGGAATCTCCTTGACCAGGCCACCTCACCCCAAAGCTGAATGCAAAACAGAAATAAAAAAGGGTGAGTGGATGGGATAATACTTGCCGCCTTGTCTTTAATAGAATCTAAACCACCTCTCATGTTAGTGAGGGGGATTAACCATTCTATGTCAAGGCAGTAGGCTTCATATTATGCATGTTTAAAGCGCTTGCATCACATTAACTGCAACAAGAACATGTCTTGAATGTGGACTCTCTGGACCAATCAGCTGCCTTTAAAATCTGTTCCAGAGTCCCCCCACCCCAGGAAAGTGCCTTTAGAGGCCATTGCACTCCTAACAGAATGAAGCCCGAAAGAAGAACTGTCAACCCCTGCTTCTTTCATAACCCATCTAATCCACCTGTCTAAGGTGGACGGGGACACAGGCTTATGAGGTTTCCTGTATGAAATGAGCAGTTGAGAGGTACCCGGGGCCCACATTTAGACATTGCATCACACACAGTCTCTGATCCGCTGGGAAAGCTGGATAAGAAATGGAGGAAATCAAACACGTAGTCCTTCTAGAAACAAAGAAAGTGACCCCTTGCAAGGAGAACACTTTATTATCAACATCCAGTGCTCTGATATATGAAACCCTCTTAATGGAAATGAGACACAATAACATGGCTAACTTGGAGAAATGTTGCTGCAAAGTCAATTCATCATTCTGAGGCTAAGAGTTAAACAAATCCTAGACCACATTAACATCCCATGAGACTGACTAATTAGCCTTTGGTGGAATCTTGATGTAAATAGATTTAAGTGCCTTGCGCACCAAGAAGTCCCTACCCAAATACTGGTTCTCCTTTCACTAACACATGTCCAGCTGAAATAGCTGACCTGAACCCATTGATAGTTCTGTATGCCTTACCCTCTTTGAATAAGCTGCCCCCCCAGAGGCTCTTTTGAGAGCCTCACCGGGACATTTGTCAGTGGGACACCTCTCCCGTTTGGCACCTCAAAGAGGGTGCCCAACAGGAAAGGTGTTCCGCTGGCAGGATAATTCTTGCTCAGCACTCTCATTGTGCTGGCAGCAGGACACCTTACCCTTTCTGAATGGGAGAGGTGTACCGCTGCCAAGACGATGTCCCAAGGTGCTCCGGCCAGCAGCAGAGGGGCTCTCAGGCTGCTCTGTGTCAACAGAGCATTTCGTTGTGAGCCATTAGGCACTGATGGAAGTGGGGGACTATTAGCAGGGACTTGTGTCCCTTTAGGAATGGGAGGGAGTGATCAGAAGTGAGGAGGGTGCATAATGCTGCATGCTTTATGAAATAATGACTATGGCTTTAAAACCCAAGGGGGATTTGTTAGGCTCACATTAATCTGCATGCTATTGTGACTTTGCCTGCAGGATGGCATGGGGAGAATAAAACTAAAGCCATCCTCTTATCTTAATGCTCAACACATTTCTATGACAATGCATATAGTGTATAGTTAGCTTGCTAACATTAAAAGGCAAACCAGTGGTATCGTACCGCAAATTGCGATGCAATAACGCTTATTTTATGCCTTGCATATTTGGTGGTAGTGATCGAATTGATGCCCGTACCTCATCTTCTGTAATCGCCCCTTCTAGAGCATTCCGCTGACTCAGATCTAATCTGACTCAGATCCCAGGTAAGCCCTCTGGAGGTCACTGTCAGGCATCTCTGTGGTGTACAGAGTAGTGTAAAACTCAGTGAACGCCTACAGGATCTCCTATGAATGTGTGGTTTCCTGTCCCCTGGCTATTTGGATGCAGTGAATCATACCAGCTGCTTCTTTTTTATTGACCTGCCTGGCCAAGAGCTGGCCCGTTCTGTTTGCCTGGAGGTAGTATTTCTGTCTTAGATATAATAGTGATTTTTCTACCTGCTTCGTTAGCAATGTGCTAATTTGCCCGTTGAGGTGCCTGTACCCTTTCCTGATTGCTGCCCCTTTATCGATTTCCATTCTCTCCATTACAACTAATGGGTGCTTTTCTAGGTCCTTCTGGATGGCCCTTTCTTGTTTAGCCATCCTGCCTGTTTTGCTATGAGCACCCCCCCGCATGCTTGGCTTAAAGGCATCCCCCACCACCGATTCCTGCACCTTCGGCGTCCTATTTTCTGTGAATAAGCCGTGGATACCTTCACGTAGCTCGCCGTATATTACTGTCTCTGAGCAAGTGGCGAGGGAATTGCCAATTTCAGAGTCCTGACACTAACCCCCCATCCCCCTTCCCATTTGACTTCGAGCTTCACTGGTGTCTGGTCTGACAGAACGATGGGCACCACTTCTATGCTCCGAACATGGCCGAGCAGTGTCACTGAGGCCCATATATAATCAATTCTTGAGAATGATCTGTGCACATGGGAGAAGTAGGTGTATCCCTGGGAGTCACCTTTTAGCTTGTGCCATCTGTCTGCTATTGCCATTCTGTTCATTCTAGCCTGCAGCTTTTTAGATGGTCCACTAGATGTGGGGGCGTATCAGCGCTTTTATCCTTGCTTGGGTGCCACACCAGGTTAAAATCCCCCGTTAGTATCAGCTGGCGCATCGCAAACTGTTCTAGCTTATCCAATACCCCCATAGGTATCCGTCCTGCCCTGAATTTGGGGCATATACCATCGCTATTGTGAGGGGCTTTCCTCTCCATTGGAGCTGGGCCTTCCCTGTCTAATTTGTATCTGTTATTTGGACATTTGGTGGGTGTCTGAATGCTATGAGGACTCCCCGGAACTTGCTCTTGTCATTGGACTGTAGGACCTGGGGGGTAGCCTCTCAACTTCAGTCTGGGTTTATCTTGGGCGCAAATGTGTCTCTTGCAGTGTCATCATTTCAGGCTTTTCAATCTAGAGGAAATTCTCCAATTTCCGCCTCTTGGCTGGCGTGTTTAGCCCTCTGATGTTGAGTGTGAGAATTTGGATTACTTTTTTACTACCATTCCTCTTTTTGCCTTGATTGTTATGTTGCTGTGATCCCTCGTACCCATCTCCCTTTGCCCCCTCCGGCTAAACTCACCACAACTTCCCCAGTTGTCCTGGGATGCCAGGTCTCGTTCCATTCCCTAAGATTAACCATGTGGGGAGAACCCGCCCTCCCCCACTTCCAAATGCTGTCACCACCCCCACACCCCCTGTGTGCGCTCTTTGGCTGCAATTCCCCTTGGGACCCTTCTGGGTCAGGCCCCATCCTTCGTGGACTCTACTAAACCTTCAGGTGGCACACTTAATTAGCCTGGGGACTTGGGCCGTTGCCCCCCTGGGCCCCGCAATTGATTGCGTCTTGACTTTCTCTCCTCAACTTTCCTCCACTCCCATGGCTTCTCTCTGTATCCCCTGTGGTCCTTTCTCCTGCTGAGTCCTCTCCCTGCGTCTCCTTCTTCTTCCATGTTCAAGATCTTGAGCCCCTCCTCCAGCATGGTAATTCGGTACTGGCGCCCTTCCCATTTGAAGACCAACCCAAAGGAGAATGTCCACCTGTATCTTATCTGAGCTTCAGTGAGGCCCATTTGCCTCCTCTTAGCGAGTGTGGATAGATGCGCTGTTCACCTTTATCAGGCTCGCTTTCCTCGCCGCCTGGAGTATATGTTCTTTTTTATCATATCGCTGTAGGACCATCACCACTTCTCTAGGCCCAGCCCCAGGTTCTTCTTGCAGCAGGCCAACGCGATGGATCCTGTCGATATGAATCCACCAGTGTGTCTATCTTTCGGGTGTCTTAGTGAGTTCTTGAATGGCAATCTCGTTGGTATCGACCCTATCGCCCAGTTCACAATGTCGCTTTTAAATTCCTGCAGGGATTGTGCGAGTTCTGTGCAAGTCGTGGCTGTGGTGAGCCGTCCATGCATTTAGCTCCTGCAATAATGTATTCAATGCAAGGAACATGGTATGTATTTTTGGAAGGGTTCTCAATTGGAAAATGGGCTGCTTTTTGCAGTGTGCATCCCACCACGTGGTTCTTCTACAAGAGCGACTCTAAGGTGTTCATGATCCTGTTCCTCTTCATTAATACTCCTCGTCAGGAGGTTGAAATCCCAACCTCCATCTCAAGAACCCATTTCACCTTTTACTAAAACATGTGCCCCTTGACTAATTGTCCCAGTCCCCCACAACGCGACCCCATTGCTGCCTTAATTGTAAAAAATATCAGTCTGTCAGCCCCCCGCACCATCCCATGACCCCATTGCTGCCTTAATTGTAAAAAATGTCAGTGCCCCAGCCCCCTTGCCATCCCGCGACCCCATTGCTGCCATCATTTTTTTTAAATGTCAGTGCCCCAGCCCCTGTGCCATCCCGCTACCCCATTGCTGCCTTAATTTAAAAAAAAAGTTTAGTGTCCCAGCCCCCGCGCCATCCTGTGACCCCATTGCTGCCTTAATTCCTGCGTATAAGTGCCCCCAGGCCCAGCGTGCGTTGGGAATCTCCCGGCTCCCCTTCCTGATCAGCCTCCCGTCCTGCCCCCGTCCCTGATTGCCACACCCAACTTTTCATAACCGGTCCACCCAGGGCAGCCCGGCAGCCCCTTCAGCTTCAGCAAAGGGCGGCTCCAATAGAGGCGGCTCCAGAAAGTGACTGCAGGTGTCCGCAGGGGAAGCCAGCAGTTAACAGACACCAACGAAAACTGTAAGTGTGTTAAAGTTGAATTCAGAAGGTATTCCAACAACATTGAGTGTGCCTAATAGTGTCACTATGGTATAGTTGAATTTAGAAAGTGTGCCTAATAGCGTCTCTGTGGTATAGTTGAATTTAGAAAGTGTGCCTAATATCATCACTGCTAAAGTTTATTCTAGAAAGTGTGCCTAATATCATCACTGCTAAAGTTTATTCTAAAAAGTGTGCCTAATAGCATCACTGTGGTATAGTTGAATTTAGAAAGTGTGCCTAATATCATCACTGCTAAAGTTTATTCTAAAAAGTGTGCCTAATAGCATCACTGTGGTATAGTTGAATTTAGAAAGTGTGCCTAATATCATCACTGCTAAAGTTCATTCTAGAAAGTGTGCCTAATAGCATCACTGTGGTATAGTTGAATTTATAAAGTGTGCCAAATAATGTCACTATGGTATAGTTGAATTTAGAGTGTCTGATTAGCGTCACTGTGCCAAAGTTTGCACTTACAAAGTGTGCCTAATGGCGTCCCTGTGGTATAATTGAATTTAGAAAGTGTGTCTAATAGCGTCACTGGTATAGTTGAATCTAGAAAGTGTGCCTAATAGTGTCACTGTGGTATATTTGAATTTAGAAAGTATGCCTAATAGCGTCGCTGTGGTATAGTTGAATCTAGAAAGTGTGCCTAATAGCATCACTGTGGTATAGTTGAATTTAGAAAGTGTGCCTAATATCATCACTGCCAAAGTTTATTCTAGAAAGTGTGCCTAATAACATCACTGTAGTATAGTTGAATTTAGAAAGTGTGACTAATAGCGTCACTGTGGTATAGTTGAAGTTAGAAAGTGTTCCTTATAGCGTCACTGTGGTATAGTTGAATTTAGATAGTGTGCCTAATAGCGTCACTATGGTATAGTTGAATTTAGAGAGTGTGCCTAATATCATCACTGCTAAAGTTTATTCTAGAAAGTGTGCCTAATAGCGTCACTGTGGTATAGTTGAATTTAGAAAGTGTGCCTAATATCATCACTGTGGTATAGTTGAACTTAGAGAGTGTGCTTAATAGCATCACTATGGTATAGTTGAATTTAGATTGTGCCTAATATCATCATTGCTAAAGTTTATTCTAGAAAGTGTGCCTAATAGCGTCACTATGGTATAGTTTAATTTAAAGTGTGCCTAATATCATCACTGCTAAAGTTTATTCTAGAAAGTGTGCCTAATAGCATCACTGTGGTATAGTTGAATTTAGAAAGTGTGCCAAATAACGTCACTATGGTATAGTTGAATTTAGAGTGTCTGATTAGCGTCACTGTGCCAAAGTTTGCACTTACAATGTGTGCCTAATAGCGTCCCTGTGGTATAATTGAATTTAGAAAGTGTGTCTAATAGCGTCACTGGTATAGTTGAATTTAGAAAGTGTGCCTAATATTATCACTGCTAAAGTTTATAAAGTGTATTCTAGAAAGTGTTCCTATTAGCATTACTCTGGTATAGTTGAATCTAGAAAGTGTGCCTAATAGTGTCACTATGCTATATTTGAATTTAGAAAGTGTGCCTAATAGCGTCGCTGTGGTATAGTTGAATCTAGAAAGTGTGCCTAATAGCGTCACTGTGGTATAGTTGAATTTAGAAAGTGTGCCTAATATCATCACTTCCAAAGTTTATTCTAGAAAGTGTTCCTTATAGCGTCACTGTGGTATAGTTGAATTTAGATAGTGTGCCTAATAGCGTCACTATGATATAGTTGAATTTAGAGAGTGTGCCTAATATCATCACTGCTAAAGTTTATTCTAGAAAGTGTGCCTAATAGTGTCACTGTGGTATAGTTGAATTTAGAAAGTGTGCCTAATATCATCACTGTGGTATAGTTGAACTTAGAGAGTGTGCTTAATAGCATCACTATGGTATAGTTGAATTTAGATTGTGCCTAATATCATCATTGCTAAAGTTTATTCTAGAAAGTGTGCCTAATAGCGTCACTATGGTATAGTTGAATTTAAAGTGTGCCTAATATCATCACTGCTAAAGTTTATTCTAGAAAGTGTGCTTAATAGCGTCACTGTGGTATAGCTGAATTTAGAAAGTGTGCCTAATAGCGTCTCTGTGGTATAGTTGAATTTATAGAGTGTGCCTGATTAGCGTCACTGTGCCAAAGTTTGCACTTACAAAGTGTGCCTAATAGTGTCACTGTGGTATAATTGAATTTAGAAAGTGTGCCTAATAGCGTCACTGTGGTATAGTTGAATCTTGAAAGTGTGCCTAATAGCGTCACTGTGCCAAAAGCTCGGACTTAGAAAATGTGCCTAATAGTGTAATTGTGTTATAGTTGAATTCGGAAAGTGTGCCTAATAGCGTCACTGTGCTGAGTTTGAATCTAGAAAGTGTGCCTAATGGCGTCACTGTGGTATAATTGAATCTAGAAAATGTGCCTAATAGCGTCACTGTAGTATAGTTGAATTTAGAAAGTGTGCCTAATATCATCACTGTGCTAAAGCTTAGTGGACTGAGTGGATATATCTCTGTATCTCGTATTTATGCTATATATATGCTATGTACCTGTATCCCCATGTTATCTGTATCACATATTTACCCTATCCATCCTGTTGCTTTATATACATATGCCGCTATGTACGCCCCCTGTCCTGCTCTTGTGCTTGGTCGCAGGCGCTTTAACGATAACCACCATATCACACTACTACGCTTACTCTCTCCTATACACCATCATTCAACTAGAACACAGCTATGTTATGACACATTCGGCCTAGCTGTTCTCATACTAACATGACCCCACAAGCACCTCATTATCCTAATAAAACACAGCTAGCTGAGCACATACCGGCTAGCTTAAGCGTCTCCTCAGGTCTAACGCAGCCAGAACTCAGTCTGGGTGTCCACCCTCCAGACTGAATACATCCAACTGATTTCCTCAGCACCACACCTACTGTTAAAAATCGGCTAACCTGCAATTACCACACCAGATGCACACATATGCAGTGCGCTCACGCACCATACAACACTCCTCTCTCTCTACTGACTTAAACTACGGTTCCCAAGGGCGTTCAACCTACCAACGCTTTGAGATCATACCAATGATAAATAAGGCGCTATATAAATGCCAAGTAACATAACATAACATGAAAGGCTGGTTTATTATGTAATGTGGTTTGCTTCCAAGGCATTGATATAAATAACGTATTATTCAAGCACATGAAATGAAAAGCAAAACCTTAATAAATATCTCTATCAAGTAAACCTCGGAAGATGTGCTCTGTTGCTTAAATTGTCCACATGCCGGTTTCACCATTTAACCAGAGCGTGTGATCCTGGGCAAATCATTTAATCGCAGCTCTGTGAGTGATTCCCTACATACCTTATGTTAATAATCATGCTTTTATTTAAAAAAATAAGTCTAATGACTATAGAGTTGCTCTATTTATAATAATAGTGCAATGTAGGTATTTTTCACCACAAAGTTATTTGCCACTTGGCTTACTTATGGCAATTTATTCTAAAGTCACTTTCATTGTGCCTGCAAGTATCAAAGACTGATGCTGCTCCTTGCAATGTCCTTTTTCTGTGAAGTCACTTCTGTTGGGGCAATCCATATGCAAATGAGGAGGTTTGCATGTTTTGCCCCAGAGCGCCTGGACAGAGCTCTAATAGATGAGTTTCATGCATCTGTAATTATTCTGCTTTTTTCTTTTTTTGTTATGTGTTGTAATAACTTATGCCGCTAATGTTACCAAAACGGTAGATCGGGGCGAGTGGTGGTGGGAGGGGAAGTTACGTGAATGAGACTCTGTGGAATTGTGCGCACTGCATTTGGGGGGAAAAGTAGCAAAACCTTGTTTGTGGGTCACCCTCACCCTTACCCCTAGCCCCACTCTTACAATGCTGGATACTCCCCTGATAACGCTATTCAGCATTTGCTGTGTTATTAGAGCCCAGAACTCGACCACACAGTTACCTCCAGTTAGGGTGACCAGTCATCCCGGTTTTACTGGGGCAGTCCCGGAATTGAATCCTCTGCCCACCTTTGTCAAGATTATTTGTCCATTGGAAAACTCAATGATCGTGGGTTTTTGGTAGTAGGTCTTCATAGCTGGAATGCACAATCTCGCACAGAAGAAATGCTGCAATTTACAATTTAAGATGTAGTTTTTGATCATTGTTGATTCGAACAGTAACACCGTAACACCCTTCTCCACCAACCGCTACTGAAGTGTAGTGCCCGGACAGCCACTGTAGAAAGTGAGTCCTAGTCGTATGTTAGTTGCCCTGTCCCGGTTTTTTATATTTTAAATCTGGTCTCCCTACCTCTGCTAAAATAAAACTCAGGGACCGCGTGCCAGCCCGGACGATGCGCATCTATTAGGACCACACACAAGTGATGTATTGCTCTCCTAGGAATGCCGCAGGGGAAACCTCCAAATGGACGCAGCCGCGACATTTATTTACACACATGTGCCCAAGAAGCAGCTGCAGCCAGAGGACCCTACTTCCCGCCCTGCCTGCGGCGAACTCCCACCGAGGTCAAGTGGGCGGAGAGCAACCACGAGGCCGCGGTAGGATGCACGGCAGCCAATGAGAGAGCTTAGATTTACACTGAGAGGCCTGTGAACCTCCATTGCTGTATAATGATGTTAATGCGCTCTGGCTAGTAACTAACACCACACAGGTCTCGGATGCTTGCACCTGGCGCTTACATCTGAAGGTGGACCTGTCACCCGCGTGGTCCCGAAAGCTCCTATTGTCTTTTAAAAACACGCTATCACTATCTACAAGAAACTGACTTTTTTCTTTGCTGGTGCAGCTGCGTAGCTGCGAAGCATTTACTAATGCCTCACGTTGCCGATTCTTGTCTTTTTTTGGGATTATTTACAGCTGGGAAAGAAGTGAAGACTCTCCAACCCCACCGTGCATTGAATTACGGCTCTCATAGTTCATTTCGTTGACTCACAGTCACATGCGGGTCCCATATTTGTTTAAGGGACATTTAAATAAGTGGTGGGAGGGGTGCATTTTTATTTTTTATTACTATTTATAGTGTTTGATCTGATTGCATTTTATA
Source organism: Ambystoma mexicanum (assembly GCF_040938575.1). Classification (NCBI taxonomy): domain Eukaryota; kingdom Metazoa; phylum Chordata; class Amphibia; order Caudata; family Ambystomatidae; genus Ambystoma; species Ambystoma mexicanum. The sequence continues at coordinate 388,383,869 of NC_090928.1, read as the reverse complement.
TTATGTGAAAAGTCAAATGTATGGCTAAAGCACATTAATAATATTAACATAAAAAATAAGTATTCACACGTTCAACCTATTTTGATAACCGAAACACTATATTAATAAATTATACATTATATTCAGACAAAACGGTTTACTTTTCCTTCCAATCATTGAAATCCCACGGTGTTACTATCGTATGAAAAAAGTGAACAGGTTTTCACATTATTCCTATAATTCTATAAGAATGTAAAAGCTAACTTTAAATACTTTTTTCAGAACTAGTATTTGGTAAGCACAGCCATCTTGCAATGGTGGGCAATAACACTATTGTCCTTTACACACCTTATGCACTCTCACCTTGGGCTCAAACCCATGAGTCCATTGGAACTTTATAAAACTGAGCAAAAACGAAACCGTACGTTGCCATACGGTTTCCCTTGGATGCACTCCTAGGGGGACGACTTGTCCCAGGTATAGTCAAATGGTCTATGGTCCGGGATGCCTCAACCAGAGGTATACTAGGAACGTAGACTCCAACATTCAGTTAATCAGAAAATCAAGGATTTCATAAATTTCAAAGAAAGATTAAAGGTACAACAATTCTTATTAAGTATGTCATTATATAAACCTTATAGGTCAAACCAGTGTGTATGAAACACTTCAAAAACACTTCAAGAGTAGTTAGGGGTGATGAGGAATAAAAACCTTATCTCGTCAAGGTAACACGAAAACTCAGGTACATCATATTCATAACATAAGAGACATAAGTAGAACAGTAATGCAGATACATGTCAGTCCAACTTCAAACAAAAGAATGTGTTGGGCAGACAATTCAGCAAGGAATATCTAATATCAGAAAAGCATGCCGGCTTGTGTTAACAACATTCACACAGTGCCGGTCAGAGCACACTATAGATTTGTACAAAAGTCCAAAATATTTCCTTTTGAAGATGGTATATAGCCAACGCGTTTCGGATTCTTAACAATCCATCATCAGAGCTGGGATAGCTATCTGTTCCAATTACTCATGGTGTTCAATATGTGAATACCTAGAGAGTTAAAGAGAAGATTGTTATCAAAAAAGGGGGTCAATACAAATAACGAGCCATACAGCCACAGCTACTTAGAAAGATATTCACTAACGTAGGAAGTTGTTCACTAACCTTCTGTTAGATCACGACTGCCGATGCTGCGGCCCTACTTACCCGGCCGTAACTCTAATTGCACACTAAGAAATAAAAGATGGAACTTCCCTGCAGGCATCCATTTGCACAAGAGGTTGTTCCGGAGGCATTGGGGGTTGCCGCGGTGATGCTGGCACCTAACGCGGCTCCAGTCACGTGTCCCTTTCGTTTTCTGCCCACATGACTCCTGTGTTGCCAAGACGCCAATATAGTTCCGCCCCTCTTGCCTCCCGGCGCTTCTGATTGTTGTCACGGATTGCAACAGTAGCGTTCCATGCGGTTCTGATTCCTACGTTCTATGACCCTTGCCTGTTACACGGACCTCCGTTTGCCTTGCCCCTTTAGTCTTTGGTCTATCTTGTACTGCTACGACCCGGATTGTTTACCTGGCTCTGCTTTCTCCTCGTCCTTTCAACACATTGGGCCTCATTACACGGAAGGCGGTGAGCCATGGCGCTATTAGCGCCATGGCTCATGCCGGTAAAATACTGGCACCGCCTTGGCAGAAAGGGGATTTACCGCCCCATTCCAAGGTTGGTGGGGCGGTAAATCCCCCTTCCGCCATTGCCCTTCCCCATTCCCATTTCTGCCCCATAGGGCTCTATGGGAATGGGGAAGGCGCTAATTACGGCACCGCAATTTTGCGGTGCCGTAATTAGCTCCGAGGTCCCTTAGCGGGTTGGTTTTTAACACCTGCAAAAAGCAGGCGTTAAAGCACCAACCCGCTAAGGGACCTCGTAGTAAGGGGGTAGGGATTTACCGGTACCGGTAAATCCCTACCGCCATCCGTGTAATGAGGCCCATTGTCTGCTTCGGATTTACGAGCTGGAATGGCTATGGACTTGCGTTAAGCTCATGAACATTGTTTGGATTTTCTACATGGTACCACAGCAAAAGAGGATCACCTAGGCGTACTCGTGCTGGCGGGAATATGGAACTTTTGTGTGCTGGACTTGATACTGCCTGCAGCACTTGTGGGACATTAGGCATCCTCGTTTCGGCGGGCTACGTGGTTTTCTTGATTCTGGGTTTTTCCATTGGATTTGTTTGGGACTTGCCGACCTTCATTACAGCTATGTCTTCCTGTTCAGGTGCCTACAGTAAGAGTTTACTCTTGGACGTACGGGTAAGAAAAGACTGCTATTGATTGTTATTTCCACCAAAACACCCTTCTAGTTCTTGTTTTACATGGTTTCTCACTTTTGTCTTTAGACTTGTTTCCATCCCCACGGCTGCCTATTCCATGCCTGATATGTTATGTGCACCTTGTTGTTAAATCAGGTTGGTTCCCAATGATCAATTTATGATATTTGTACCGTTAACTTAAACCACTGTTAACTGAGTTGTTTTCTTTGCAGCCGGGGTTCCAGTGTGTCCAACCATCTTTCAACCAATTGAACGCTCAGTCTGTTCTTAAGTACACCTGAGTGTTACATTGGTAAGAAGAACTCATTACTGCAATACGAGTTCAAAAACCCACCATTGTCACCAGGCTCTAATCTGACACCTTCATGTCCATACACTGAACACGCATGCAGGGTCAACGCCTGTCAAGTGAGAATAAGGGCTCATGTAAACTCATATTCAATAGAGACATCCCCATAATCACATACTGGTCGACTAATTAGGTATTGGATGATATAATGGGGACTGGTACTCACCCAGCTGGAGTGGATCACTCAACTGCAGCAGGCTGGAAGAACGTAGCAGACGATTTTCAAACAACCTGTAATAACTAGAAAAATAGAGGGAAGATTGCTGGCTGTAATCGAAATAAAACCAATAAGTGTTATAAGCTGCTAACAGTTATGCAACACGTGTCCTAGTTCTATATTATATAGTGGCTGGTCAGTAACTTGGATATGCAGCGAGCCTGCAGTGTAGATAATGACAGTATTAGTATACAGTATTAGTGTGCAGCACAAGTGATTATAGTACTAGCCTGAAATCAGCGTTTGAAATGATATTTGACCACAAGTTGGCGTCGCCTGGCAGGGTGCTCCCGGGCTCGTGGTGCAGAGAGCACTATCTCAAAAGGAGCTAAATGGTCGCGTCTCGAATGGATTGATGCAAGGAACTAAAAGGCTTCAGTATCTCTGTGTGATATTAGTGCAGGAAAGTGAAGTACTTAACACTCCAAAGTACCAGGAAGGGAAACAGCCGTCCGACGCGAACGCGCGTGGCTTTGTATCTGTTTGCTATAATGGTAGTTATGGCAACCATGTGCTTGTGCACTGGTGCCGAATGGAGAGTCCACTATCTTGGTATGGGAGTGTAATCCCTACAAAATTACTATGGAGACTATAGGTCTAAAGGGGAAAAGCAGTGATAGCTCACCGTTACCCTGGCACAAGGCTGAATAGCAATCAGAGAGTAGAACCAAGGTTAATCATCTGAATCGAGGAACTCCATTCCTCGGTTTAAGCCAATGAAGGCAGGGTGTAGCAGGCGGGCGCGGGGGAAGTGCAGATAAAGAATCTGCTCAGGCCCCCGTGTCGGCCTAATTCAAAGCACCAGTTGGAAAGACAAAGTGAGGTAGAAGCCCCAGTGTGTCCAGTGTCTTGGTGTGGGAATATTATCCCTACAGCGTTACTATGGAGACCCCACCAATGGCCTGAAGAGAAAACTCAAAGATGGCTTACGAGTTACCCTAGCACTAAGTTGAATAGCGACCAGACGGTTGATCAAAGGTCAATGATCTAAATCGAGGAGATCCACTACTCAGTTGAAGCCAATGAAGGCAGAGTGCAGTGGACAGGCACGGGGGAAGTGCAGATAAAAACTCTGCTCATACCCCAATGTCGGCCTAATTCGAAGCACCAGTTAGACAGATAAGCAGCGTGAGGTAGGAGCCCCAGTGTGTCCGGCGTCTGGTGGTAGACTGGAATACAAGTCAAACTTTGCTCTACAATACTAAAGGCATTCAAGGGAAGGTATTAAAGAACCAAACACCCTCCATGTAACAGAGCTCTTGGCCCATCCCCGCTCACAATCTATTCAGGCTCATTGTTACAGAATTCAAAAAGGAGAACTAACCGTTCAAATGGCATTTATGTATGTAACTCAAACCGAGTATGTAGCGTGTAATAAACCCAGTTTATGAGCACCATCACAGGCATTTATGTATGCAACTCAAATCGAGTGTGTAACGTGTAATAAACACAGTTTAAACAAACACCACTGAAATTTGATATCATATTGATTGCAAGAACTTGAATAGTTAGGCCCCCCCCCCCCTCTACCTCTGTATTCACTTTCCAGTGGAACTTCATCTCACTAAATACTCTCCCTCTAGACCAATATGTTCCTCTGGCACCAACTGTGTGTAAAGCGTTTTGCTAAACAGAGAGTAGGTGGTTGTTCACTTTCCTCAGCGGGCTCCCTCCTATGGATTAGCCTCCCCCTCCCTCTGCGTCTTGAGCAGGATCTTCTCGAATTCCAGAAGCGCCTTAAGACTTTCCTCTTTTCCTCCTTCCCTTCTTCTCTCCTCTGCTAATCCAACAGTTGCTGCAATTGTTGCCCTGGACCCTTATGCATCCTCAGGGCCCTGACCTCCCACACCAATTCTGCCCAGCTCCTGTCTATCCACAGCACCTGCATCTGCACACCCTCTGCTCTGGAGGTTCGCACTTTCACCTCCAGTGGCCCCAGTCCGTGTAGCACCCAACATTCCTAGCACTTCATCTGTGGCTCACCCATGAGTTCTGACTCCCCAGCACTTACCCCCTCTTCCCTCTTCCTTGCTGCACTTCCCTCTTCCTTACTCACAAGGCATAGTAGGTTCGTCCTTTCTACCCTTTCCCTCCTATGCTCTTAAATATTGTGTTTTAATGTTTTTCCCACCCTTGCTCCCTCCCTGCCCTGTGTGCACTTTGAAACTGTTTTTTTCTTATTGTATATGCACTTAAAAAGAAAACTGAATAAATAAATAAAACAAAAACTTGAATTATGGCCTACAGCTGCAGACAGAAAATGCATAGATTGCACACTGGTATTGACTTACTCTTTCTCGACAGTGTTAACTAAGATGGATACTACCGCACCATAGGACCCATAATTCTGCCATGCTTAAGCTCTATACAAAATTTCTTTCGAGAGAGGCTGTTCTGTCATGAGCCAGCCCCAGTTTTTCCAGTCAACAAAACGTTTAATTGTGGGACTTGTAGTTCACTTTTCCATCATAAATTTGGGCCTACAAGTCCCAGCATGGAGAGAGCCACTGACTAAAGAAATAGGACAGGCAAATGCTAAATATGACGGCAGTAGTTATTTAGCAGCTGTGGAAGATGGAAATGCCTTGATCACTAACTGGCAATAGTCCATTGGTTTATTTGTCATCTAGTGGTTCAGTGATGTTAGGTGCAGAACTGGCCTGTAAGTCCCCAAAGCCTTCATTACAAGAAAGATGATTGAATAACACCCCTCTCCCTTCCCACCTACATCTACTGCCTCTGCCTACTATAGGGCCCATCTACAACCTCCGTTGGGTGTACCTCCCTCCTGTACCCCACCCCGAAAGTCTTTCAAATGTGGCAACCCGCTCCACGTTGCTACTCTCAACTCTCGCTCTGCTGTCAAACACTACACTGACATCATCCGCCTCATTGAATACCTTCACCTGGATGTGCTCGCTATCACCGAGACATGTTTTACGCCCAGCTCTGTCACGTGTTTTGACACCCTCCTCCCAGAGGGCTATATGATCCTCTCTGAGCCCAGAACTTACCGACCCGGAGGTGGAGTGGCCCTGATCTTTCCAGAGTGGGTCCCTGCTTCTGTCATTCCTACGCAGGCCTACTCCTCCTTTAAATGCCTGGTCTGCAGGCTCTCTAGCTCTGCTGGCCTCTCTCTGACTGCGGCCACCATATACAGCCACCTGGCCAGGTTGCCCTCTTCCTCTCGGAGTGGGTTGACCTCACCACTTCTCTCTTTGCCCCTAGCTCTCAACATCTCCTTCTCTTAGACCTCAACATCCTCCTGGATTCTTCTAATCCCTCCTCTGGGCTCTTGTGCAACCTCTTTGGCACTCTCTCTCCATTCCACCCTTTGGTCCGACACACTCTGCCGGACACACCTTGGATGTTCTCATCTCCTCATACATCCCCCTCTCTAACCCTCTCACCACTCCTCTCTCTTGGACTGACCACTTTCTGCTTTCTTCTCAGTTGAAACTCTGTCCCTCAGGTGACCCACCCCAGCACTACCTTCTATCTTTTCGGTCATTTGGCCAATGAAGCGTGTGTCAGTGGAAGCCTTTGCCTCTACTTTCTCTGCTTCTCCTACTCCTGCGGCCGATTCACACTCTGACACAGCCCTCTCTCACCTGCATCTTTCTATCACCAACACTCCAACATCCTTGCCCCTGTCATGAGAATCCGTCTGAAGAGTACATTCAAGTGCAACTCTTGGTATGACTCCGACCTCGTCGCCCTAAAATGCAAGTGTAGGGTGGCTGGTAGGAAGTGGAGGGCTTCGGGCACATCCTCTGACAAACTTGCTTGCTGCCTGCTCCAAAGGCAATACAGACTCTCTGTCCGGTCCAAGAAGAGAGTCCACATCCAAGCCCACATCTCTGCGGTCTCTAACAACATGGCCAAACTCTTTAAAATCTGCAAGGAGCTGGCCAATCCTTCTGCAATCTCTACCTTTCCTGTTCCCTCCCAGACCCTCTCTACAGCTCTGGTTTCTCAATTCACCACTAAAACTCAGGACATCCTGTCCTGGCTCTCCTCTTCTTCTCCCTCTACCTCTTTTGCCCCCCCTCTGGCCGCCTCTCCTATTTTTCTCTGACAACACCTGACAATGTTTCTAGACTAGTCCGATCTATGAAAATATCATCCAAATGGGTGCTCTCCTGCTCCTCCAGAACCATCAAGGAGCACATTAACACCCTCGCTCCAGCCATGGATGATTTCTGCAATCACTCATTCACCACCGGACCTTTCCCCTCTCTCCTCAAGCAGTCCCTTGTGCACCCCTCCTTAAAATGCCTTCTGCCGATCCTACCTGTCCAGCAAACCATCAACCGATCTCTATCTCTATTTCCTGGGCAAACTCCTGGGAAAGCTGGCCATTTCCCAGCTTGCTCTCCACACTAAATCTGTTGGCTGTCTCCATGACCATTAGTCTGGCTTCAAAGCAACCAGAGGCACTTAAAGTGCTCTTCTGAATACCCATGCAGATCTCCTCCCTAATCTTGACTGCAGCCTCCCTTCTGTCCTCATCCTCCCCGATCTTTCCTCTGCTTTTGACATGTTCAATCATGCCATTGTGATCAATCGCCTCCATGAGAACCTGGCCATCACAGATCAGGCCCTGGAGTCGTTGACCGCCTTCCTCCTGGACCGGCCCTCCCAGGTCCAACTTGGGTCCTTTCTCTCCAACACCTCTCTCTCCACATGTGGTGTTCCCCAGGGCTCTATAATTTCACCCTGGCTCATCAATGTCTACTTGGCCCCTTTGGTCCACCTGATCTCTACCTTCTCAACTTTTAGTGTTATGCAGATGACACTCAGCTCTCTTTCAAGCTCCCCTCAGCTTCCTCTCCTCTATTGCTCATTCCTGACTGTCTATCCCTTATTCAAGACTGGTGCACCTCCAACAATCTCTGCCTTACTGTCAGAAAGACACAGATCCTTCTCATTGGGACTCCTGCTCCTGCTTTCCCTCTCTCATTCTGGCCCCCTTCCTTGGGTCCTCTTCCTTCGCATTCCTGTGAGGCAAAAAACCTCTGTGTCATCTTCGACTCCACTCTCTCCTTCTCTCCTCACATCACAGACCTTCCCAAGAGGGCCCACTACCAGCTGCACACCTCATCAGAGGTATTCCTCCTTTTCTCATGTTCCCCCAGAAGCTCACTGTCTCCAGAGGCCTGGTTCTCTCTAGGCTAGACTACTGCAACAGCCTTTGTCAATCTGCCTTCCACTACGCTCCCCCTCTGCAACGAATCCAGAACAGGACTGCAAGACTTATCCTTGACCCCAAGCCCAGGGAACATATCTCTCCAGTCCTGAAATCTCTTCACTGACTCTCTGTGGCAGCAAGGATCACGTTTAAGACGTGCATCGTCCACAAGGCTTTCTGGGGCCTGGGCCCGCACTACATTCAACTCTCTCTTCCAAAATACCTTCCTTCTTGTGCCCTTTGCTCAACTACCTCCAACTCGCTGAGGGTTAGATGCTTCTCCAGGCTGAGAGTGGGTGGAAGATCCCTCTGGAACAGTGGCGGCTGCTTTCATAGGGCGGCCGGGCGCCGTTCCCCTAGAAAGAGCAGAGGCCAAAAAGAGATTAATCAAGATGCTAAAAGAGATTAATCAAGATGGATGCATTTCCTTTGCCAACAGCGCGGGGGCGCTGTGGCAAGACAACAATTACAGTGTATGTGTAACAATTCCTAAGGGCCGGCCCGGCTTTCAGAGCGGGGTGCGTCCTGTTTTACGCATCTTTTTTCAATAGTAGAGTGCGTGGAGCTTATAGCTCCACACAGGCTGGCGGGGCGCTTCAGGAGTGGCCCCGCCAGTATAAAATGTGCACAAACAGCGCACTGAGGAATGAAATTCCCTCCCTCCTGCATGGATACAGTAATGTCATTGGCTGTTTGCCAGCCAATGACAATCCTTGCATTGGCTGTCAAACAGCCAATGACATTACTGCATCTATGCAGGGTGTGTGCATGCGCCTGCGCCACCTTCATACGTCTCCAGTCTCCTCCTGGCCCTGATTCTTTCTTTGAGGATTTGAGGACGACACAAACACGACGCAAGCTGAGCTGCTGCCCTGCCCTGAGACCACCAGCCCAGCAGAGACTGCCTGGTCCACGACGAGCTTTCCGGCGGTAAGTACTAGTAAAGTGTACCCCCAGATGTTGTTTGTGTCTGTGGGCCCGGGGAGTGTAACACCATAGCCCCAGGCCCCAGCACTGAACGACGTGTAGGCCAGGGCCTAAACGTCTTTTAGTGTTGCTGACTGTTGTGCCGTGTAGGCAACTTGGGGCCTAAACTTGTGTCTGTGTCCCACTACCACCAAGGCGGGGGCCGCATGCGGCCTGCCTGGGACTTTATTTACCCACGGTCCGTGGCCCAAGGGCCTCGGGCCAATAAAGCAAGGCCCAAGCAGGCATGCTGCACGTTGAATCTCCCCAAAATATAAAACGGTACAACCCAGGGAAAGCCCTGGCAGGGCGAGGGAGAGGCCCACAGCTGTTGGTGGCCTAGCATGATGAGAGAGAGAACAGTGTGCCATGAAGGACGAGGGGGATTGGGAATGATTGGGGGAAGGCCGGGGCACTATTGCATGCACGGACGGACTGTATTTGGTAGTCTGCAGCGCAGCCTACTGGAACGCTGCCATTCGCACTCAAGTCCCTGACGCCAACCCACTGGGGGCGGGCGAGGATATAGCGCCTAGCATGCACTCTGAAGCAGTTAGCGTCTGGTTTCCGCTAGCTTCCATTCACTACACACACATGTGCAATCATTGAAAGGTGTAGAATTGCCCTGTTTATTTCGATATCATTTATATGTCATACCTGTGTTTTTTTGTTTCTCTCCCCCCCCCCCCCCGCTGACTTGTCGCCTTGAGGGTCGCTTCTGGGTGCTGCGTACAGGTTGCTCTTTCGATAGATTAGGCGTGTCCGAGCTATAATCAGTTATTGAAAAATAGCATTTTGGTGTATCTCTTTTTGATAAGTTGTTGGATTTCTTTTCAAAGTGGATGTTTAGTTTGTGTGCAGTTGCATGGAATTCATTAGCTGCATTTTAACCACAGGAGCCGGGACGCATTACTGATTGTTTCCAGCGCCGGAGCGGCCGGGGCTGCACGAGGCAGAGAAGGTCTTATTTTCCCCAAAATTAATCTTTCCAGTGCGCGTTAAAGCTGCTCCAGGGCATTAAAGTCTACTAGGTTTTAATAGTCCCAAGAAGTAACGCACCCACAGAGTCCTGTTTAAAGGATTTCAGAATTCAGATGCTTAGCCTTGGAGAGTTAAAGGTGAGGGCGGAGTCCTGGGCGCAAGGCTGATGGCAACGGTCAGGGAGAGTTAACGGAAGGGTGAGAATATATGAGGGGCGCTCGGAGGGCTGGGAAGGACGGGATAAGGCTAATGGGGAGACGATGGACAGGCAGAGGAAGGGTGAGGAGCGGGAAGGGGACCGAAAGGAACGATGCTCATTTATGCAAGGATTGCCTTTTGCAGACAGTGGCGAGGTGAACATTTCGAGAGGTAATGGATTCTGGAATGAAGGGGGGAAGGCTGCCGGCCAGGATGAAAGATACTGGGAGTGGGAGATGAGAGATTGTGGACGCGAGAGGCCGGGGAGTTGAGGAGCACTGTGAGGACACCGGAGGGATGGATGAGGGGCTCTGGGGGAGGGAGGCCCATGAGTAGGCTGACATGCGGAGGAGGGATAGGATAGGAAGCATTACTGACTGCTCTTACCTGCCGAAAAGGCGTTGTGGAGGTTCCTGTGGGGCCCGCTGGGGGCCTGCTGCTCCTGCGGTGTTAGTAGAAGTTACTGCGGCCTTGTATACATCCCAGGCCCCCCAATGCCGCCATGTCTGTGGGCATCCTGCTCATCCCAGGCCAGGGTCCAGGGATGGAGTTTCCTTCCTGTCCACGCTGCTGTTCCACACTGTCCAAGTCCCTGGAGGTTCAGCTTTGTTTTGAGGCCGGCTGCACTCCTGGGACCCTTTATGGAGGTAGGTGGGGTGGATAGACCCCCAGGTGAAAATGCGGCAGGTGTGAGGCCCTCCCTGCGGGGCGCATGCTGCGAGGGGCCGGGGAGGAGACGGCCTAACAAGCACAGACACCATTATCAGGGTTTCCTCTGGAGGGATGCTGGGGGTGAGAGCAGCAGACAAATACACATCCCCCCTCCAATAACATTGTCTTTGTGTGAGGCGAGGATGGGGTGGCTGGGGCCTGTGTCAATACACATCCCTGAAGGTGCATGCTCAAACAAGGACTGGGGCCACTGACCACTCCCCCCACCCACCAACCAAAACACCAATGGCCACTTCAAATTATCAAACAAAGACACGGCCTGTCTGCCAGACACACGGTTCAAGGGGCCATCCACTGGCAAACACTTCCCACCCCGGTTTTTATAGGTCTAATATAGGCGAGCAGGCAGCTTTAATTAACGCCCACTTTTTTTAGATAAGGAAACTGAGACATACGGCCCGTTTTTATAAGGTGACTGCGCAGTATAGAAACTCTTAATTTATAGCAGGAGGGGGAAATCATAATGTATCAAGCGACTAGCTGCTCATAACAAGTAATTCCCCATCTCAGTTAGTGTGGCTGGGGTTTCCTCCAGAGCCCTTGAAATTTGCATCGAACCTTACTATTCAACACCAGCAGCACTGTGAGAAGACCCCAGAGAAATAGCATGTGGGGGTTAGTAAAATAAGTGTTTGCATGAACAAATCTGCAGTGCACACCAGCCACTCGACTGTCTGCGCGCCAAAGCTTTCCCACGTGCTGCGCCTGCGCTCCATGGCTACCAGGCTTTTCAATATAAAAACAGTTCAGTTTCACTGTCACTACACATGGCCCAACTCAATAATTTCATTGTATTGACATGTGGAGGTGCAAGGACCCTCGGCAGGGTCTCTGCGGCAGGCGCTGCCCCTTTGCAGCTGATGTGTTGCAGGAAGTTTGTTCAAAGGTTGTTTGTTGGTGCGTCTGGCCTCTTCTTTGGCTGGCCTTGTAGCAAGGCAGTGCTGTTGTGATGGACTGCACTGCAGACAGTACTAGGGTGTTTCTTTACCTGTCCATTGACTGCCCAGTGGTGCAGTGCTTATGTTTCATTTGTTTTCTCTGATAATGCCAAGGTTTTATTGTGTGCTTCTGGGGGAAACCATTCTTGATCGGCTTGGCAGCTGTTGTATGGGGCGTTCCTGCCCATATGTCCTGCTATGTGTGTTTTGCTGATGTGCAGGTGACGTTTTTACTTTCTACCGGTGATTTGTTTCATTGGGGCAGTATTCCCCTCTAGTCTTCACTTTCATGAGACTAAATTGGCAGGATTATGACACCAGAATGGTTTCTGTGGAAGTTTTATTGGAGATGGGGACGAGAGTAAATGTTTCCAGGTACGTAGCTCGTTTGTACTGCGAATTGACAGCTAGTTTTAAGATCCTGGATGCTTATTATGAGGCCAGTGTGTACATTGGTTGTCATGAAAAATATGAGCGCGTGTTTGTTAGGGAAACCCTGCTCTTTCCCATGCTTTCACTCCCGCTTCCCTATCTGTATTATTGCATCTCCATCCTTTCCTTGGTCCTTTGTTCCCCTCAATCGCCTGTCAAGTCTACCTGCATGGTGCTGCTTTGCCTTGTTTACCTCTAGGCTAGTATACACGCCCCGTTTCTTTAGTTAAGACTGTACTTGCTGGCATGTACTGCATGAAAGTGTTGCGCGTCGTCACTCTGGTACTGAATATACTGACTGCAATTACCTCTCTCTGACGTTTAGGGATATTTTGGTATCTTGCCAAGAAACCTTTCATGATCTAGCAACACACATGTGCAAATACAAGAAACGTATATATGCATCACGAGGAAAAGGGAGGCATTACCACTGAATACCTGACTACAGTGAGCGATGCACATGCATACAAAACTGGTGCGCGTCCCCTGCTATGAGGAAAAAGCAATGGCAATGCCAACAGTGTGGACTTTTGTGTAAGCATGGGAAAGGCACTTGCCAGGCACAGCTGTAGCAGAATTAACTACCCGTTGTTGTAGAAGCAGAAACATGGTGCAAGTTCCTGGCAATCTAATAGCAGTGCCTGGCAGAAGCTTACACCGTATGAACAAGGCCAAAATGTTGGCTTTGTTAATGCTTGTGTTTGAACAGGATCTCAGTGGCTTTGCCAATGCTGTTTTTAAGAGGACTTCAGCGAAGGACACACAGAGTGCTTATAAATCGGGTGCCTGAAGGGCTGCAGCAAATTAATTTTGTAATGTGAGCTCCGCAAAGCGCACTTTTAAAGCCCCAGAACGAAAACATTACACAAATGTATATATTGCAGCGTTATACAACTGATGACTAGCACATGGTGGTAGTTGTTGGTACTTTCTTTACACATCGTACTAATGATTATTCTGATGCAGCTTCAATGTTACAAGCAGTTAACTCTCTCCCCTTCATGTGTGAAAACCATTTTGATACTGCTCTGAGCCTATGTTGCCCTTTCTCAGATCAGTCTCTCGCTTTCTCTTTACAGACCATCAGCAACACCTTACATGAACAAATCCAACCAGTCCAGGGCAATTGTGCAACTAAAAACATCGGACTTCAACCTCCATAGTGCACCTTCCCGGATTTGGATTTCCCATAGCCTGCAAAGGAGTTCATTGCAGTGACCATTCTCCAGAACGAGGTGAGTTAGCATGAGTCTTTTGTAGGGTTTGGTGCTCAGGGCACTCCAACTCTGTTTGTGTTCATCTGTAGTAAAGAAGGCACACAGCTATCTTCTTTACATTATTTTTTAAAAGAAGCCCATGTTTGTGGGGATCAATGAGGTGGGGAAAAATCTGATGAACAGTGCAGACTACAGAATGTCATCTATGACTAGCTGAGAGGGTGGCATGTGAAAATGGAAAGCCATACATATAATGCAAAAAGGCCTGCTTATGGTTCAACTGAAGCAAACCTGTCCATTTGGAAACTGTTTTTCGAAGGATAGAATTGGGTGGTGGTCCCACTTACCTCATGATGTCCTGGTATCTTCCAGTTGAATGGTATACAGTAATTTGTTTTACTGCTGTAAAATCCCACAGTCTTTCAAACATCAGAATACCTTCTTTCTAATCTTCACCATTGCTCCCACAGTGCTTGGGAGGGGTTGGGGTTGTCACACAGTCAGAAAAATCTCCCTACATTCTAAACAATGTTTTTTTAGAACAGTATTAACAGAACAAACTTGCCTCATTTCTTCCATAAGTACTCATTTGCCAAACAAGCTGCAATACCTACTGCGTGGCTGGTGTCACATTTGCTAATGGGCATGTGTGTTAACGCATGCATAGATAACATCAGCAATTATATTCAACTGCACTGGTCGATGATAAGTACAGCAGAGTTGTGTATAATTGCAGATGCTATTTGTGTCTAGTACCAACTAATTATACTTATGTGTTATTGAAGAGCATACCTAACAATGACTACATGATCCCATCTACATATACATGTACATAATCATGTTGCTTATTAACAGGTGTCACTGTTGCCGAAAATGAATTCAGTGGACCAATTACTCTCAAAACCATTTTCCGGACTCACACACAGTGAAAAACTGGAGGTGAAAAGACTAGGGCCTGATCGGCCAGATGTAAAAATTGAACAGTCCGCAAAAGATAGGGGAAAGGCTTACACACACACATTTTCCATGGTGTGGTATAAAAAGAAGACATGGCTCACTGGTAGCATTGCTAAGCGGTCTTTGTTTTGCTTCCCTTGCCTGCTGTTTGGAGGTGAAACGGCCTGGACAAAAATAGGAGTCACTGACTTAACGCATTTGACAGAAAAAAGAAAGAGACATGAATCGTGCAAATCTCATATTGAGAATATATTACAGCTGCGCATGTTGGGAAGTGTAAACATTGCAACACAGTTGGATGATGCCTATCGCCGGAGCGTGATGAGGCATAATGAGAATGTGGATAAAAACCGATACATCTTGTCAAAGTTAATAGACTGTGTGCGTTTTTGTGGTGCGTTTGAATTGGCTTTACGTGTCCATGATGAAACTGAAGACTCTTTAAATCCTGGTGTGTTTAGAGGCCTGGTGGATTTTGTATCCAGCATAGACAGTGCAATGGAACTACACTTAAAAAATGCAACAGTATTCAAGGGCACTTCAAAAACAATTCAGAATGAACTGCTGGACTGCATGCTCACGGTCACCAGAGAGATCATTGTAGAGCAGTTAAAATGCACTGATTATGTGGCTATTCAGGCAGACGATACAACTGATGTTTCCACTAAGACTCAGTCTGTGCTAGTCTATCGCTACATTGATGAACGATACAGAATTGTTGAAAGGTTTTATGGATTCTCTCATCTGAAAGACTCTAGTGCGCAGACCATTGCTACTGCCATAATGGAAAAATTGGACAAAGTATTCCCTGAAGATTGCCACCAAAAAAAAGTAATTGCGCAAACATATGATGGTGCGAGTGTAATGAGGGGGGTGTCTGGTGGTGTCCAAAAGAAAGTAGCTGAAGTGTATCCAAATGCACATTATGTACATTGCTATGCACACCAGCTTAACCTCATCATTGAACAGGCTGTTTCAAAAATCTCAGAAGCTCAAGTCTTCTTTTGTGATATCTCTGGGTTCTGTACATTTTTTTCTCGTTCTCTAAAAAGAACCGCAGTTCTAGATGAGGTATCAGATCACAGACTTCCAAAACCATCTCGCATTCGCTGGAGCTACCATATTCGGGTAGTGGAAGCCATATATCAGCACAGGGAGGCACTCTGTACATGCTTTGAGCTCATTATTGAAAGACGGACTGATTTTGAGGGCGTTACTGTGCATGAGGCCCAGGGATTCATTCGAACTCTGAAAGAGAAGGAGATCCTTTTCTTCCTTTTTTTGTTCAATGACATAATGCCCCATGTCGACATTCGATATAACCAGCTTCAAAAGCGAGACATTGACTCTGTGTATGTGCAGAAAGCTACTGCAACTTTTATCAAGTGCATTGGCAAAGTAGGTGGAAGCACTGACAATCTGGAAGCTAAACTTCCATCAGAAGCAACTTTTTCAGGTCGCAATGCAAATATGAACACTTTGAATCGTTTGGCTAAATAAGTATGTGATATTATAGTTACACAAGCCCAAGAACGCTTTGCATTTACTAACCACTTGGAGGAGGCCAAATTGTTGCAGAGTGACCTATTTCAAACACATGGACAGTCTTTTCCCAATGATGCACTGAATGCAACTGTCCAAGCGTACCCCATGTTAAACAAGGAAAGACTGCGCACTGAGCTTTCAATTGTTTATGAGAGACCAGAATTCTGTAGTTCAAGTGGGGCAATTTCTTTATTAAAATTGTTCGTTGAAAACAATCTCGAAGGAGCATTTAGTGAGACAATGCAGTTATTAAAAATTCTGATTACTACAACCATGACAACAGCTGAGTCTGAGCGCTGTTTCTCCACCCTGAAGCAAATTAAAACATTCTTGAGAAACACAATGACTGAGGATCGTCTGAATGCTTTGGCCATGCTGTCCATGGAAAAACAACTAATTCAAGAGATCCCTGACTTCAATACACAGACTATTGATAAATTTGCCTCTCTGAAAAATAGACGTGCACAATTTGTGTACAAACTTTCAAAATGATTGACCAGTGAATGTTCTGTTACAAACAAGCTATTTGCAGTTATTTTGTGGGTTACCTTGAATTCTTTGTTTCAATGGCCTTTTATATGTTAGGATTTTGTGTAAGGTTGCAGTGATCTATTTGACAGAACAGTGAGAAATGTGAAGTATGTTTGGATGTTATGGTTGTTGTTGATTATAAAGCACTCAACATAATAAACTTAGTAAACTATTTCTGTTGCATTTTTCTCCATGCAATATGTATGTGCTATTTCTGAGACCACCTGTGCATTCCACGTGTTGCAACTTTGAGCAACCGAAGCAATGGCAACTCAGCGAGGCAGACAGCCATTAGAGGTAGGACAAATGTTGCATTAATTAAGTGGTTAAAAACTAAAGTAATATTTTAGCTTAGTTTCCCCCTTTCAGAAAATGCCTAAAATCCCACCTTAGTAAGAGGATGAATGCATGTGAATGCCAGTAACAGCATGACAAACATATGTTTCCATCATTACTGACTATATAATGAATTTCTTTATGCATACACCATAGTACCAGCTATTCTCAATACAAGCTGCTGTAAAATACACCATCACACTTGCACACGTAAGACTAGTGTACCACCATTAATATGTAAAACCGAATGCTTTTTTCATATTTTGGTGGGTTTTTTGGACGGTAAATTGCACATTTTGTAGGCCATTTTTCCAAAGATTTCACGGGGGGAGAACCCCCGCGCACCCCCCTTGGAGGTGTGGGCTCGCGCGCTGTGCGCACTCGCTACTAAATTCGCCCTGGAAAATTTATGCCCCACCAGCTTTCAAACTCACCAGCCGCCACTGCTCTGGAATGGCCTTCTACTGCTTCTTAAAGGCTTCAGTGAAGTCTCTTGATAATCTGTCTTTTACTGTAGGATGCTGATACTTTCTAAGCGTATCTGCATGTTTGTCACTGCAGAAAACCCATGACACCTACTGAGTGCTTTAAGTGGGAGGCTAAATCGAGGGGGGCTTGTTAGTGTGCATGGCCTAAGTACATCTGAACTTAGGCATATGCCTAACTATAGCCCCCCCTTGCCTAAGAGGGAGCTGGTAAAAGCAGGGGGGCTGAGGCACACTGGTATTATTACCTTTGGTGCACCCAGCCCCTCATTTTAAATAAAATGAAGGGGCTGGATGCATGAAAGGTGTGACACCAGTGCCCCCCAGCTCTCAGACGCAGCAGGCAGCACTTTCATTTGAGGAACTCGGGCTCTTTGAGTGAAAGATCTGTCTTCTGCGTGATGACTCTGTACTCACAAACAGGAGGAGGGCTGGACAGCCCAGCTTTCCTAGTCTCCTGAACAGTCATCAGGCAGCATGAAAGCCCACTAACCGTCGGTTAGTTCTTCCCATTCTTGCAGGATATTTCTTTTTAAAATCCTTTCTCACGAGCAGGCACTTCTTGGCACAGATTTAAACTCGTGAATATTAGGATCATCATCGGATGCTGGCGAATCAAAGGAGAAGTGCTGCATGCGCTCTGCGACTTCCCCTGAGATTCCTGCCATGCATCTGCATCCACAGGCTTTTTCTACCCTGGTCATCATCCCTTGCTGTATCAAGTTGACTCGAGGAAGAGGACGAAGAAGGTGTGCAGGAATCAAACGATGAGAGACAATCTCTGCATTACCACTTGTTTCTCCCCATTTCTTCCATGATGATGATTTTTTTTTTAGATAGCGCTACCTTGTAAGGATGACAAGCTGAGATGGGCTTGTTGGGATTGAACATGCGACCTACAGATCAAACACAGATCACAGCATGAAGCGTTTAACCCGCTGAGCCATCTTACCAGCGTGAATGTCTGTTCTTCTATCCCTTTAAACCGGCTAGTGGAAAGTTCAGAAAGGATATGCTTTTTCTGTAGCTTCCTTCTTTACCTGGGGGCGGAGGGGAGGGAGGAGGGGTTATTTGGATGACGAGGAAGAACACACCTTGCTCGCTAAATCTTTGATGTCGACTTTTTCTCTGTAGAGCCCATTATGCCAATGCTTCTGCTCCCTGCTACACTGTAACCCTGCCTACATCCTCCATTCGAATTTGTAGAGCACCAATGTGAATGCTTGGATGATCTCAGGCTTTCTCCCAAAACAAAATGGCTACTGTATGATATGATATGGCATTTATAACGCAATTACACAAGTGTTTCAAGGCACGACGAGGCAAGGTAGGGGGAACAGAGGGAAGACATAGACAACAATCTTATTAGGCCAGGTGACATTGAGATTGCGCAATTGCAGGGGAGGGGGAAAAGTGTGGGGGAAGGGGGCCGTGCAGTACCAAGGATAACAGTAAAAAATAAATAAAACAATAAATAAAAAGTGCAACCCGCTGGTGGCAGGTGCAAGGGTAAGTGCAGACAACAGGTGTCAAGTGCTGGTAGGGGTCGGTAGGGGTGGGTGAGATGGAAGGAAAGGAGAAAGTGATCACTCCAGGAGAGAGGAGAGTATTCAGAGTCTGGTCCAGGAAGAGGAAACCTACTCATTCCAGATTAACCTTTCCTGGTTCAGTAGCCTGATTTCAGACTTCCGCAAACATGCCCCCTGTGTACAGAGCTGGGGGATCCACACCACCTTTCACCTATGAAACCGCACCCCTCTACTGCAATACCCAATAAGCGACACATCATGTAATCGCAGGGTGCTAACATTTTCCTGTGTCCCCTCACCATCCACCAGAATGAATGTCTCAGACTGCTGGGCGCTGGATGTGCTTGGGTGCCTCCCCTCTTCACCCCCAGCCCCTCAGAGATTGATACCACCTAGGCCTTCAGGTAGAGCTTCTCCCATCTACTAAAATAACCCGATCTCTGCCGGGGGGGAGCCATAGAAGGGAGACATGCCAGCCTTGCTCCGCGTGCACGGCTGGCGGGAGATCCCGTGCTGCCGACACCTGTCACAAAGACAAGAAAATAAACAAGCTCAAGAGACAATGATAATTAAAATATAGATACCAGACACTAACTGATGTATAGTTCTGGATCTCCAGTAAAAAATGAACAAAAAATAAACTGAACAGCAGCGCTGGCCATTTGTCTGAATTTCCCCAGATCTGAGATCCGGCAAAATATGTCTCCACAGATGGAAAAGCATTTACACCCTTCAAGGGTTTTAATGAGTTGTTGAAGCCGGTATCCCGAAAAAAGTCAAGAGACCTACCCACTAGAACACTTAAATGTCTGCTAAGGACATGTGAATATGCTTGGTAGGATTGCACTCTCCAGAACTTATTTAGGCAAGCTTTGTAAGCTTAAAATGTGTGCACCTTTTATACATTATAACAACATAGGAAACCCTCCTGCTCCCTTGGGTCAATTTCTAGATGTTAATAATTAAGCTCCTAAAACAGAAATGTTTATTTATGGGGGAGCTTAGAGAAATCTCCCGTGTTCGCCAACTTCCCCACCCCTCCCCATTCGGCCGTCGCTGCTGGGATCCCACAGTTAATAATTTCCATTTCCAGCACTGTTGAACGATAACCGCAGTAGGAACATGTTTACCAGAAAGATGCTCTGATAGAAAATAAACCTAAATAACGTGTTCATTGTAATGATTTGCAAATAGATTAGCGAAGATTGCTTTTATACATGTGGCTTATAACAAACTGTTTGCAACAACTGTTTATAAATTGGGCGGAATGAAGGGCTTGTGATTGGTAACGGAGAACGAAATGAGTGCAGGGACCACGTCGAAAACCAATGAAACTAAACCAATTTTTCCATCAGCCTGAGCATCACCTCTCCTGTATTGCCACCTCATGTAAGTCTCTCGTCCCATTTGCGTAGTAGCCATTTGGCTGCTGCCCACAGGAATGGTGTCTTCCTGTCAGGGGAACTCAAAAAGCATTAACATCCACTCTGCACTTACAGGACACTATGTGAGACAGCACCCTCTTTAATTTCAGTGTTTTCTTAAACTTCCTGAAATAATGTTATTCACCTGTTCCAAATGTCAATCTAAAACTACCAACTGTTTGGGGGGCGGGAGGGGTTCAACTGCTTCAGTACAAAAGGATTGATGGAGAGGGTTGGCCCCTCAGCACGGCTCTTCCCTCTAGCTTCTATCGACAGACAAGTCACTCTGCTGCTCACTTCTCAATGTACGTTCCAGACTCACCCCCTTCTTACTCCGTCCCCAGGGAGAGGGAGAAAAACAGCTTACTTCCGAGTGTGTAACAGCCGTGAGGATTGGTGATGGGGCGGGCATTTTTGCGGAGTTCTGAAGGACCAGGGAAGGCACAGACAAGAATGAAAAGCCCTGAGGGGGTTTACATTAGTTTTCTCCCAAAAGCAACTATTAACCTAATACTCGCACCATTTTCCCACCGGCTACCTCCAATGGCCAATTAATATCACTAGGTCAGTGCCTGTCACGTGCCTACAGAAAAGCCCAAACTGTTGGCACTGCTAATGCTTATTTTTATATAGAAAAGCAGATTCTGCCTGTGGTGTTGTCACAGCCCTCATGTCACGTGAGGAGAGACCCGGGGCAGCGGGAAGAGGAGGAGCAAGCCAGGGAAGGGAAGTTGAATTCCAGATACGTAGTCCTAGAATAAAGTTGTGTTGCACCCCAGCTCCTGAGTCTGTCTCTCCTTTATGGTGTGGAGGCTGACTGTTGTTGCAGAGCGTGAGGTGGTCCACACAGGGACGCAACATTGGCCACGAGGTGGATTGAAAGCCCCACCAAGCCAGCTTCCTCAGAGGCTCTGCGCTCGTGGCACGCCTGATTGGGTGCCACTCGAGATGCGAGCTGCCGGCACCGTGAGAGGTGCGCAAGGAAGTCAGGAAGAAGCACGACGGCTCCCCGCCAGCTGGCCACCTCTGAAAGAGTCCGGGCAGCGTCATGACCCTGCCGACGGCATCCATGTGCATCTGCGGGTGGAGCGGCGGCTCCCCACGTCTGCAAAAGTCTGTGCGGTCGAGAAGAAAATCTCCCGCCGACGGCAATGACTCGCAGAGTCACCGAGGAGCGGTGGAGGTGTGGTCCTCCCTCTCAGGTGGGAAACCGGGTAAGAGAGCAGTACGCTCCCCATTTTCACTTTTGCATACAGCAGCAGTTGAAGACAAACACAATCTCCTGCCCAATAGTGAACGCTAAGGCCTACAACAAAGCAGACAAGACCCTCCCACCAGCGCGTGGCACAGCGCCCCCACCTGGGCCCCACCTCATCGGAGCGAAGTTTCTCCCGCCCAAAATTGAAGGGGAAGGACACAAAGGCCTACACAAAAGCTAAAATAAAGCCCAAACAGTACCACCACATCGCTTCCTTTCACCAGGGCCAAATAACACTCGTAGTGAAACACGAGGGGAGCCTCCTCAGGCACACATAATCCCACCATCACGCAGGAAAGGATCAACAAGCCATGGCAAGGCACAGGAGGCAGGCCATACCACGCCTGGAGATCACACCTACTAATAACCCCACATGAGCATTTCAGAAGAGGAATCACTGACTGTGCCAGTGACCCCTGCTAAATCACTTCCAAAAAAAATGTTGGACAGCCTCCTGTCCCAACTACTGTCGAACTGTGACCTCACCGACACCAGCACACTGGGATCACGATGGAAGAGGTGGCTAAGGGACTTTGAGATGTGCCTAAAAGCGGTAGGACCCATAGATGATGAGCAGAAACACAGCCTGCTCAACCACGCAGTGGGCCCAAATGTGTGGGACATTCTAGATGAAATACCAGAAAGCAAAATAGACACCTACACCAGTCTAAAGACAACCCTCACTGACTACACCCCACACAAACGTGGACTATGAAAGGCACATCTTCCACACCACGAAACAAAGCAAAGGGGAGACCATGGATGCGTTTGTAATCAGGCTAAGAGTAAGGATGAAACACTATGATTTCAACAATTATTCAAACGAAGAAGCCCTTAGGTCACAAATCATAGCTGGGTGTGAAAGTGCTGAGTACAGGAAGCGACTGCTACAAAAGCCACGCAACCTGGAGTAAATACTATGCCTGGCTCGCTCGGATGCCGCATTGGCAGCAAAGGTGGAAGGCCTTGAGGATATAAAGGTCACACATGGGAAGCAGCAAGAGAACCTCAATAAGCTAGAAGGGGCTGCAAGAAACAACAGCGACCCATTTTGCTACAGATGTGGGCAAGAATATCCACATGAGGGACAATGCCCTGCCATGGGCCAAACATGCTCCGCATGCAAGGGGAAATCACTACAAAGCTGTGTGCCTGGTTTTTCGCAGCAATATGCGGGGAACAGGGAGGAACGGAAAATCCACACTAGAACAGGAGCAAAGTCAGCCAACCCTACTCTGGACGACACACCAACCCTATGACACGACCCAACACAGACACCGTGATGAGCAACCAGAGAGAAGACAAGAGAGAAGGGAGTGGAGAGAAATTAAGACTCCGGCATCCAGGCAAAGAAGGAGACCACGGCGATATGTCAGATACCTAGTAGAACAATCAATGTCCGATAGTGCATCAAGCGCATCCTCGGAAGAAAACGTCCGTAGAAATGAGAAACACCAACAGGAGCCACGGGAAAAAGGCTATCTCTGTGCGCTAGGTAACAACACAGCAAAAGAACACAGCCCAATACTCATGATCCAAATCAACCAGACAGCAGCCAAATTTCTAATAGACACAGGGGCAACAGTAAAAATTAGCGAGAAAGTCTACAAACGCATACCCAATGCCCCTCGCTTACAACTAGCCCGAGCACTCATATTCCCCTATGGTTCAAAGACACCTTTAGCCTGCAAAGGATTTTTCATAGCATCATGCCGCTACAAGGATCACATGAATGACATCCCCATGCATGTCCTAGAAGCTGCCACTAACAGCGGATGCATCGTAAACTACCAAGCGGCCTTTGAAATTGACCTAATCCACATATTGTATCAGCTCATGATGTACAAGTATCTGGACCCGACCGCAAACATTGAGTAGGTCTTCCCCTCACTGTTCAAAGGCCTAGGGAAATTGAAAGACCGACAAATTGAACTTCACATCGACACCAGCATCCCACCAGAAGCCCAACACTATAGGGGAATCCCCATCAACATTCAGAAGCAAGTGGAAAATGAGCTAACAAAACTACTGGAGGCAGACATCATCGAGCCAGCAGAAGGTCCCACACCGTAGGTTTCCACCATAGTACCGTACCCAAAAGAGACTCTCCTGACATCAGAATATGCGTAGACATGAGAAGACCCAATGAAGCCATTATGAGGGAACGCCATCAAGCCCCCCGAATCATTGACATGGTGCATCTCCTCGATGGAGCAACAATCTTCTCCAAACTGGACCTAAACAAAGGATATCACCAACCAGAACTCAGCAAGAGGTCCCGCTACATAACAACGTTTGTCACGCACCTTGGGCTATACAGATACAAACGATTGAGCATCGGCGTATCGTCAGCGGCAGACATTTTTCAGGCAGAAATCCACAACGTAATGAAGCATGTGCCAAACTGCCTGAATTACAGCAACGACATTCTGGTATTTGGCCAAACGCAAGAACAGCACAACGACACGCCCACGCAGGTATGCATGGCTTTAGAGGAGGCCCAACTCACCCTAAACAAGGAAAAGTGTGAATTTCAGAAGAGAACACTTAGTTTTTTTGGACACATCTTCTCGGAAAATAGCATGATGTGAGACCCAGAGAAGGTTAGTACACTCACAGGTGCTGATCCACCAACCTCCACCTCTGACCTCAGATCTTTCCTGGGACTGGCAAGCTATTGCACGCGGTACATCACAGATTTTGCATCCGTCAGTGAGCCCCTCAGGGCTCTCATCAAACTCAACACTGAATTCATCTGGTTGACCAAGTTTCAGGAAGCATTTCAGCTCATCAAAGACCGCATTGCAGAAGCCAGGAACATGGCTTACTTCGATCCCAGGAAAACCACAGAACTCATCGTAGATGCCAGTCGAGTAGGCCTTGCAGCCCTACTTACACAACTTGACCACAAAGAAGGACATGACAAACACATAGTTTCGTATGCCAGCCGAAGCCTATCCAAGATCGAGCAGGCTCATTCTCAGGCCGAAAAAGAAGGCCTAGCAGTGATTTGGGCCTGCGAACACTTTCATCTATTCCTTTACGGAAAACCGTTCACCATAGTCACGGACCACCAAGCATTAATCTTCATCTATGCCAACCCACAAGCCAAGATGCCACCCAGAATAGCGAGGTGGGTACTCGCCTCCAGGACTACCAGTTCACCATAACGCACAGAGCCGGAAAAAAACAAAACCCTGCAGACTTTCTCTCACGTCATCCACGAGAAGGATGCGAGTCTGAGCTGTCCCTAACAGATCAATACATATGATACGTCATCCAGAACAACACACCCCAGTGTCTCGACATGGACCAAATAATTTGTGAGTCCAACACGGACCAAGGTTTACAAATTATGCTAACATGCCTAGAGACGGGTCGGTGGAAACAGGCAAAACAACTCAAAGAAACAGTAGGTGAAGAAACAGGACAAGACATCACGTGTTTTCTATCAGTAAAGGATGAACTTGAAAAGTCAGACGAGGGCCTGCTACTGAAAGGCACCAAACTTGTGATACCACGCAACCTGCGACGGAAAGTCCTTGAGCTAGCCCACGATGGACAAAGGGGTATAGTGTCCACTAAATGAATTTTATGACAAAAACTTTGGTTCCCAAACCTCGACTCACTAGTAGAGGGACTGCTTAAAAACTGCCCCACCTGTGCAGTCATAAAACCCCATACGGCGCCTAAACCACTGTGTATGACAGCAATCCCCGAAGGGACATGGGAAGAAATAGTGGTTGACTACTTTGGGCCTATGGAAGGGGGAGAGCACCTATTAGTGGCAGTTGACGAATACTCGCGATACCCGGACCAGCAAATCGAACCGTCCACATCGGCTCACCATGCCATTCCCGCACTCGACAGGATGTTCGCCACATATGGCATCCCCAAGGTCCTGAAGACCGACAACGGCCCCCCTTCACGGGGCAGGACTTCAAAACCTTTGCAGAATACATGGGTTTTCGACATCAGAAAATAACACCCTTGTGGACACAAGCCAATGGCACGGTAGAGAGATTTATGAGTAATGTCAAATGAACCACTCAAATCACACGACTCAAGGTGGAATCCCTGGAGAAACTGTTATGCCAATTAATGCGAGATTATAGAAATACCCTACACAGCACCACAGGAAAAACACCCTCAGAAGTGATGTTCGGAAGGACTATCAGGACAAGACTGCCACACATCACAGTGGGTGAAGACCGTTATGAACATGACCCCGAAATGCGAAAGAAAGATGCCCTCATGAAGGAAGACATGAAAAGGGCCACTGACTCAAGAAGAAGGGCAAAGGAAAGTGACCTGGCACCCGGGGACATCGTCATAGTCAGGCAACCACAAAGTCGCGAGAACATGGCAGCATTCAATGAGGAACGCCTCATGGTTGTCAAGACAAGAGTCACTCATTACTGCCGAAGGAGAACAGAGATCCACAACGAGGAACTCATCCCATTTCAGGTGAATGCCAGGAATCATGCCTGCCGCAGAGACTCATTTACCTGACACCAGCCGCAGCTGGGATTCTCCATATGAAGGGGACAAAGATGACTCCGAAAACGAGATGCCACTTGCGGCACCTCCAAGCCAATCCGCAAGAATGGACATCTGGCCTCAGAGAGCCAGAAAGAAACCCCACTGGCTCATCGAAGAAATAAATTGAAGCCAGGATTTCATGTTTAGTAACGGGGGAGGAGGGGTGTCGTCACAGTCCTCATGTCACGCGAGGATGGACCCAGGGCAGTGGGAAGGGGAGGAGCAAGCCAGGGAAGGGAAGTTGAGTTCCAGACACGTAGTCCTAGAATAAAGTTGTGTTGCACCCCAGCTCCTGAGTCCGTCTCTCCTTTATGGTGTGGAGGCTGACTGTTGTTGCAGCGCTTGAGGCGGTCCACACAGGGACGCAACACTGCCTTTCTGGGGACTCTGCCGGTTTGCATAAGGACCGGGAAGAGGAGGACATGTGAAGTTGTGTCCGATTTTGGATACTTTGTTCTTCATATCGTGAACTCACCAAGAAGGAATGATGCTGGCGCAGGCTTAGCACTGCAAAATGTTTGTTGTTATTGCTCTTAAATGATCCTGCTGTGTGTGGGGCCCTATTATCCACAATAGCCCTAAGTTTCTTTCCTATGTTTAATGTATGGCGTTTAGTTTTTTGTCATCTACGATTGGTGCCATATAGGCCTGCGTGTTCCCGAGGCAGGGGCTTGAGTTGTACTGTGTGGGTGTTTAAAGTCCAGCTGCAGCGGAGGCCCTCTGTGGGGGAAGTCCTTTTTCATAGAAGCTCTTTGGGTATGTGATCGGTCTAATCTACTTCCAACGTCTGAATTCAAATAATATTCAATTGGTCCGTTAAAATGTCCTTTTTCCAGAAAGCAGCCATTTAATGCAGTGCTTTGTGCTTTGGTTTGTTTAGGGACACACACGTACACTTCACAGGACTCCAAAATTAACAAGTGAACGTCCTGTTTAGGGGCTTTTACCATATAGATTAAATTTTGAGAAAGTTGGCTTGCGTTCTAGATTATCTCGAAATCTCATTTAATCGTGGCCTGGCATTTTTTTGAAGAGATATTTAAGAGGGGAAATAGTATTCATTTTCAAAGTAACACCGTCCAGCCCACAAGATTCGTCCTAGGGTCGCTGCCAGTGTTTTTGGGCAAAATCATTTTCTTTAGCTTTAGAATTTTGATGGCGTTTTCTCCAATGGCCGACTACTGGCATAAATGAGAGATCGACTCCATTGCAAAATATTCTGTGCTGTGTGCACGCTTCTGCACGCCACGTAGTGTATTGCAAAGAGATACACATCGAACAGTGTTCTGTGGAGTGCTTGGGGAGAGCACCATGTCCGTTTGCACTGTAAAGGGTGGACTGACGCTATATTTTCATTTCAGCGCAGCTTCACAATGTGTGGCCAATGGGGTGAGAGGGCGTGGGCATTTGATGGCAATATTTAAACCAGAGCACGGGGGAGGAACTCACCGGGTCCAGGACTGCAAGCCCACAGAGGTTTCTTGCAGTGAGGCATTCAAAAAGTGCTGTCATCATGTGTGAATGAAGAAGCATCCTTCTCTGTGAAACAAGATGTTATTGCGGCTGCTCCCAGCGTTAAGTTCTCACAAAATACAAGAGGGCAATGAATGAGAGCCAGCAAACACCTACTCATAAAAACCAAGGAAGCCTCCAAGTGAGGACCATCAACCTACCACAGAGAAGATCGGGTTTACTCACTAGAGCCCTGCTCGGGGAAACAAAATGGCTTCTTTCTAGAAACAAACACACACTGCCCATTCAATCACATCACTAACTGCACAGCCAATCCGGTGCGCCTTCCATCAAAAACAATTGGCCAATCCCCCACAAGTCTCTAGATGTACATATTCAGTGCCATTTTAAACCAAACATAAAATTACACTACCTCGTTTATTTGTAATCAAAATTACTGCAAAATGTGTAACATAACTTGAAAGCTGCAATAAATATACTTTAAAGCATCAATCAAGTCAATTAATTTTAAAATAACATTAACAGATGGCTGCCAACATTTTGGAAGTAACAATGGCTGACAAATTCACCACACAGTAGAAATTCAGCCAAAGAGTGCGAAAAAAGGTGTGGACAGAGGGAAAATCGGTGGGAATGGGAGTATAATCCTATAGATTTCACTTAGCAATGGGTGTTAAATGGGTGGGACACATAGCCAAACTACATAAATCCATCCTCATATGTCAACCTGCATTGAAAAGCATTACAAACCTACATTCAAAGCCCCTATTTCAAGGTCTTATGTTAAAGCTCTTATTTTAATGACAATAGTTTTGGCTTTATAGGTAGCGTTTTCAGCGCCACCAAATAGCCAAAACTAATAAGGAGCGGGATGCAATCTAAAGAGAAGATTTGGCATGTGGTTATGATAGCGGCAATAAACTAAAAAGTAAGTACTGGGACGAGGAAAAGGGACATGACTATACAATAAGTAAAAAACCACTGTGTGAAGATTTAAGAATACTTGAACAAATACAAAGTGGAAATTGTGCAAGGTATGGAACATAGGACATGTTAACTGAAGGGCGGGGGGCGCATGAGACACGAAAGTGCCAGGAGAATACAGAATAAAGCACAGAGAGCACTGCGATAAAACATGGGGTGAAAACCTAGCAGACTGGCCGAACCTCAGCACCAGACAAGTTATCCACACGTGTATCTGCTATGTGGGCTGATTCTGCAGCTGCAGCCCCTTGCATGTTGAGACACCAGTTGATATCGCGTGTGGGATATCGCGTGTGGTATCCCGTAAAGTGTTCACCAGATGGGACTGTCTTGCATCTGGAAAAACACTGCTCTTGTGCGGTGCTGGTTAGCGTAGACGTACTTGTTAGAAATATGGTCCCACGTGCAGTTCATAGGTAAGGACCGCGACAAAGCAAAGCTAAAACATTAACCCATGCATACCGATATCATTTACATATTTTTTTATTTGCATGTTTCTTACATGATCAAAGATTGTTTTAAATAAATAACGTTATTTTTTTTCTCTGTAACATTCTATCACACATCTGGAAACATGGGTGCAAATCCCGCTTTTGGCAGTTGACCCCCAAATGCGTAATACTGGGCAAGTACCACCATCTCCCTGTCACTCGAAACCATTGGCTGTGCTTAAGGTGGACACTGTCTCTAGCGAGATCAATAATAAATCCATTGGTTAATAATATCCCTCAGGGACGTCATTTAGGGGTCGCCAGAGGTTGCAACTGCGACCTCTGAGATCTCACTTGCGACCTCTGTGGTCTCCCTTGCAACCTTTTTTTTTCTTTGTAATGCAAGCTCCTGGGCTGTGGCCAGCACCATGTGGCTCTTTACTTTTGGAGTGGCTGGCCTTTTTGTTCAGGCCCCTTAAAAAAAGAAGAAAAATAAGAACTGGAGTGCCACAAGTCAGCACTGCCCCTTAATAAGAAAGAATAGGAATACCAAATAATGTGTCTTTCTGGAATTCTATACAATAATTGCTAGGCTCATCATAGGTTTATTTCAGGCACACTTCAGGGGATGAGTCATTGATTTAGTCTGTTCTTAAACGCCTCAACTCAGCCTTTCATCCTTCTGAGGTCGATAAATGAGTGCCAACACAGGTTGGGTGATATTGGGTGTATATTTTTTCTATATAAAGCGCTTAAGCGTAAGTGCTATATAATAACACATCATTATCATTTGGTCATGGACGTCTACTTGCATTCACAGTAATTTGGTAATATGGGCCTATACACACTGATCTTAACGATACATATGGCGATCCATTCTCGTATGAAATGTACTTCACATTATAGTGATATCGTAACCATATTTTTTGTAGTGTACAATGCTATGTGATGCCATTTCCTGTTTTGTTAACGGGTGAAAGGTTGTGTTCCATCGCTTCCCCGCGATATCACTTTGGGGTGGGGCCAAATGACATCACTTCCTTTGATGTCATTAGGGGTCAAGGGTTGTGTGATGTCATTTCCACTACCCCTGGCATTTTGGTGGAATGACATCCCTGATATCCCTCCTCGTAGTGTTGCAATACAATTTGGCGGTGCAGACCCATGCAGTGATGACTTTTACAGCTCTGAGGAGAAAATGTTGCATAAAACTATCAAAAGCACAAAAATACCACCATGTCAAAAAAAACACCTATGCCATAGCAGACAAGCTATAATGCGCCAGAAAAATAATATACACGATTGTGAAAGCATATTACACCAGCACCCCAACTCATGGAACCAGGTAACACCACGAAAAGGGGAACTAGGCCGAAAATTCAGCAATATTTTATGTGCCCAGTCGATGAGGCAAACGGGCTTCACGCTAGCTGCACATTTAGAAATTCTGGAATATAGCTGACATGCCAGATCATGTACAAAACTATTCAATGTGGCCCTTGCGTGGACAGTTCAAATTCCCCCACAGCCAGACCCTGGAACTGACCCTACAGGTAGCCCCATAATCAGTCCACTGGCAGACTACAGAACTCAGGCAGATCGGCAGGGCCCAGGGCCTGGGTAAAGGGCAGACCAATGACTCAGGCCCATAAACTGCCCCAAAGAGTAAGACAGGTCTCAGGTTGCAAACAACCCCCAGGACACACTACCAACACACTTGAACTTCATCCCTAGACAGACCGAAGGAGCCGCCGCCCGCCAGTCTGCATTCACACCAGCATCACCTGCTTCTCTCACAGCACTCACGATAAGGGTGCATTCTGCCCATCCTTCTAAGTAAAGACTGAAGAGTGAGGTGGCCAGCCTGTTTCCTGAGCACCACATGACAGTGTTTCAGGTAATGCCAATGGGTACCGGACTTTTCCTTTCACGCCAACCAAGGCCTAGCAAAGGTGGGACAAGGGGGATATGGTGGAAATATAAATGTCCAAAGTTCACAGTGATGAATAGAGAAGGCACAATGTTGAAAAGTATACGGTTATCGTGGGAGCAAAGGCTGTTGTGGGGGGTGGGGAGATACGAGGCTGAAGATTGGCAGCCTTAATGTTAACTGCCTGGGTCACCCTAGACAAGTAACATTGTGATTGATGAACTTGATAAGAGTAGGCCCTCTCCTTGTTTCCTGCAAGAAGCCCATCATTTATGGGCTCGCTGTGACCTCTTTAAGAAGTATCAGTGGATTGTCAGCGGTTTGGAAAGGAAATTCACTTGCAAAACAGGACGGGTGGTCCAGGGGTGGTAGTCCAGGTCTAAATGCAAACGGGTACATGTGTGCTTCTGTTGGAAAATGGGAATAACTAGGTAAGGTTTGGAAGGGGTGCTTGTCTCATGTTATGGCCCGGGGAGTGAGGTCCCAGTAGCCTTGAATGAAATAACTATAACCTTGCTATCTTCTTTTAACCATGTATCCTTGGTGCACAGAAAGGGAACACTCAAAAGCAGAGGTAGCGCGTTTTTTATTTCATAAAATAATTCAATCATAATGATTTATGGTGTACCCAACACCCTTTTGAACACGTTTATATATACCTTTTTAACTGAAAGGCACGGCTGTCACACCAAGTTAAATTGTCACACCAAGTTAAATTTTTCTCTGATGTCCCTTCTGATATTGGGCCAGCCATGCTGTCGGATCACTGTTTAATAAGTATTGCAACCGAAAGTAAGTTACTGATAAACGTTTGGCGAGGCGGTTGGTGGTTACACGCTACCTTGTTAACAAATGATCCAAATATTAGCGAAGCCCAGAACTTTTCAGAAGAGTTCCTTTGTATACAACCGGACCACTACATAGTCTGGGATGCTTTTGGGGCTGCGTGATATTCATGGGGATTCAGAAATGAAGGGCGAGCGACAGAGAGAAGGGGGAGTTGAGAAGTATGCCGCAGGTAAGGAAATGCTGCCCAACAGGTTCCTCTATAGGAGATCAGAAAGCAGGCAAGGAATAGGTACAGAGGGAAAGGTGTAGTACGTGAAGAGGAGAGAGCAGGGGGTTTATTTGGGAGAACTTGTCACAGATTAATGGACCTGTAGGAGTTGGTCATACTGTTGGGGTTGCAGTTTTTTAGAAAAACTTGTTGAAAAGCCATACAATTTACAATTAGTTCTGTAGGGTAACACATGGAAGAACCCAGTAGATGCCAAGTGACCAACAGTACACAAGATCATTTTGCAACAATCACAATGATACTGCTAAAAAAAATATATGCCACAATTGCCATTAAAACACTTTCATGACGTCGTGCCAGGGCTGGACTGCCCCACCGGGACACCGGGACATCCCCCAGTAGGCCTCTGGCCGCATAGGGCCTCTTTGGCGTGGAAGGATACACGTTGCATGATTCATTCCACCTGGGTGGTTTGCTTTGAATTGGCTGCTTGCCTGCCGGCTGCCACTACCAACCGAGGCAGGCACTGCGCATTTATTTTTTAAAGGGTCGCGCCTGCACACGCGGGCCTGCCTGGCCACCGAACCGCACAGTGCCCTGCACACACATTGCGCAGGACAGGCTGCAGCATCCGGGCCTGGCAGCTAAGTGCGGGTGTGAGGCCTTCAGCTGGATGTGGACTCAAAGGTAAGCAAACGCCTTTATTCCCCAAATAAAAACGCCAGCCTACATGCAGATGACACCTTTTGGCAACAACCTTCATTTTTACTGATATGAAATGTTTGATGGTATGGCGCGTTGCGGCTCTTCCTGAGTGCTCACTGAAAAGAGGGTTCTTTCTGCTGGTAGAAAACCAGTAGATTTAACAATCCAACGAATTGAGGACCATACTATATGCATTCCAAAGCCGGGGAAGCAGCAGAGACTGAACTTTTATTCGCAGAGCGGCCAACCACTTGTCTGCCGGACACCCGCAACCTACACAAAAGTGTGTGCCTGAGACTTGGGGGTTCTGTTTGTATGCAAATAGAGGGAGAGTGTGTGGAACGTGTTTCTCTGTGTGTGTTTGCTCGCGCATGTAAATATGTTTATAACTTCTCTAATGGTGTAAGAAGTGGGGACAAATCAAGCAGGTTCCCGTTTGCAAATGGATGGACATCAGAGCATGCATAACTGGTATATGGGCGCTAAGTGTTCAGTTACCTATCAAGGTACTTCCCAACAAGAGCTGTCAGTGCATACGTGCATGTGGTGTAATGCAACAAGATAGTTCCCGATTGCATTCAAAACATGTACTAAGATGCTACCAGTGAGCCGCGAGACGTTCCGAGCACTACACACAGAGAGCTGACGGGAGTGGGTTAATTTAGAAAGCATAGCATCAGCCTCAGGTTATCGACGGCACATCGTTAAGCAAGTAGGAAGCTGAAAAGCTAGCCCGTCTAACTGGTCTGCTGTGTAGCTTTACCGCCCATCCTCTTCAAAGTGGACCATTTTTTTATTCTGCTGTTTTCTCGTTATTATCGACATTGAGTTCAGTGGTGGCTTTATCCATTTTCCATGCGTCCCCATCGTGTGCAGTATACTCTGGCGCAGTGGCGCTTGTTATGAATTTAGCTGTATTAGCAGTACTGGTACCACCAGAAATGATTACTTTTACCAATGGCTACAATTGCAGTATTTTTTCAAGATTGCAGCCAGGGGTGTTGCTAGGTCTGGAAAAAAACTGGGGCTTGTTAATGTCGGGGTTTGTCAGGACTCGGGGCTCACTAGCCTTTTGGTTGAAAACCCTGAGCTTCTATCTGGGTCTACAAGGCCCGGGGCCAGAGGCGTTGCTAATGGGGGCTGAGGGGGCTATAGCCCCAGTTCTTTTAGTTGTAGCCCTAGATAGATGCTCAGGAGCTACAACCAAAAGGCTAGCTAGCCCCGAGTCCCGCCAGTCCCGACATTAGCCTAGCCCCGGATCTTTTCCAGGCCTAGCAACACCCCTGCCCGGGGCTATAGCCCCCCAGCAACGCCTCTGATGGCAGCCATAGGCTGTTCACCATTATTGGGACCCACTGGACTCCATTGGGTATTGGAGCATTTACTGGATGTAGTAATTCTGCGAGAAACTTTACCAGTGCTTTCTCTGGGCGATTTACCGCTTGTGAAAGCAGGTGGCGTTTTTAGCCATAACCAGGTGCTACTAGCATTACTATCACCCTCACTCATAAGGAGAGACATCGCCCTTTCCTCCATTCATGGCAGAAGAGGGAATGGCGCTGGAAACCGTCTCCAAGCTACCATTTTTGTGCACCCTTCATATGAAAAATGCAAATGTGTAGACTACGAAAAGGTGAAACAGAACTCATTCCATGTCTGCCATCTGAAGACTTCACGCAAGTCTGCCAGCAACTTAAGATCACATATTGCACCATGTGACCCAACATTTTGCACGTTCATTCCATTCCAGTCTGGACCTCCGCTTGTGCCTACAATGAAGCCCTTAACTGATCCCTCATCATGTTTCACTCCCTTTTCAATTCTGTAGACAGCGGTGCAATGAGGCCACTCTCATAACATCTTCTAGCTCGGGGGGGCAGTTACCCCATCTACCATGTTAACCAATGCCCAACCTGTCACATAGACAGGGGGAGGGTGGTGCAAGAGCGTGTGCCCCACGCACCCCACCCCTCACAGCAACAGCACTGCGGCAGCATTCGGCTTGCACCGACTGATGGCCACGTGTCAATGCAGGCAGCACGTGTCACCATGACATTCACTTGCTTCCTCTGTGGCTGCGCAAATAGTGACACCCCACTGAGTTACCAACAATGGGTGGGTATGCTGGCAGTGTACACAAGGTCCTGCTGGTGGTTGCTGCCCGGAGCGCTGCATGCAGGGGGTCAGGGGTGCTTGGGCAAGCTCAGTGGGCTGGGGAACTGAGGATTTGTGTTGCTGTGTCTGGCACCAGTGACAGGCAGGTGTGGCTTCCCAGGAACACACTCCTACATGGCTATCACCCCCCCCCCCGTGTGGGTGCAGTGGAAGGCGCTCTGCCTGTAGAACTAGTCAGGCCACGCTTCTGTTCCATGTGGTTGTGCTTTGTGGTGGTTCACAAGGAGCACCCCTGCTTGGTGCACCCCTGCTTCAGGGGTGGACCGCACAGGCTGCATTCCCCAATGCCTTCATGTCCCCTCGTTGTGGGAATCACTCAACATAGTGTCATAGTGTTGATATATTTTATTCATCAAGCGGCTGAAGAGGTTGTCAGGTGGTTGTAAACACTAGTCCTTGCCTCTGGATTGTCACAGAGCATCTTCATATAGCTGGCCCTGGGACTCTTGGACTCCAGTTTCTTAAGGTCTACGGGTCTTGAGACTCATTGCAGTCTGTTTCTCATGGATTCTGGGAACCTTGGACTTCAAGTCCCAATCTATAGGGTTGCTCGGCATATTTTGTTCAGCACTTTCTCTTGGTACTTTAGACTTCAAGTTCCAGCATGCAAGTCTCTCTGTATGTTCACCAGTGGCTTTGGATTTTATGTTCCAAGGTGCAAGCTTTCTCTGCATGCTACACTCTGCTCTCATTGGCTTTAGGACGTGGACCACTTCTTGTTGCAGTTAATTTATCAGTGACTCTGAAAAAGTTGGAACTCAAATTCTAGCAGGCATCAATTCCGATTTAAACTCAATTGCTCACTAACTCTCGCCACTTGAACATCAAGTTCCAGCATGCACCACTTCTTCTTAGAACTTTTTTTGGGTGTATACAAGACTTGGACCTCAAGTTAGAGCACGCAGAACGTAGCCCCACGTTCCTCAATCCCTGGCTGCACTGCCTTCCGTAGATGTCTCTTTGCCGCTTCATGGCATTTACGTCAGTCTCCTAAACTGTAATAAATACATGGTTTTGGGGGCGGTGAGAACAAAGTTCCCAACCCTCACCCCACTGGGCCAGAGAGAGGTCAATGAGCTATCCCATCTAGGCTCCTCCGCTAAACTTAGCAGACTCACTTGGAGGTTCTGGGTGTAGGCTGATGTTCTGGTGGTGATTGTACACTGGCGCTCATGCACTCAGCCAGTGTCGGCCTGGGGCATAAAATTCTTGGGCACCAATGAAAAAGTGGCCCACTGTTGCAATTGGTAATTCATCGCTTTTGTGACAGACTGTTTGAGTAGTACCCAAGGGGAGGTTTTTGATAAAATGTGATGCACATTGTACATTTAAAAGAATATTTATTCAACAACACTACACACTGTGCTCGCTCCTTCAGTGAAATATGGGGCCACTTTTAAAAAAAAATATCCACGGCCACTTTTGGTTCCCAGTCCAGCCCTGCGTCGTGCTCACAACATCTACCAGCATTCCCACTGTAAACTACTTTCATGACGGTGCACTCAACATGCGCGAGCACAGCCACCAGAAAGCATATATTCATGATCGCTTGGGTCCACAATATATGCGGCATGGCCCGGTAAGAAACGCTTTCTTGCTGACTGGGCAGCAAAGTAGCTGGGATACCTGAATCCAGGAATAGACAGAACGAGCCATATGAGGCGGAAGGAGTCCAAGTCTCAAAGCATCAATCACGAGATTCTGAAAATATTCAACAGCCCAGAGGTCAAGTAACAAAGTCAGGAGAAAAGTACCAGTAGTAGCAAAGCACTGAAAGGTGCAGAAAACCCCATTTTATACCAGTGAAGGCATGAAGTGTTCACACACCATATCATTGAAAGGGAAGGATAGCTCAGCGGCAACACAAGAGAATGCAGCACAACACAGGTTCGAATCCCGATCCGCTTACGAAACCGCTCGTTGGTATTAAGCAGGTTTTAAATGAACAATTATAGATTTAAAGGAACAATTATAAATGAACAATTATAATTATGCATACAAAAACATATGTTTAAATGTACCGTGCAGTGTCAGTGATTTTTTTCCCTTCAATCTCCTCACCAAAGCACATGGGCTCCAGGTACTTCAGGAAGGATAACTCGGCTGTAAAGTGGAGCACAAGTGGGTCCGGGCCAATGGATCATATTTTGGTTTCCTGCTATTTGCCTGATGCTGACAACCTCTTCAAGTCATCAATGCACAATGATTGTGTGCAATGTTTGAACACCTTGCCACAGAACTAGGGCAATCAGCTGAGGAGCCCAATGGAGACACTAGACAGAGCACCCAAAAGAAACACACGCTGCTCCAGGTCACAGTTATAGAAGTGAAGAAAGGACCACAGCGCAGTCTTTGCTCGACCAATGGTGGCCATTTTAGAGTGGCAATTCAGTTCATATGTAGTTTAGCAATACAAACAGAGGCAACAATACTAATAATAACACAGACATCATGTAATGTAGCACAACAGAAGGAAACACAACAATGTAGCAAGCAACATGGAAATAAAACAAGCCCTTTAAAGCAAAATTCAGAATAACTTTGACCACTTTTACCCACATTCACTAGTACAACATTGCTGCTGTGGTAGCATAGCTTTCTCCAGGATGCACTCGTTAGGAATGAGGGAGCAGCTGACTGGCACGTGGCCCCACTCTAATATGTATTATTATGTGCTCTGGCAGCGATCAAAGGTTGCTCTAGCCAGGCCTACAATTGATCTAGAATGTTGGTTCCCACTCTGTCCTATCTCTTTCATTATTTACAGAGGGGGGTATTCTGTGTGATTGCTTTAAGAGCAACACAATGGCTACATTTCCAGAACCAGTGTGCAATGTGAGAATTTGGGGATCGTATCACCCAATAATGCTGTTAAATAGTGACTATGAAATGCTTGTAAGTGCTAAATACCTTCACACAGTGACTCATTACAATCGCACATTCACTGGTTTGTAGTGACCAGAAAGGATTTACCCCGGTCTAGGAGCTGGCAGCCAACATATACCTTTTGATATAGATAAGAGAGTATGGAGAAAAGAGAGACACATCAACTGTTAATATTCTTTGGCCACTGAGAGCCCATGAACATTGTGAATTTCCGTGACGTGTCCTGAGGAAAATGTGGTCCTTATCCCAATGCACGAGTTGCTTCCAGAATTTGTATGATGTGAAACAGGCAGAGCTGATACGGGAGGTGAAAGCATCCGGGCAGGTAAGCCTGGAGCGGGGTTGAGGCTTTGTCACACATTTGACCCTTTCCTGTTTGCAGTATTCATTTGAACAACTGCCAGTATCCCTCCAGCTAGCTGTAAAAGCTAATTTTGAACCTACCCTTGTCCCAAAATCAGACTATACACAGATGAAATCATTTTATTTTTAGCGCCTAACAAGTCTAATGTAGGAGCAACTTTGAAAAGATTTGACAGGACTTCCCTGGTTTCGGTTATGATATGATAGGTTATTTATAACGTGCTTAATACCCAGAGGTTTCTAAGCACAGACCCGGGGATCGAACCTGTGTTGCTCGGTGTCGTCTTGCTTCCAAGTTGCCCATGAGCTAGCCTCCCGAGACACGGTTATGAAGTCAAGACAGTAATAACAGAGGTAAAATTAATTAATGAAGATAGGTGTCA
This sequence comes from Ambystoma mexicanum, assembly GCF_040938575.1. Lineage (NCBI taxonomy): Eukaryota > Metazoa > Chordata > Amphibia > Caudata > Ambystomatidae > Ambystoma > Ambystoma mexicanum. The sequence goes on along the minus strand of NC_090928.1, from coordinate 388,345,378 downwards.
CCTACCCTTATAGATACAATGAGTGGCATACCTCCAGTCTGAGTAAATACTTGAGAGCAAAAGTAACTATCTCGAAATAAGAATTCTTCAATTTCAACTGTAGGGACATTCTTCAAAAAAATAAAGTGTCAAATTACAGCCTTCCAGGAAATGTCTGTAGCATTCGAAGGTCTATTAACTTGATAAAAATGACCATCTGGTTCTAATAGTTGTCTTGGAAAGAGGAGAATGGGTTGGTCTTTCCAAGTGGGAGTATGTTTACTCGCTGTCATTCAAAATGATTTCTTTGTTACTGTAATAAGCTACGTGTAGAGGTCGTGCCATCACTGCAGAGGAGGCCCTTTTTGGAAGACTCAGGTAGAACGTCTTATACAGTCAATGGCCCTCATTACGATACTGGCGCTAAACCATGGCGCTATTAGCACCATGGTTGGTGCCGGTATCGTAACGAGTCCGCCAATGTTCAATGGGGAATTACCACCCCATTCCAAGGTTGGCGGGGCGGTCATTTCCCATTGAACATTGGCCCTTCCCCATTCCCATTTTTGCCGCATAGGGCTCAATGGGACTGGGGAAGGTGCTAAGTACGGTACCGCAAATTGCGGTACCCTACTTAGCACCAAGGTCCCTTTGCGGGTCCCTACTTTAACGGCTGGTCTAGACCAGCCGTTCAGGTCGGGTCCCGCAAACGGACCTCGTAGTAAGGCGCTAAGTGTTTAACGGCACCGCAGCCTTTTACGCCAGGGTCCTAATGAGGGCCAATGTACAGGATTGTATTTCGGCAGATATTTAACAGCGAGGAACATTTCAAGAAAATGCTACAAAACTAATAAGTGGCATGTGTTGTGCCTGGTAAAAGACAGGACACAAGTTGCAGGCCATGCCGTACAGGTTTGGAATCCCTATTTGGGATAATCACAACATGAGGGAAATCTTTCCAACTAGTGAGCCCATTTGAAGAGGAGCTGGGCTGGTTGTAATAGGGAAATATTTTCTCTGGTGATCATAAATTCTTTCTCAGGAATACTGGGTGAAGATAGCCCAAGTTAGCTCAAAATTACTAGTCGTGAATCATTTTTTTTCAATCCTATCATTATATATCACAGCTTTGATTTAGTGATATGATATGGCATTTATAGCGTGCCTATACACAAGTGTTTCAAGGCGCGACGAGGCAAGGGCGGGGAAACAGAGGGAAGACAGAGACAACAATCTGACTAGGCCCGGTGAGAATTGAGATCACGCAAGTGCAGGGGAGAGGGAAGGGGGAGGGGGCAGTGCAGTACCTAGGATAACAATTAAATAAATAAAGAGAATATATACAAGTGTGGCCAGCTGGTGGCAAGTGCAAGTGTAGGTGCAGATATCAGGTGTCAAGTGCTAATAGGGGCTGTAGGGATACAGTAACAGTCCCCGGGTGCAAGGGTTGCCAGGGGGGCAGTGCAGGTATGCAACTGGCAGGGAGGGGACCTGGGCCCAAGATCAGAGGGTAGCCAGGTAACCAGTGCAGTTTCAGATTCAGCCAGGATATTAGCAGGGGAGAGGAGGAGAGAAAGCAGAATCAAAGAGGAGAGTCTCAAGGTGCTTCTGGAACCGGAGATGGTTCTCCTCAAGTTTCAGGGAGGCAGGGAGATTGTTCCAGGGGGAGGCCCCAGCAGAAGAAAGAGATCATTGCTTGCTGCTTGGAGAAGCGACTAACCCTGAGGGAGTTGGAGGCGGATGAGCGAAGAGCACGAGAAGGAAGATATTTAGAAAGAGAGAGTTGAAGGTATTGAGGCCCAAGGCCCCAGAAGGCCTTGTGGACAATGCAGAGGGGTTTGAACTTAATCCTCGCCACCACTGGGAGCCAGTGCAGAGATTTCAGTCCTGGAGAGGTACGATCCGTGGGCTTGAGGCCAAGGACAAGTCACGCAGTCCTGATAGTGTGTCGGAAGTGGCTCAAAAACATTGAAAGGGAGAAAATTAGCAAAAATCATTTTTACAAAAAAAGTCTTTGGATACAAAAATGATCTGACCTTAATCCCACAAGTTCTTGTGGGCTTGCGAGGCACCTTACCGTAGGGCTTGAAAGTGTGGCTTGCAGATAATAGCAGCCCAAAGCTATCTTGACTGTACAATGGTCAAGGTGACCTAGGGAACACTAAGTCCCTGGGGAAATCCACAGAGGACAAAATCCCCAGGACACCAAAGAGTGTTGTGGCAGCATCCTGTAGCAGGTGAAGGGATCTGGATTCTAGGGGGTAGTCAGCAGACAATGGAAAGAAGATTGAAGCAAGATCCAGTGGAGGAACCTTGAGCAGGCAGTCGAAGCACAGAAAAGGGAAGGGAGGCCAGCAGAGAGGAGGAACAGGGCCAAGGTTGGAGGAACAAGGATAGAAGAAGCATGGCTCTAAGGGAACAAGGAGGACACAAGAAGGCAGACTGGAGAGCAGAAGATGGCATTGCAACCAGGAACAGCAGAAACAGAGATCCATAGCTTTGCGATACACAATGCACTACACCGCAGCTCCTATTATGGAGAGCGGGGGCCCAGAACTGTGCTGCACATGATGCCCTGCAACATCACAGGCTGGTGCGGTTGGCTGCCTTCTTTAATTGAGCACAAAGCAGCAGGGTCGACATGGGCTCAATCTTGGGATGGGCAAAAGGACGGCTGAGGCGTAACAAAACTATGAATGCATGTCAAGATAATGCTATTTTTCCTAAATAGAATCTTCCCCTCAAAAATGGTGATTTTGAATACTCATTTGAATGGAATTGTTTGGGTTAAGATAAGCACTAAGCCAATGAACCAACAAAATGAGAATGGAAGTACAAATAAAGTATGGCCTGCATTTTATTTATAACTTAAAATGATGACTTTATAAAGATAATATGTTTAATAGTAGGTAAGCATATTAGTGCACAACCTGCTTTAAATATTGATGTGAGAGAGGCTAATACATTGGGAATAGTCAAAGATTCAACATATAAACATTAAGAAAGTATAGTTCTTGTGCATTGTCCACCGGAGTGCCTCTGAGAGCTGCACAGGTTGCCATGGTGCTGCAACCCCAACAAAGCAGCTGATTGGCTGCCCCTGCTTATTTTGATCAAATGGAAAGCCGGCAGGTGAGGAAAGCCGGCCCCCTGCAAAGACCCACTCGAACGGCCCCTGTCTCAGCCTGTTCTACCATTTGAGACTTGCGACTACGGTGAGGAGATGGCTTGCAGTCCTCCCTCCTCCCATCATCCACCACCTCCATTGGCCCATCCGCAGAAGTAAACCCTCTCTTGGGTTACTACGCACAATTTGTCTCAATGACACGTGCGCGCTCCGCATCACAGATTTTTCTGGCTCCTGATTTTTCCGGCCTGCATATCACGACCTGACCGACTTCCACTTCTGGAACACCTGTGTGTGCGCACTCGGCACCATTATCTGCATCTACTTTCTTTTCATTCATTCATGGCCTCCCTCTTCCTCACCACCAGAGTGCCACCGAGGGCTGCACAGATTGCCATGGTGCTGCAACCCCAACAAAGCAGCTGACTGGCTGCCTCTGCTTATTTTGATCCAATGGAAAGCTGGAAGGTGAGGAAAGCCGGCCCCCTGCAAAGGCCCACTCGAACGGCCCCTGTCTCAGCCTGTTCTACCATTTGAGACTTGCGACTACGGTGAGGAGATGGCCTGCAGTCCTCCCTCCTCCCATCATCCAACACCTCCATTGGCCCATCCGCAGAGGTAAGCTCTCTCTTGGGTCACTAGGCACAATTTGTCTCAATACCACGTGCGCGCTCTGCATCACAGATTTTTCTGGCTCCTGATTTTTCCGGCCTGCATATCAAGGCCTGACCGACTCACACTTCTGGAACACCTGTGTGTGCCCACTCGGCACCATTATCTGCATCTACTTTCTTTTCATTCATTCATGGCCGCCCTCTTCCTCGGCACCAGAGTGCCTCTGAGGACTACACAGGTTGCCATGGTGCTGCAACCCCAACCAAGCAGCTGATTGGCTGCCCCTGCTCATTTTGATCCAATGGAAAGCCGGCCCCCTGCAAAGGCCCACTCGAAAGGCGCCTGTCTCAGCCTCTCTGATCATGGAGGAGCACAGCATGAACGTCTATCACTTACACCTTAACACTGAAACTGATGGTTTGATAACTCCACTCATTAGGTAAGCTGCCAGGAGGTAGTGCACTCTTACACCCCCATGTTCCATATTCCGCCTCTTATTGCCTGTACCCTTGTTACATGCCCATCTAAAACTCACCGTCCCCCACTAAATTAACTTCACCACTTTGTAACTCCTACCGCCAGATGGAGCAAAGCTTGCCCACCGCCTAACGAATGCTCTACTTAACTGAACTTAGCCTCATTCATCATCATGTTCTAAAAATAATGTATGCAGATGATTTCATCCATATGCCGCCATGCGCTTCTATTGTGTTAAGAACGGCATACTCAAATATGCAATCTGACGGTTTCAGCCCCCTGTAACATGACGCGAGGCTGCACCAGGATATGTAACCTATATTGACTTGTATGCTAACAGCTTCAGTCCCCCGCAACGGTATCAGGTAATATTATCCCCATATATATGGTCACCATAAATAATATCGCCGGGAAAAGGTTGCGGCGATATCATATGGGTGACCATATATATGGGGACAGGGGCAAAAAAAAAATGTTTAAAAAAAGAAATAAAAAAAAATGTGGGGGTTGCGGGGGTGTCCCCCGCATGTTCCATGCAATAATGTCACCACAAAAAACGGCCATTTTTTGGCGATATTTTTGCATGGCGAGAATTTTGTGCCGACATTATTACATGGAACCCCCACAACATGAGGCGAGGCTGTGCCAGTATATGTATCACTACCTATCTTGACTTGTATGCTAAAGGAAGCAGACACCCGCAACAGGAGGTCAGGCTGTGCCAGTATATGTAAAACTACCTATTTTGACCTGTGTGCTAACAGTTTCAGCCACCCGTAACATGAGGTGAGGCTGCGCCTGTATATGTAACACTACCTATTTTGAGCTGTATGCTAACAGTTTGAGCCCCCGTAACACAAGGCGAGGTTGCACCAGTATATGTAACACCACCTATTTTGACCTTTATGCTAACTGTTTCAGCCCTGTTACATGAGGTGAGGCTGCGTCAGTATATGTAACACTACCCATTTTGACTTCTATACTAAAGGATGCAGCCCCCCGCTAGAGGAGGGGAGGCTGCACCAATATATGAATGTATGTAAAATGTGTGTAACAAACCAGTGTAACTAACCTGCTTAAGTAAAAGCGTCAAGATGCCTCAGGGTTAGGTGCACTATATAAATATAAAAAATAATAAATAGTAACATCTTCAAAAATTAAATGAACAATTGATATGATACAGCTAAATAAAACATTCCAACACAAGTATCTGGCATTTACAGAATTGCCAATATCTTTGACATTTTTGAACTACAGCAACCAAAATGCAGCACAGTAACTTCTTCCATGCTCTAATTTGCCTATACCATTGTACATCAAGCACAATGCAGTGCATTAACCTCTGTCAAAGAGAAATAATTAAATCCCAACTGCACTTTTCCAGATACAAAACACGTTTAATCATTAGAGTTATAATGTGACACTTAAAAAGTTAATATCAAGCACTTTATGTATAAATAATGCAATTCTATTTCAATAAGCTTTTGAGCAAAGTGACATTTCAAGAGTTTAGATCAATCATCAGAACAACATAGGATGGATAGATATTATAAGAGGATTTGTTATTTTAAACAACTTTGATCTAAATGCTTAGCAACTAATGCTATCTCATAGGGAGATATAAAATGTATTGGAACTGTTACGCATGTTGATTCTTAGAGCTACACCAACCTACATTCTTAGCAAAATTCAGAGTCTCATAGTTCAAAATTGTCATCATCTTTAGAAGTCCAAGAATAAGAGTATTTGCATATAATCTTTAAGGTATTTGTCTTTGATGAGTCAACCAGGTTTTTATTGAGCATCTATAACCAACATACATACACGATATAAAAGTTCTGATTCTGAGATGCATCAATTAGATAAGCAGCCACTGCAAGAAGTTATACAACCTCACTGTGCAATTACAAATGTCAATTTATGATAAGTTTTATATGTTGAATACAGCCGACACATGTTTTGACCTCAGGTCTTCTTCCAGGCTGGTATCCACGGATTAACACAACCCAATTAAATTGACAATCATTGCATATGTACATCATGCAAAAATTAACAAGGTTTGATACATTCATAAAATTAAATAAAGCATACATTTTGTATATCAAGAAACAGTCAAGCATAACCCAGGAGCACAGGGGAAAGGAACCGGTCACAAGTTTAGATCTATTGAATCCATTTAGAAGTTGATTGGAAGAAAATATGTAAAGTGCATATACATGGTCATGAGCAACAGGCATCAAGTGATGCAAAAGGATATAAAAAATCGTCTAGATCATGTAGAGAAGGCAACAAAGTGGAAAAGGGGGAGAACCCCATTATAATAACATATTGAATTCGGTTGCATCTCTTAAACCGAAGGTATATTACTCACAAATTTCTCAAAGGCATTGAATTAGCCAAATACATGCATTACCGTTGTGTCACACCAGAGCCAACCTTGTGAAGGTACTAAATTAGTGTTACCATAAGTCACCAAATTGCACCATTAGAGTGACTAGTTTGGTAAATATTAACCCATTAATTGTGTACATACATACCTGTGGATTCTTGATAGACCCACTAAATTGGGATAAAGGCTAAGTTCACACAGCCAGACAGAAATTAATTTAACATTTGTATATCATTAAGCTATCACCATATTGCTTTTGATAATCTGATCTTTCATTAAGTGTACCAATTTGATAACACCCCGAGAAATGAAACCACTTACCTAGTTATATTGATAATGTTCGCAAGTGCGCAGAATTGATCTGAAACGTCGATAACAGTAAGAATTCTCAACATAAAATCTTTGAAATGACAAATGTACCGCTATAGTATCTAACCGGCCATGATGCGGCTTGAATATTAAATGAGGTGTTAGTCTTACCTCAGTTCTAAGTATCCATCATCTGTGCTACTGAACTGCGGGTATGCCTTTGGGATCCATCCACTTTGAGTATTCCCGAATCATGAGGAGTGTGCCCAGCATGCTCACAGGCCTAGCAGTAGTGTTCACAGAAGGTTGGCCAGTGAATGTAGGTGACAAGAAGAAAGTATTTCTTGCTGATGAAAATAAAAGTTTTCTTGGCATCTCTGCTAATTTGCCGAGCACATGGTTGTTGCATTTTCTGTCTGCTTTGGTCCTTCATGCAATTATTTTTGAACTGCTGGGTGAGTGCATATTAGCACATTGTAACTATGTTTTGTTGGGTTTTCTGCATTCTCATCCACCACATGTGGCTGAGAAGTGGGCACTTTAACATTGAAATGTAGGAAAAGAAATAACACCAAGGGGTGTTCAATGTTGTATTTCAATACAGCTATGCATGGATTCCCACAGTAGGTTGAAAGCACATCACCACCAGCCACTCTGTAACCACCTCTCCAGTTAAAGCATAGATACTTATCATGTTGATCAGGTTCAGTTCTAGCAGACACATCAGTGGATGTAACTCATTGAGTGACGCAGAGTGCCAGCTAAACAACTTGTGGTGGTTCCTCAAAATGCTATAACACACAACAGACATCTTACAGCAGCTGCAACAGTCTTGGGGGTCGCAAATGCACCATCTGATGCTTAGCAATGAATGTTGCATTCATGAATGATGGCATTGCATTATTAACTTAGTGTCCAACCTGTGCAGCGTGGAATTCTAGCGGGTAGCAATTGCAGTCTTCAAGAAGCTGTGTTGTGTGCAAACCTTTGGCATGGCCTAAATCAGCGAGTTTATTTACTACACTGCAGGCACAGCTGTAGCTTGAACTGATCGACTGGCCTAAGCAAGACATTCTTTTACAATTTTGCAATTGTTGATAAAAACTGTGTTCTGACAAGACGAAGGATGAAGAACTTCTGCAAAGAAAGGGACATGCATGGTCTTGACAATTTGCAAGGTAGCAAGGATATTAGAACAATGTCAGCAACTACAAAGTCCACCTTTAGGTCTCAGGGGCTTCGCCACTGTGCAACCACCTGCATGACTTTCTCCCAGATGTGAACTCCTCTCTGGCCTATGCCATCAAAGCCTATTGCTGAATGGCATTTCCCTTCTGCCTCACACTGCAACATTTTTTTTTAAAAACAAGTTTTTATTGATTTTAACACAACATAACATAAGATAAAGACTCTATACACGTCATCTGATTGCTCATCACATTATTCAGTTGTTCTGCATTCCCAACTCCCACCTTCCCCCGACTATTCCACCTGCTTTATCCTCTCATCATCCGAATTATACTGCTTGGACCCTCCGCCCAGCTCTCATGTTGTTATTGTGATGGTACTTGTATTTGTGTCGCTGTGCCATCTTGTGCAGGGGATGCTAGTTCCTGTAACATGGGTTTCCAAGCCATTAGATACATGTTTAGTTCATCCTGGACTTTTCGGGATGCTTCCTGCCATACTACCTTTTCTGCCTGTACCCATTTCTGATGGTCTCTTAGCCATGTATTTGTCGCTGAGCCCTTACGTACCTTCCATCTCATTGCAATCATACGTTTCGCCAAAATATATGCTAAATCCTGCAGTTTGCTAACATGTCTTGTCTGCTTGGGTCTCGAGAAGATACCTAACAGGCACGCCGTGGGAGTGATCGAATCTGCCGATAGGCCAATCTTGGTTAACGTTTGGGATATTCCTCCCCAGAAAGAGCGCACCTCAACACAGGCCCAAAACATATGTATCAGGTCCGCATTGACCAAGCCACATTTAGGACAAATTTGTGTTGTCGCTGTGCTGAATTTTGCAATTCTTCCTGGCATCAAATATGCTCTGTGGGTAACATATAGTTGGATCCACTGTAATTTCCCTTTCCTGCACACTTTCTTATGATACCCCATAGTCCTAATCCAAGTTTGGTCTGACAATTACTACCCTAAGTCTGATTCCCACCGTTGTTAAATCAGTGCCAGATGGCCATCGGGCTTTACCATCAGAGTTTCATATAATCTTTATATTGCGTGTCCTCCCTCCGAAATATCGAATAGTGTTTCTATCGTTCGGTCATCGACCGGAACTCCCCCCGCTGCCGGCCATGTCAGCATTAGCCTGTGTAGAATTGTGGCGTGGGTTATATATTGCCCTTCGTGAATTCCTGATTCTGCCATTATCTCCCTAAAGGTCTTCTGTCTCTCTTCCATCGGTATGTCTCCCACCGTGGCCCCCCCTTTCGGCTCCCAGTATTTCCGCAATTTCAGCCTAAGCTGAGTATCTCCGCTCTTGAGTGTCACCAATGGGATCTGGGGTGAGTAAGGTGTGCCTTTGCCCATAAAACGACAGGCCCTTTGCCACATCACAATGTCTCGTTTCAGCAGTAAAGGAGGCCTAGGATCGCTTGGAGCCTTGTTCCATACCATCTCCTTCAGGAAGAACGTGGTACATGTTGATTGTAATACCTCTGTGTCCTGAGTCTGTTCATCTGATAGCCAGTATGTGGCAAATTGCAGCTGGGAAACCACAAAGTATCCTTCGAAGTCCATTACTTTAATCCCACCCTGTTCGTACGGTTTATCTAGCGCGAGTCTACACCTCAGATTATTCCATAGGAAGCTTCAGCAAATGGTATTCAGCTTCTTAAAAAAGGCTTTGGGTATGTTGTATGGGACGTTCGTAAAATAATGCAGCAGCCTCAGGACCACCACCATTTTCACCATTAGTGAGAGCGGTAGTTTGGTTCAAAATCTCATAGAGTTCTCTATTTTATTAACTGCCTTCACCATATTCTGCTCATGTTCTACTGTTGGATTATGGAAAATACCCACTCCCAGGTATCTAAATGTTACTGTTTCCCATTTAATCAGTAATACCAGTAGTGCTTCCCGGGGGCTTCTACTGTACCCGGCTAGGAGAAATAAGATGGACATTTGTGGGTTAATCGTGATCCCTGACAATTCTGCGTACCGCTCCAACACATCTAGTACGTCGAGTAAATTGGTTTCAGGTTGTCGTAGATAGTGGAGCATGTCATCCGCATATAGGGAGATCAGGTGTGTGTTGCCTCATATATTAATGCCGGCCTAATGGTATTCCTTCCGTAGGTATACTGCCAGCACTTATAGGGCCAGTATGAACAACATCAGGGACCAAGGGCAGCCCTGTCTGGTTCCCTCATTTTACTCCCATTGCTCTGATATTGTGGTGCCTGTCTTCACTCTGGCCACCGGGTTGCTATACAATAACTTGACCCACCTAATATAAGTTGGGCCTATACCAAAACCTTTTAAAACCGCGAGTAACCATGGCCATCTAACCGAATCAAAGGCTTTGACTGCGTCTAACGAAGCGACCACCATAGGCTAGGTGCTGTCGTGGGTCTGGTCTATTACGTGATGTAATCGTCTCAGGTTGCATGTGATATTCCTATTTGGGACGTATCCCGACTGGTATCTGTATCGTTGGACCAGTTTATGTATTATGGGTTTTAACCTATTAGCCATTAGAGCCGTCAGTATTTTTCCATCTTGATTAAGCAGCGAGAGGGGTCTGTAAGAGCCACACTCGGTATCGGGTTTGTTTGGCTTCAGCAGTGGAACAATAATGGCACTGCGGGAGTCCATTATAGTTCCACTCCTCCAGGGATTCGTTCAACATTGCCAACAATGGGTGTGTCATTTTTGCCTCGAATTCTTTATAAAACTCACTGGGCAGCCCGTCCGCCCCAGGGGCTTTTACCCGTTGGCAACCCTCTTATTGTATGTTCCAACTCTTCTTTGGTTATGGGGGCTTCCAACATGTCTGCGTCTTCTGTGTCTAGCTTCGGGAGGTCTATCTGCTATAAGACTTCTTCTATCTCTGATTCCCAGACCTCTGACGTCTCGTCATACAGTGTTTTATAGAATTCCAGCAAACAATTATTTATGTCCTGTTGTGTCTCACAAAGCTCCACCCCTCTGGCCTTGATTGCTCGAATCACCCTGCGCTCTGACTCACTCTTGTACAACCAGGCTAACCAGTGCCCTGGTTTATCCCTTTTAGCGTGTTGACGTTCCATGTATTTTCTATAACTCAGTTTCTCAAGTCTATCCCAGTGTACTAAACACTCCTAGTGCACGCAGGTAGGTCGCTTTAGCCGTTTATGGCTTCTAGTTTAGTTTCGGCCTTGCATAAGTCATTTTCTATCATTGCCTGTACCCCATTCGCCTTAGCAATTGCTATCCGTCTAATCACCACCTTGAAGGTCTCCCATAACATGCCTGGTGACTTAACACTTCCCGTATTATTTTTGAAGTACTCCTGCAACCCTGCTTTCAATTGTTACCGGAACGCCTCATCTTGGAGGGCTTTGCTACAAAGTCTCCTTGTGGGAATACCTGCCCTTGGGGGGGGGGGGGACCCACCAAGTAACTACCAGAGGGCTATAATCCAAAAACACCTGTGCCTTATATTCAGCTCCTGTGAATTCCCACATAAGATCTTCGCCCGTGAAGATGTTATCTAGCCTGGTATACAAGTTCTGGGGGGCTGCGTAATGTGACTAGCCTCAGGTCTGTGGGTGTACAATCCGCCAGATAACCGCAAGCCGAAATGATTGCACCAAAGCATGTAGGGATTTGGCTGCCAGGGCCGGGTGTGTGTATTTCTGGTCCGACCTATCTTTTATAGGATTCAGCGTACAATTGAAGTCTCTGCCCCAGATTAGTGTGCAATCTATGTGCAGGCTTATTAATGGATATAACGTGCAGAAGTATGCTGCCGTCTTCTGGTTTGGTGCGTATGTGTTAATAATGTAAAAATCTTTATGTTCCACCCGACCTGCAACCCAAACATCCTGCCTTCTGTATCTTGGAAGGTTTGCAGCACCTTCATAGGAACCGAAGGTGCGACCCATATTAACACTCCCCTTTGATAGACTGAGTATGGCAAGCCCAACGCTCTCCACTTATTAGCCAATGCAGTTTGTCATTCTTTCGTGAGATGTGACTTCTGCAGTAGTGCTATATCAATTTTCTGACGCCTGAGATATGTCCTAATTCTATTCCATTTGATATAACTGTTAAGGCCTCTGACATTCCAAACATAACTCTAAGTTCCCCCATCACATTTGAAATTTCGGATAAAATTCGACAGCTCGGCGTTCAAGTCCAAATACAATATATACAGCGTGGATACATAGGCTAACACCCAACTAACTACCCCAACCTCCTTATCCCTCCCCCTCCCAACTGTTGCCCAGCTCAATACCTTGTTTTCAGGCATCCCTACTTCTCACCGTTGCTCCAGGGAAATGTCCTGGTGCATGGGTGCAGTAGGTGGATACATAACCTCTGGTATCCTGTCAGATAGCACCGACTTGGGGGGTAGGTGCTACCTTGTGGTGCGTGCTTAAAAAGCACCACATTGTGGGTTCCTGCATTGATTATCACATCCTCTGTAGTTTCCGTTGGAAAGGATTACCCTTGTTGTCGTCGCTTGATGTGGACTCCCGCTCTTGCAGTGTTCCTAGTCCACAGCTCAGTCTACTCGTCGCGACTTGGATCCACACCGTTCCAGTCGGCAAATTCTGTGTGTCCATCCATTTCAGTGCTTCTTCCCGGTTCTCAACGAAAATGGCACAGCCTTTATGGATCACCTTCAATGTGGCCGGATACAGCAGCATGAATTTTAGGTTCAACACCCGCAATCTCTTCTTGGCCCCAATATAGTTCATCTGTAGTTTCTGCACTTGAAGGGTGTCATCAAGATAAGATGTGATCGTACTGACACTCGTTGGATCGTTCCTCCTTTACGGAAGTACTCCAGGATCTTCTCTATATCACAATAGTTCAGTATCCAGGCTATTATTGGCCTCGATGAAGCTCCCAGTGGTGGTTTTCTCACCAATGAACGATGTGCTCTTTCCACTGTGAATTCCTGCGTGAGGGTGCCAGGGCCGATTTCTTGTTGTAACAGGGACTCTATGTATTCTGTTGGGTTTCCTCCTTCTTCTCCTTATGGGAGCCCGATGATTCGTACATTGTTGTGCCGAGCTCTGCCTTCTGCATCCTCGGCCCGATCTTCAAGATTTTGCACTTGTTGCTGCAGCACACTAACATCTTGAGTGGTGTATTTAAGGTTGTTCGTATGTTCCGCCACTGTCTTTTCCAGTGTGTCTGTGTGTTCGGCCAGTGCTCTCACATCTTGCCTCAGCAAGTTCACGTCTATGCTGATAGCATCCATTTTGGCCTGAACAGACTCTTTCAAGGATGCTATGGCCTCTAGGATCTGTTGATCCAGTCTTGCAGGCACTGCGTATGCTTGGGATGACCCCGCGCCAGTGGTTTCAGCTGCCGAGGCGGGCTTGGCGAAAGTGTCCAATGTCAGCTGCTTGCCTTTGCTTTTCTGGGGTTTGGAAGCCATGGTTTTTCTGCTTCAGCTGTACCCGGGGTTTCGCTATGGCTTTCTGCCCGGGTTTCCACTGCACACTGTCAGACAGATAATCAGTGGGCCTTGGTTTTCTGGTGTTGCGTTCTTTCTTGCTACAAGTCCTTTTACCGCCACTCTTTGGGTGGCAGCCAAGTTTGCAACCTTGCGTGCTCTGGTGACGTTTGTACTGGGTCCTCGCTGCAGATATGATTCTCACTTTGCCTAACGCTGGGCTTGTGGCTACCCAGGGCCTTCTGTTGTTGCTTGGTAATCGTGTGGGGTGCCAGATGTTGGTAGCCGTGGGTGCTAGTTTGCACCAAGTGCAGCAACCACGTGCCAGTTTGTGTATGATTGCGTCAGGGAGACCTTACAGTGCTTAACCCTCTGTGTGCCGTGTGCATAACACAAGGTTATTTCGGGTGACCCTTAACTGGCTTCCTCTGTACGTTGCTCTGGAATATACAAGGTGTTTCTCCTCTGACCCTTGCGTCTTTCCTGTTAGCAGCACTGGGTCGCATACCTCAGCTTTTATTTGGTTGATTTAGGCCTACCAGCTGTTTTTCCCAGCTGTCTAGTATCGATGTGCGGTTTATAGTCCCAGTGCAGGGGCTGGGGCTAATGCCGTGGCTCTCATCTCTCAATTTTGGGTGCACCTTGCGTCACTTCTTCAGGTGCACTCTGTGTTATGCTTGATGCCTACTGGTCTGGGCAATGGGCTGGACTTCCTGTCCTGCACCTAACTTCTGCAGTTTGTATTTTAGTGAGCTTACTCCACCCTGTGGGCTGGCTCTGTTTCCGTTTCGTGGTACTGCAGTCTTCTTCCAGCGTGATGTCACTTTGCTTGCCCGGCAGGGGCCTTGCTGAATGTGTTGATATAATGAGAAATGGGTACCTAAACACAAATTGTTGTTTAGGCTGCGGCCCCGCTGGGATCCGCCAAGCCGTGGTGGAAGCTGTTACTGCAGCAACTGTGTCCGGGCATGAAAGGCGCTGCCCACTTCCCCGAATACCTTGTGCTGGTATGAGATATGTGTCTGCAGTAGAGGGGCTAGGATTGCCCTTGACCCACAAGCAAATGTTGCTGCAAACGTGCAGTCCTCTCCGACTTCTGCTATTGCTGCCGTCGGGCCCCTGTGCTTCAGCTATCCTCTGCTTCCCCACTGCCAGCTTGAGTACAGGTCTGCCGTTGCAAGTTCTGTACTTTACTAATACATTTCGGTATATCTTCTTTGCCTTTCCCCCTGGGACACCTCAGCTCGGGAACCACCTCCGGTCACAGCTTCCATTCAGCAGCCTCCTTTGGTTGGGCTACCATGGGGCCCCTTGTGCAAAGTCTAGCGTTGTCTGGAGACTGTGCTCATTATTCCTGAGCGGATCGCCTTGTTACACCTTTCAGCTGATCTGACATTCAACGCTGCCTGTGCACTGTTTTGCCCGTTCCCTGGGCCGCACTCATGAGCTGGGGTGGACCATAATGGAGGCTGCTTCACTATTTCTGTTGTTATATGGGCCGCTCTCATTTATCCAGAGCGGACAACAGTGGAGACTGCAGTACTATTTCTGTTCTTCGTCTCACTGTACTTGGCGGATCGCAGTGGAAGCTGCTTGCTTTTGTATGGTATTGCTGATGGCATCAGAGTCCTAGGACAGACCATAGTGGGCACCAGCGTATTGACAGAACCGCCGTGCGGCCCGCGCTCATTGTGCCCGAGCAGACCCCCACGGGCGCCACTGTATGCTTACAAATGCGCAGCCCGCCATACCGGTCGGACCACACTGTAAGCTGAACGGCAATATTTAGAAATTCAGATCGTTGACTCGCTGTTCACTCACCTGGTCTCTGCAGAGGCATTGGGGCCCGGTTGTAGCCCTCCCTGGAGTTAGATCACCCCTTTCTGGGTTCGTACCCTGCGGATCAGTTTTGGGTGGCGACAATTGTTGGCACGGCTTCTGCGTGGAGATGGGAAAATGTGAATGCGCTGCTAGGTGACTGTGGTATCTCCTAAACCCTTCGACCCAAGGTGCAATATCTGTGGGCACGTACTGGCCCATAAGGGTCACCTGATAAATGTGAATGATGAGCTCTCCATCCTGCTACTTCTGGCAGGGGCGCTTGTTGATGGAATTGAGTTCCTTCACTGATTCCTGAGTTATGGTTTAGGCCAGCTGCGACTAAGCTCCTCCTTTTGCTTTCTCTCAATGTCTCTTGCCTTGATAGAAGAGTGTAGTCCTTTTCTCTTCTGGCCAGTTGGTTTGGGCTACGAGACGATTGAAAGCTGCAATGTAGGTTAATAGATCTTGATTTACGTCTGAGTGACAGTAACTCGTTGTCTAGGGCTTGTCCCTGAGCATGTCGGGCAAACAATTTCTCCATCTCATGTTGGAAACCCCCAAAGTTCCGCAGCAATGGATCATCTTGGTTTACTAATGTTATTGACTAGTCCGCTGCATTACCCCCTAGATATGAGAGTACAAATGCCACATTGGCTTCACCATTGGGAAAGGCTCCCGGTCTGCATAAGAAATGTAGGCGACATTGGTTCATGAATATGGCGATTTTCTTTGGATCGCCAATGAAGCGTTTGGGCAGAGCTAAGGGCACTGCCCCTGGAAGGACTACCTGAACCGGTGTGGATTGTTGTGGCAGAGCAGCGTGGCTTATCTCAGGCAAGGGAACCTGTCCTGTTTGTGCCTGTAGCACCTGTTTTGCTATATCATCGGTTTTTTCCCGAGTTACGATAAGATCCCGCCTTAATGCACTGGTCTCTTGTTGTGAGGCGTGTACTTCAGCCCGTAATTCCCCTAGTAGTTGAGCCAACAGATCTGTCTCAGAAGTTTCCATAACGCCCAGGCAGAGAGTTTTGCATAAGAAATGGAGGCAACATTGGTTCATGAATATGGGCATTTTATTTGGGCCGCCATTGAAGCGTTTGGGTGGAGCTAAGGGCACTGCCCCAGGAAAGACTACCTGAACCGGTGTGGATTGTTGTGGAGGAGCAGCGTGGCTTATCCCAGGCAAGGGAACCTGTCCTGCTTGTGCCTGTAGCACCTGTCTTGCTATATCGTTGGTTCTTTCCGAGTTACGATAAGATCCCACCTTATTGCACTGGTCTCTTTGTCGTGACGCGTGTACTTCAGCCCATAATTCCCCTAGTAGTTGAGCCAACAGATCTGTCTCAGAAGTATACATAACGCCCAGGCAGAGAGTTGTTTTGGCTCTGCGTTCTGTTACACTCACCTGCTCTCTGCAGAAGCATTGGGGCCCGGTTGTAGCCCTCCCTGGAGTTAGATCACCCCTTTCTGGGTTCGTCCCCTGCGAATCAGTTGTGGGAGGTGACAATTGTTGGCACTGCTTCTGTGTGGAGATGGGAAAATGTGAATGCGCCGCTAGGTGACTGTGGTATCTCCTAAAGCCTTCGACCCAAGGTGCAATATCTGTGGGCACGTACCGGCCCATAAGGGTCACCTGATAAATGTGAATGATGAGCTCTCCATCCTGCTACTTCTGGCAGGGGCGATTGTTGATGGAATTGAGTTCCTTCACTGATTCCTGACTTATGGTTTAGGCCAGCTGCGACTAAGCTCCTCCTTTTGCTTTCTCTCAATGTCTCTTGTCTTTTGCCTTCTTTCTGCTTTCTCTCAATGTCTTTTGTTTTTTCCATTCTTTCTGCTTTCTCTGGAAATGCGGCCTAACAGCGGCTGTGGAGGCACGGAACACGGCTGAGCAGTCCATGGAGGCGGCCCGGGATGTTCGGCAGCAGGGGAGTGATGTTTTTAGGGAAGGCGCAAGGTTTAATGGCTGAGCGCCCTTAACGTAATGTCTGTTAATTGTCTAACCCTGTCTTTCGTCTTTCTTTTGCAGATGCTGCGAGTTCGGATGGAGTGCATCGTGCCGCGGTGCCCAGATGATGCTGTCTGCATTCCGGGATGCTTGCAGGTGAGCCGCGGTGCCAGGGAGAAGATGGCTGTGCTCCGAGATGTTTGCAGGTGAGCCGCGGTTCCAGGAAGAAGATGTCTGCGCTCCGAGATGTTTGCAGGTGAGCCGTGGTGCCAGGAAGAAGATGTCTAAACTCTGAGATGCTTGCAGGTAAGCCGCGGTGCCAGGAAGAATCATACAGGTCAGAGTAGAATCCTCCAGGTGGTAATTATGGATGTAGATGGCAGGATCTTTCCAGCTAAATTGAATCCCAGGTGACAGTGAGCGTTACGCTGCACAGTGGTGCAGAATAACGCGAAGCGTGAGCCTTGGGGTTGGACTGGCTTTTATAGCTGGGCTCTTAAGGCCATGGCCCCTAGCTCAGCCTTGCTTGCCATACCCTCCCACTCCTAGAAGTTGCATGTGCACATGCAGATGCAGATGGAGACCACACCCAGACTAGCTACACACAAATGAGAAGTTCTTAAGAGTATTCCTGCCCATAATAAAAGAGTTCCGTTCCATTCCAAGCACTTGTGCCCATAATGAAAATGTGCTGTTTAAGTAATTTCATGAGACTGCGTCCAAACAGGACCCCCATGTATAAACGTCCCAAAGGGACGTGTGTGAACCATGATGCCCCCTCCTCCCTCCACTTGATGGTGCCGCTCCTGTGATCCTGGGCAAGTGGCCATGGCACTCGCCTGGGGCCTGCTATTGGTGTTGCGGCTTACTGGAGCTTCTGTGTTTGCTTATCACTGCCGCAGTGCCTCAGGTCCGCATCTCCACAAATCGTGCCGGCATCTCTCCGGACTCCAGCACTGCTGTCCCTGCGGCCTCGCACCAATGGAGCCACGCCTTCCCCAGCTGACCATTGCCACCTTCACTACTGAGTGGCAGCTCCGCCGCATGACCAGTGCCCTCCAGGGGGTACACTCACGCACAGTTCTCCCTCACTTAATGGCGCTCCTGGTGTAACATCAACTGGAGCAAGCAGCACGTTTTCCCAAGCCTTCTCATGGCATCGGTTTCCAGGCAGAATGGAACGGGGGCAGCCACCATCAGGCTTGGCCTCGCAGGCTTTGTGGCCTGCTCACATTCTGCGTCTTCCCGACTCACATCACCCGCATCCAGTCATCACCAGCTGGACATTCGCAGCTCAGTTTCCTCCCTTCCAGCAGCCGGATCACTCCTCCGCTCAGCCCAGTCCTTTATCCTTAGAGCGCCGCTATCTTGCCTGCTCCGTAGTTTTCCAGATCGGAAACTTCGCACAGCTCGATCCTTGCAGTGGCTCTCTTGGCAAATTAGTGCCTGACTGTGCACTACTCTTCTGTGGCATCGCAGCTGGCGTCTGCACTCGGTGTGACCACCTTAATCCCCACGATCAATGTTGGATCAGCAGGAACGACTCGGGATGCAACCTACTTCATGCCTGCCTAGCCATGCCCACCTACCCACACTGCAATACTAATTCACAACATTTACTTTAAATATAAGGTAGGTAACATCAGTACTATGCTCAAATTGAATCTAGTGAAGTTGTGTTTTAGTGTGAGTTAAGGTTCAATTAATATGCTGGAGAACATTTGTTTGAGAAATATTTATTTCCAGTGAGTGTTGTTACTGCCCTTAATGGTGGCATTTACATTGTTTCTAGAGTTCCATTTGAGAACTTATTAATAACCTTAATAAAGCAATATGCCCCGAGCAGGGGGGGGGGAATTACCACTTCAGGTAATGCCCGGGACCCATAGTTACTTGCCTGAGAGAAGCTATATCTCAGTTAAATTGCCAAAATCAGGTGTTTTTGGAATTCTGAGGCTGAAGGATATATTGGATGGAAACAGGTTGTTGGATTTTGATGAATTACAAAGTAAATATGACCTAGGTCCAAGAGAAATAAATAGATATTTGAATCTGGTTGCCCTAATTAATCAGAGAAGGGATATGGCGTGTGGCTCACTTGGAGTGAAACCTGAAATTAGTAAACTATTAGAGGGACAGGAATATAGTGTACAGAGTTACATGCAGTTCATGCCCATGGAAGTAGGACATCTTTTAGCATGGGATGGTGTAAAGGAGGCTTGGGTGAATGATGTGAGTAAGATCATATCTGAAAAAGATTGGAGGGATATTTTAAGGGTAAGCGTGAAGTTGAGGGGAGATATGAATTTACATTTAATCCGACAGAAAATTATTGGAAGGATTTACTGGACACTGGTTAAAATGTTCAAGTTAAAACTGAGATTAGATGACTTGTGTTGGAGCTGTGGTACTGGTAAAGGTCCTCTTTTGCATCTGCTGTGGGAATGCCCAAGGGTACAAACATTTTTGAAAGATGTAATAGATATAATTGATTTAGTTTTTGGAATAAGCTTACAAAGATCTGCAGCAAACATAATCTTGCTCTTGCTTGAAGACAGATGTATGCGAACTAGGAGATACAATTTATGGATTGACAGGGCTGTGATGATAGCAATTAGCAATAGGCTGATCCTTAGAATTTGGAAGACGAGGAAGAAACCTAATATTGAAGATTGGTTGATGGAATTACAGGTTCTGTCACAATATGAAAAAGTCTCATTGATGAATAAAGGTAAGGAAGAGGTATACTTATCGTTATGGGGACCGTTTGAAGACCTTTATGGTTGATTTAGTAGGGAGATTGGGAAGAAAAGGTATGATAATAGTGAGAGTAGTTCAGTTTACTCACGTCTTCTACCCCCTCCTTTTTTCTTCTTGTTCTTGTTCTTCTTGTTCTTGTTCTTCTTCTTCTTTTCTTCGTCATTCATGTTGTCTTTTGTTTTGTTTTGTGTGTAGTAGTGAGTACATTTGGTAGTGATATTTTATATGTTTCATATAGGAGGGTTACATTAATGAAATATATATTGAGGATGTTCAGGAGTTGTGGATATAAATGCTTCTTGTAAAATTCTGTTGAATCTGTGAAGTTAATTTACTAAAAATTCAATAAAGAAATAGAAATTAAAAAATAATTGAAATAGCAATTATCTTTGTTTTTGCTCGATGCAAGAGAATGCCACGGCTGTAGCCGAGGGTATCGTAACAACGAAATGCAGGAAAAATGCCATTTGCAGGTCAAAAAGCATTCAAAGTTTAGAGGTGAGGGGTAAGAGGACACCAAGTGAAATGTGGGAGTTGGAGGGGGTTTAGGGACTGATTTTGCATTTCTGTAGCCTCAGCTATGGCCAGAATAGCCACGAATAGCCGCCATTTGAGAGCAACCTGCACAGAAACAGCTTGTGTTGTGGGGGGAATAGGAGAGGGTAGGGGAGCGGAGGCGTCCATCATGGGTGTGTGGGGAGCAGGCACAGAGAAGGGGGACACTTGGTGAGGGCCTGGGGGAAGGAAAGCATTTTATTTTTCTGCGTTTTTTCTGATATTTGCAGGTATAATATGGCATTTTTAAATGTGTCACATGATATTTTTCCTTTTATTTTCTTATTCATTAGGAATTTAATATCTGATGGTCATGTTTTTATAGGCGTGTTTCAAAATTCAGTATATTTGTAATTACAAATCCCACTGGGGTATTGATTTGACTGACAGTTATTTCTCACATTGTGCCTATTTGCAAGTTCATTTTCTCTGGTTCCTGGCAGCACATATAACCCTTTTTACATGAGTAAAGATGAGCACTGTAATTTCAAATATTTTGCTATGAATTAATAACAGTGTTTGAGAAAAAGGGTTAATTTTACAAAATGTAATTTATGTTGAAAAGTGAATCATACGATTATAAATTGAATCATACGAGTGTGGCAGCAGCCGTTTTTTTGTTTTAGCTTCCTTATTGACTATAAGGAACTGACACGAGCACGTTTTCATAGTTAGTATGTGTTTTGAGTTGACACATTTTTTCGAGAAGAGGAAGATTATTTGAAAAGATTTGTAATAATGCACACTCCATTTGATTTTATATTGAGATGATACAGAAAAATTCAACTAATGTCTTGTTCGAGTATAATCAATAGTATAATGAATCCCTAGTCTATTATGGTGAACAAGCTACTGCAATATGGCTTCTTGTTTTGAAGTGTCTTTGAATGCACTTGTATCCATGTAATATGATGATGCGAATACCATGTGGTGTGTATAGACATAAAAGACATACATCAACAAACAGTACACTAACCTAACCAAGCCCTGAGTTTTAATGTGATTTGCAACTTTGTTTAAATAAATTGATACACTTTTTTGCTATGAGATCGTGTGCTGGGGATTATAGTCCTGCTATACACAACGCCGTGTATTCTTGGTGTTGCCAAGCAACTGGACTATTTTTTGTTTTCTTGTTTACACACTAATGGTGTTCTCCCATTAGCCTTATGATAGCACCCGCTTGGCAGGCTGAGCGCCATTTGATGAGAGCAGTTTGTCATATTATTGAAGCTGCCGATCTCCTCCCACATTTTAGTACAAGTCATTGGACTATTGGCTATATAAACACAGTGGAATACACCCTATACTTTTTTCAACTTGACAGGGTGGAACAAGCTGTATTGATACATGTGCTGCAGCTTAGCTCCCAGAAATACAACTCTTTCACTGTATTGTTAGATGTTATTGCATTGGGGATCTCTTTTCACTGATTCACTGTAACAGAAAGTGATTTTCAGCAGAGAAGCGGTTTCTATTAAGTTTTTGCGAACCAGTTTATAGCAATTTTACACATTAATTTTATTTATTGGAAGCTAAGAGAGTGGCTGCTGCACTCGTGCTTTTCAAAGAAGAGCCTATATCTGTTAAAAATATACCCTCCAAACAAATATGTTCAGCAGGGCTCACTGCACAATAAAAGATGGACACTTTAGAACGGCTGAAGAAGAAAGAAATCAGTAAATGGTGGGAGTCAATGACTCACTATATATCTGCAAGAAAAGGAATTCCAAGAGGTTCATAATTTTAACCATACCTACTTATGAAGACATTGATCCTGATCTCATTCATGAATGGACAGAACATACTAATAACTGCTCCTTTTCCATGATAAAGACTTTGATAAAAATTAGCTCAACTTGACCGTATGAAAATTATGGAAGAAATTAAACAATGAGAAGATCAATTTGTTAATTCAACTGATGGAGATGAGTGTAAAAAATGAAATATTGCAAGAATGTAAGAGAATTTAGAGAGATTTAAGGGAGAGATCCATCTGCAAAAACAACAAAAATGTCAATGGGATCGAAAAGGCTACGCAAATGGGCGAATTTACACATTCTCCAAACTATTTGATCTTCCCATTAAAGAGCAAATGAAGCAACATAAGTCCAAACCTGCTGAAATAATAATTGTAAGTGATCTATCTTCCTCTGAAATAGAGTCCTCAGACATGCAACTGAGATCTATGAACTTGAAATTTCTCGAGGAATTCAAACTTTTGCATATGGACAGTGGGCTAGAGCATAGAGCAAGAGGTCGACCACCAGGAACAGGACGAGGTGAAGAAAGAGGAGCACAAGGAGGGGTGGGAGATGTTACATTACCCTACATGATCACACATTTGGAGAGAGGGAAAAGGAACAGAGGAAGAGGACGACCGATTTGTGTCTCATGGTGAAAATATTTAATTTTTCTGAGAGACAAATCACTGAGACAGAAAACATTGTTCTAGAGAGAGGTCTAACCTTTTCTCCCTCGGTTTGCTTTCATTTTACAGATACAAGAGTGGATCTACTTAAATTTCTCTGGCCCTCATTACGACCCTGGCGGAAAGTAACTGACCTGACCGCCATAGCGTAAATAGCGTTTCCGCCATTGCACGACGGAGTAAAGTGCGGCTAATTCTGACCCATCGGGCACGAGCACAACGCCATGGCGGAAGTGCAAAGTCCGCGATGGCGAAAATGTCCCCAAAACGCCCCTCACCGCCGTCGTACGGCGCCTTAGGTGCAATTCCGCCACCCATCATAGCGGTCACCGTAATGAGCGGCAATCGGAAAATACGGTGACCGTAAATATACGGAAACGGAAGCAAAAACATGGCCCCGGAACGGGAAACAGCACACCGTACACCTATAAAATCAGAATTCCCACACAACCATCAAAAATACTACCCTGAGACACATCCCAACCCATCATCCACCCTAGTGAAAACAATAAAAATGGGAAAAGTAGCGAAAAAAGCGTGCGACCGCAAGCGGCAGGTCCACTTCTCCCCTGAGGAACTCACCGTGCTTACAGAGACCCTCCAGGAGAATGCTGCCGTCGTCTTCTCGACGCAAATGACCAGGACGGCACTTGTGAACAAGAAGGCCATATGGGCCCTGGTGGCACAGCGGGTAAGTGCGGTGGGGACCGCACCCCGCAACCCACAGCAATGCAGAAAGCGATGGGACGACTTGCGGATACGCGTACGGAGCATACTATCCGCCAACCGTAACATTGCCACAGCTACCGGGGGAGGATCGGAATCACCCATCAAGTTGACCCCCTGGGAAGAAATCTGTGCCTCCACCATTGGAATGGAGAGTATAGAGGGAGTCGGAGGGATGGAGAAAGGAGTGCAGACATCCGAAGAATCAGGTAGGTGGGCCAAATAAAACAATGCTAAATCCACAATGTCCAATCATGTAAAGTACCATGTGTCCACATAGTGCAACAGAAACACATGTCCAGGAGAACATCCACATACATTGGCCTGATAGCGCACTTTAAAAGTCACATTAAATACATAAATAATTAAAAATCCCAAAAACACCCTCTACACGTGCAGCAGGCACACCCTAACTGCAGGCTGCAAAACAACTGCATCCTCAATCCACCAAAAAATGAAACCACCTCCAAGGCCCTGACCCAAATCACCCTAAGGTACCACCCCAATGCATGTGATACATTGCCATTCCAATTTCCACACACCCATTAATAACGCTCGCCCTCCTTTACTCCACCACAGGGTCCGATTCAAACGACGAGCTCCAGGACACCCCTACCAGCACACCTGCAAAGAGGGCCAAGACCAACGGCCAAAGACCCTCCACCTCAGCTGCACGGATCAAGACACGGCAGCAGCACAAATCAAGTGGCAGCACACAGGAGGGGACTTCAACAGGCACCCCAGCAGCCAGCATGCCCACAACAGCAGCACCACAGGTCCCCCCAATAGATGCCACAGAAGGCACTGCTTCTGGTGGCAGCAGCACCATAGGTGACACTGCATTAATGGCAGCATGCTCCGACACAGAAAACGGTGCTGTCGATGTAGGATCCATCCATGACCTGTCTCAATCCCCCTGTTTGTTTCATCCCGTACACCATGAGGATACCACGCAGGGGCACCTACAAGACGACGACTGGCCATCCCCCACAAGCCCTGTGTCAAGGCAACATGAGGTGATCAGCCCCTCTGTGACTCCACCGCAAATGGGCATGGCCCAGCAGAGGCAACAGTCCCTCGACCAGGTGATCGTGCAACAGCAGCAACTGGCCACGCTCCTCAAGGACCATGCTGATGAATGTGGGGGTACTAAGGCAGCCATAGAAACATCTACTGAGACACTTAGGGCACAAATGGAGAGAAGCACCGAGAGCCTGAGGGTACAAATGGAGAGAAGCACCGAGAGCCTGAGGGTACAAATGGAGAGAAGCACCGAGAGCCTGAGGGGGGAACTGCATGCGACGTCCAAAGACGTATGTGCTGAACTTGCCGCTGTGCGCCGTGTGCTCACTGAGCTCTCACAAACCCTTAGGGACATGCATGGACGTGAGCAGGCAGAGACATCATCCGTTGCAAGTTCCGTCCAGGGCAGCCCCCAACGTAGATCTGGGAGGAACCTGCGCTCCACAGGCAGGGGTGCCCCTGATACCCGGAGAGGGGGCTTGCAATAGCGCCTGCCCACTGACAATGAGCATCTTTGGACACTGGTGTTCGGGGGGGAGGTAGGAAGGTGGAGGGGGGCTGTTGGGCTTACTTGGGTGGCGGGTCGATGGGGTGTGTAACATAATTTCACATATGCTATAAACATTTCACAATCATCCAATGAGATGTGTGGACATTGATCTTTGTGTACGAGGCCTTTATAGGCGTACAGTCCATATTGTGCATGTTCCAGACACACACAGTGCCACAAGTCCCGTGTCCATGTATCAGCCACCAGGCGTGAGTGCTAGAAGCATGAATCTATGATAATCTGACGAATTTCACGGCCCTCCTGTGCCTCGCGGACTCCTTGAGGTGCTGCCACATCCCCACCCTCATCATGACCATCTTCAGGTGCTTGCAGTTCTGCGTCAGGGGGCATGGGCACATTTCTACGTACGCACATGTTGTGTAGCATGACACATGCCATGACCATCTTTGCAACCTTCTCATGGCGGTACAGGAGTGCCCCGCCAGACCTGCTGAGGCAGCGGAAACGACCCTTCAGTAGGCCGAATGCCTGTTCTATGACTACACGGGTACGTGAGTGGGCATGGTTGTAGTCCTCCTCATGCTGGTTCTGTGGGTTCCGGAGTGGTGTAAGGAGCCATCTCTTCAGCGGATACCCGGCATCACCTGTATGTGGACAATAAAGAATGTTTGTGGAATGACATTGCTACGTACGCATCTCCCCCACCCTTCCTGCCAGGTCATTGCCGCATCACATACCCCACATCATCATGCATGAAATGAGTCTCACCGAGTAGCCCGGATCTGTTCCCTGCGTGTCGCTCCATGTAGCGTGGTATTGTAGAGTTCCTCAAGACCATAGAATCATGGGTTGATCCAGGGAATCGGGCACAACAATGTGTAATGATCCTGTTGGAGTCACACACCATTTGTACATTTAGAGAATGAAATTGTTTTCGGTTGCGGTACTGGGCCTCCATGGCATGTGGGACAACCAATTCCACATGGGTGCAGTCGATGGCACCAATGCAACCCGGTATGCCGGCAAGTGCATGGAATCCCACTTTTGTGTTCGTAATTTCCTGCTCCGAGCGTGGTAGAGAGATGTAGTCGTCTGCGTGCTTCAGGAGGGCATCGAGCACTTGCAATAGTGTCCGTGACAACAGTGGCTGTGAAATGCCATGCAACTGTCCGACTGTGTGCTGGTAGGTGCCTGTGGCCAGGAAGTGGAGTACAGACACCACCTTCAGTAGGGGTGGGATGGCGGTTGGGCTATCTATCATGCTGACAAGGTCAGCGTGTGTCATGTCCACAATGGCGGTTATGGTGTCCCGGTCCAAACGGTAGAGGGTGTGGATCTGCTCATCAGTGAGGTTGAACGGATGTGCTCGGAGGCGTGGGATTGCGGGCTGCCTGCGTGGTGGTAGTGGCTGTGCTGGTGGGCCTTGCTGGCCCTGCCTTGCCCTCCTCCTCCTCCTGCGTCTCCTCTGTGCGGCCGGTTGTTGTAGTAGTTGGTGTTCGTCTTCTTCTTGAAGTTGGAGTACTTGCAGTGCTATCAGGTCCCCCAGGGCCAACATCGCTAGTCCTGCCGGTAGCATTTTGGAGTGGGTGTGGCTGTGGGAGGGGGTTGGGTGTGCAATTTATGTGTTTTCAGGCTGTATAGCCTCCACCTGTGGTGATTCATTCCACCTGTGCAAGCTGCAATCCCCTTTGGGCGAGCACGTCCTGCACACAACGCTGCAATTCGACGCATGGCATCTTGCTATTGCAATCACGTATTTAATCCCGATGGCAGTGAAATATTGGTTCATATGTTCATTCTGCTATGGTCCCATTGTTTCACATACTATCTCTGCAGTCGCGAACAAACTTGTGAAGGGTCAGTGGAATGTAGTACTCGATTAACGGTGGAGCCTCATGCAGCACTGTACCGCGGTTCACCGACGGGCGGGGCGTCCCATTTGTGAGTGAAGCCAGTTGCCATTTTCACACACTGCCGCACTACATGGATGGATTTGTGATTTCAAGCGGTCACAGATGCCTTTTCGGCGTGATGTTGCAAATGAGGAATTCGAAGGACAGAGCTTTCGGTTTTCAGCTAGCGGCGAGGAGACGCCCACAGGTCTGACTGCAGATATAAAGTTCTATTGTTTAATGTCCTTCGGACAGGGGCCATGGCGAGAATGCAATGATTGATATGAATAGTATGGGATGCGCAATAGCGTAGTGGACGATAAGGCAGGACGTTCCCAAATACATGTTACTTCACAACACTGGAATTCCGGGCTGGAGCACAGTGGATTTTGCAGACTGCATTACGCACAGACTCAATGGAAATTTCACATGTCATGTGAGTAAATAATCAGGCGTTTTCATACCGGGATGAGGGAATGATGTATGGATGCATGGACAGATGATTTAATAGAGAGTTTGCCATGTACATGGCTTTTTGGAATCTATCCACTTCCCCTGCGCTATGTGATGCAGGGCTGCCATAGTGGGACCATCGTCTGTCTGCCCTTGTTGAACCCTGCCTGTCTCGACGCGCCTTCAAACACTTGTGTCTATGCACGTTACTAATCCCATCTAATGGATTCTGTTTTAACAGACGCATGCACACAAACACTCGTTTGTAATAGTGTTTTCACCTCGATTTATATAGTTATGATTCGCAAGTGGTTTTTGGGTGGGAATAATCCTTTGGAGTGGGCTAGCATGCATATGGCTGTGGATTTTGTGTGATCATTGAAGTGAGTAATTCAAATGAAGTTCTGATGCCCATACTATTCTTTTTCATTTCATTTGGGTGACAGGTATCTCCTCCCCTTTTGCCGCTGCCATCTGTATGCCACTCCTGCAGATGGCTTTTACTCCCGACACCTGCTGCTTCCTGTTAATCAGTGGAGCAGCATTACAATCTTATGGGACGATCGCCAATGGGCCACATGCCCTTACGCAGTACTAGTGGCTAGGAGCAACATATCGACCTTTCAGCTGGACTAGTGCCTACCTAATGGGACGGCCCTGCGGTTCTAGGCGCTTCCATGTTGCCTTTTTGAACGTGAATGTAGCCCCTGTGTACCATGAAGGAACAGGGCGTCACACAAGAAGAGGCTAGTCATTTATTGCGGATGCAGCCCACAATGATGTAATATATTTTGGAGTTCATGACCTAATAGCTGTATGGGCTTGGTGATTTTGTTGTGCATTAAATTTTGATTATGATATTGACAGTGTAGCGTTATTCTTTGCAAGTAATGTAGCATATTCCTATTTGTGGAGCGATGTATTGTGAGTAGATCTGCATTGGGTTCCGGCTTCTGAGTATAGCTGCGTGGTACTGTACTGGGCGCGTTTGCCTACGAAGCCCAGTGAGGTCAGGGATAGGGGCTGCCATTATGACTGTTTTAATGATGTCATGCTCAGGGGCGGGGGATTGGCTTTTGTGTAACAGATGCCGGTCAGCCAGGTGGATTGGTGGAATGATGTGATTATCGGAATATGGCTGGTCACAGGTGCCTGTGTTTGCGTGCGTTTCTTGGAGGGAGACTGAGGTCATGTCCATTGGAATAGCTTCTGTATTCGTGCCATCTGTGCCCTGCAGCTCCCATTGGCCCCTCTTGAGATGAGCCTGGCTGCTCAGTCACTCTGCCAACTTGTGTGGTACATGCTTATGCTGATGGTTGGTTTGTTAACTGGCAGGAGTACAGGGCTGGGGCAGTCTCACTCAGGATACTGCTTTGAATGTTGCCTTACACTGGTGTCAAGCGATGGGGGGGCTGTTTTTGTTTGTCTCATATTTCAGTTCATGTTGCTGTACTCGAACCTTCACATGCCTGTGCTGCATCAGTACGGCAATGGTGCCATGGCATATATGGATGGCCACTCACAAGGCACTTGGAGCCCCTACATTCATTTGTTCGTTGGCATGCATGGGTGACTTGTACATTTCACTGGTTGCATTGTGTGACTTCATTGCACCTACGAGGAGTTGTGCAATGTGGCCAGGGAGTGGTGTACGGGCACTCACTAGGGCCTTTTACGGTTGGTTCGCGATGCCGTACTTCTCACCATGGCGGAATGGTGCTTTCCGCCATGCTTGATGGCGTTAGGTGAATGTCCGCTAGGGTCAGAATTCGCGTACCGTTGCGCCATGGTGGTAATTACGGTTTCGCATGGCGCGTGTGCGCGTACTTGGTGCAGTTAGCGTTGGCGTTCACTACGGTGTCGCTAATGTCATCGTACTTTACGGTGACGGGTCATAATCGCACCGAGCGCTATTCGATGGCGGTATTGCATTTCCGCCATCGTTTTTCGATTTCCGCCAGGGTCGTAATGAGGGCCTCTGTAAATTAAAATTAAAAAAGGATTGTTGAATGATATCTGTCCTGATAATTTTGAAATATTAGAAACATATGTCAATTAAACTAAATTTGAAAGATCCAGTGATTTGAGATTCAAATCTACTTTCTCTCCTAATATCAATGCAAATAAAAGTGATTTGTTTGAAGAATTAGTGATCAAAGATCTGAGTGGTCTCTGAAAAAACCTTGAAAGAAATAATAATTTATTGTCAGGAATGGCACTCTGTCAAGAGTGGCACAGGGCACCCCGGTAGGGTTTGGGTGGCTGTGCTGAAGTAAGGTAGCAGATAAGCACACACAGCAGGAAGTTCAACAAGAAAGAAGAGTAGGAAACTGTAGCTGGGAGGCAAAAGATACAAAGGTACAAACAAACTGGATTCCCTCTTGGGGTGTATGCTGAAATGGGAAAGAGTGTTCCACGAACCTTAGGAAACTCCAGCCTTCTGCACAGATTGCTATAACAGAGGCCTGCGCTGTATGCTCATGGCTGAGAACAGCAGTGGGTGTCTGTAACATTGAAAACGTGACAAGGGAAGGGGTAGAGGTTGCCTGCCGGAAACCAACGGGCAAGCTCTGTACAAAAGGGATTACATAAGACACATGAGAAGACAAGAACAGAAATATCCAGTGAAAAGGAAGTCAATGAGCAATCTAGCGGAAGGAAATGAAGGAAAGGCAGTTAGACAGAAGTAGATAACCTAAGGTGGAGTACAGAGGACTCAAGGAAGCGAACAAGGGAGCAGCAGTCAGGAAAACAGAAGGGCTGCAAAGTAGGAAGCAGGTCTGCAGTCAAGAGTGGCACTAGGTGCAGGCAAACTGTAGTGGACTCCGGAGGACTGTAGTAGGTTGCAAGGCAGGGAGTCCAGAAGAACAGGACAGAGAGAGATTAGTAGTAGGCGACAGACAGAGAGCCCAAAAGAATAGGGCCGCGAGGTAGGGAGCCCAGAGGAGCAGGGCTGTAGGCAGCCAAGTATAAAACAGGCTGTAAGGCAGAGGAGTGTAGCAAGCCTCAAAGCAGGGTGCCCAGAGGACAAGGGCTGTAGGCAGCAGAGGGAGCAGGCAGCAAGGAAAGGAGCCCAGAAGAGCAGGGCAGCAGGGAGTGAGCCCAGAGGAGCAGGGCCGCTGACTGTAGAGGGCTGCAGAGGACTGTAGTAGGCTGCAAGGCAGGAAGCCCAGAGGACAAGGGCTGTAGGTAGAAGACAGCGGAGCGTGATCTGCTGCAAGGCAGGGAGCC
This sequence comes from Ambystoma mexicanum, assembly GCF_040938575.1. NCBI lineage: Eukaryota > Metazoa > Chordata > Amphibia > Caudata > Ambystomatidae > Ambystoma > Ambystoma mexicanum. Next base: position 388,314,495 of record NC_090928.1, on the reverse strand, counting down.
CCGAAGAGCAGGGCAGCAGGGAGTGAGCCCAGAGGAGCAGGGCCACAGACTGTAGAGGGCTGCAGAGGACTGTAGTAGGCTGCAAGGCAGGAAGCCCAGAGGACAAGGGCTGTAGGAAGAAGGCAGCGGAGCGTGATCGGCTGCAAGGCAGGGAGCCCTGAAGAGCAGGGCCGCAGGGGGTGAGCCCAGAGCAGCAGGGTCACTGACTGTAGAGGGCTGCAGAGGACTGTAGTAGGCTGCCAGGCTGAGAACCCAGCGGAAAAAGGTAGGTAGCAAGCAGCGGAGTGTGATCGGCTGCAAGGTAGGAAACCCCGAAGGGCAGGCAGGGGCTGGAAAACAGCAGAGCGTGATCAGCTGCAATGTAGAGAGCCCGGCAGGGCAAGGGCGGAGGCTGGAAGGCAGCAGAGCGTGATCAGCTGCAAAGTAGAAAGCCCGGCAGGACACTGGATCCAAAACAATGAAATGCAGCAACAGGAACATCAAACAAAGTAGAGGGTCAAGTCAAACAGGAGCGGGGAGATCTCAAGATGCAAGACCCTGTGCTCCTGCAGGCAGCTGCTTATATACAGCCCTGCCCTGTTCTGAGGCAGGCTAATTGACAGCACCTGTAGCAGCACACCTGAAGACAATCTGCCTCCTCCCTCTCTGGTCCTGAGCAGGTGGAAGCAGCACTGGCCGCTAGGGCTTCTGGGGATTGTGGTCCCAATAACGATGAATGAGAATAGCCAGGAATTGAGGACTGCAGCCAGGTGCATTATGGTAAATGTAGTTAATTGAATAAAATAAGAAAGAACCAAAGTTGAGCAAATGGAAATAAAAGACCAAGGCGTGAAAAGGAGTTGTTCAAGGAGTATTCGGAGGATAAATGAGTACCAAGTAGTCCATGATGGTTGCCAATGCGTGCGCCAGCGGCGCGGGCATGACAGTATGCCCCTCTCCATGCCCCTCTCCAGGCCCCCTGAAGACTGACCAACAAGAAGAGCATGTCCAAGGCCTGTCACACCGCGAGAGAGTCTTATACCAAAAAGGCACATCATGAAGCACCAAAAAATGTTTAATGCTGCAAGGTGAGAGTCTTGAAGGGAGGAGACATTACCAATGTTTCGAACCTTTGAGGTATAATTCAGAAAAGACAACTTCTTAGGGACCAAAAACCAAACAGTGCGTTCATGAACTGAGGAACTGTGGAGATGTGCTGTAGACTCCATGGCATATATTGCTTTGAAAGAAGTGGTCTTCCTTAGGACTGGCAATGGTACAGTGCTGAAAGGTGGAACCAGAGATTCAGCTGAATTGTTTGCTCTAGGACGGTCGTCCAAATAGTCAGAAGCAGCAATGGCAACATGAAGATTTGCGACAGAGACTTCAGGAGTAACAAATGTTGCAGGAACACCATGAGTTGCAGAAAGATCAGGAATGGCAGTAGGAAGTTCAGATGCTGTAACAGCTGGAAGTATAGGTGTCACAGGAGCACCAGCCGACAGGGACGCAACTGAGACTGATGGTGTCGTGACTGGTAGTCTAGGTGCTGCAGAGGCACCAACAGGATCTACCGGAGCTGTAGCCTTAATAGGAGAACTTTTAACTGGCTTTGCAACAGGTACTGTCCTTGCAGGCAGAGAGGAAGGGGGTGCTTCGACTGCAGTAGGAGTGATCTGAGATGATGCATCAGTAGCAGATTCAGGAGTACTAGCAGGGGGAGCAGCAGAGATTGGGCTAGCAGATCTTGTAACAAGTAGCACAGTGGATGTAGGACCAGGAAAGGATAAGCCTTCCGAAGGCTGGCCTGCAAAGTCTTGTGTGCCCAAGTTGATACATGGATCTGGGGTATTGACAGTAGGCAAAGTTGGATTCCAGACAGGTACTGGGTATGTTTCAGGATCTGACTCATGGCCAGGAGTGCCAATGTTCATAGAAGCAGAGTACATTTCAGATCTGGTCACTTCAGTAGAGGCTGTAAGTGGGAGTAAAGGACTGACATCAAGGGCAAGAATGGAACAATCCTTTAACTCAGAGGAATGTCCAGTCAGATGATTACACTTGATCTTTGGTGTAATGGCCGTGTGAGCGATCTGACCCACTGGAGGAGTCCATTCTTCACTATCTGAACGACAGCCTGTGTTACTGAGTCTAGTAAGTGAATGAGCGCTGTCAAGCTTTAACTGGTATGTATATGCCAAGTTCAGGTCTTCCAACTGCTCTGTATAAGTCTGTATCCTCTTCTGGGTTACCAGTACAGGCCTTAATCTGTTAAACTCTAAAGACAGAATGTCGGGTGTTGGACATAGTGTCAGATGGTCTGGTAAATTGTGTCCCTTAGCTAGATTCTTATAATGCAGATAGACAAATTCATCATAGAGGTCTTCGGTTTGTCTTTTAAGGCTTAAGAGTTGTTCTTGTAACAGGTATGTTCCATTAGCCTGTTCTACAGCTTCAGAATCTGGTGCAGCAGAAAATTTGGGTGTTGCAATTGGAAAACTGACCTTAGAGTTATCATGGTTAGTAGTTACTGGGGAAGCATTAAGACAACCGATGGTCAGTATTGGTCTTTTGAACCCAGGACCAGCTGCACTAACCTCAGGATACTGAATGCCTTGTCCGGTTAAATGAGTGTTTACAGCAGTCAGGGGAGGTTGTGTAGCTTGCCAAGCTGATCTTGAGCATATCACTTTGGCAACAGCGTACTCTAGTTGAGAGTTTACCACAATGAGTGCAACATCTTTGGTTGAAGCAGTGTCAAAAGAAATGCCAGAAAGCGCATGAGTGTCTTCCACTGGTTGGGCTAACAAAATCTGCAAGAGTTTGTTTTCTAGCTGTAGTTCTTCTACAGATAGAGACTGTGGATCATAGTTGCAAATGTCATAGTAGTTATGTATACAAGCGTCAGAGAGCCAGTGAGTTTAGTACTGTGCTTGTAAACCCTTGTTTACTAGGACGAGTCTGTCTTTTGCACTAGGGTTCTTGTTTGCTGTCCTTAGAAAAACTTTAGATCTTTGTAGAGGTTTCTTGAACCGAAAAGAAGGCATCTTTGGTCTGTGTGTGCTTTTCCTGCCTATGGAACAGGAATCTTTTTGGTCTTGCATTCTGTCAGGAATGGCACTCTGTCAAGAGTGGCACAGGGCACCCTGGTAGGGTTTGGGTGGCTGTGCTGAAGTAAGGTAGCAGATTAGCAAACACAGCAGGAAGTTCAACAAGAAAGAAGAGTAGGAAACTGTAGCTGGGAGGCAAAAGATACAAAGGTACAAACAAACTGGATTCCCTCTTGGGGTGTATGCTGAAATGGGAAAGAGTGTTCCACGAACCTTAGGAAACTCCAGCCTTCTGCACAGATTGCTATAACAGAGGCCCGCGCTGTATGCTCATGGCTGGGAACAATAGCAGTGGGTGTCTGTAACACTGAAAACGTGACAAGGGAAGGGGCAGAGGTTGCCTGCCGGAAACCAACGGGCAAGCTCTGTACAAAAGGGATTACATAAGACACATGAGAAGACAAGAACAGAAATATCCAGTGAAAAGGAAGCCAATGAGCAATCTAGCAGAAGAAAATGAAGGAAAGGCAGTTAGACAGAAGTAGATAACCTAAGGTGGAGTACAGAGGACTCAAGGAAGAGAACAAGGGAGCAGCAGTCAGGAAAACAGAAGGGCTGCAAAGTAGGAAGCAGGTCTGCAGTCAAGAGTGGCACTAGGTGCAGGCAAACTGTAGTGGACTGTGGAGGACTGCAGTAGGTTGCAAGGCAGGGAGTCCAGAAGAACAGGACAGAGAGAGATTAGTAGTAGGCGACAGACAGAGAGCCCAAAAGAATAGGGCCGCGAGGTAGGGAGCCCAGAGGAGCAGGGCTGTAGGCAGCCAAGTATAAAACAGGCTGTAAGGCAGAGGAGTGTAGCAAGCCTCAAAGCAGGGTGCCCAGAGGACAAGGGCTGTAGGCAGCGGAGGGAGCAGGCAGCAAGGAAAGGGACCCAGAAGAGCAGGGCAGCCGGGAGTGAGCCCAGAGGAGCAGGGCCGCTGACTGTAGAGGGCTGCAGAGGACTGTAGTAGGCTGCAAGGCAGGAAGCCCAGAGGACAAGGGCTGTATGTAGAAGGCAGCGGAGCGTGATCGGCTGCAAGGCAGGGAGCCCTGAAGAGCAGGGCCGCAGGGAGTGAGCCCAGAGGAGCAGGGCCACAGACTGTAGAGGGCTGCAGAGGACTGTAGTAGGCTGCCAGGCTGAGAACCCTGCGGAAAAAGGTAGGTAGCAAGCAGCGGAGCGTGATCGGCTGCAAGGTAGGAAACCCCGAAGGGCAGGCAGGGGCTGGAAAACAGCAGAGCGTGATCAGCTGCAATGTAGCGAGCCCGGCAGGGCAAGGGCGGAGGCTGGAAGGCAGCAGAGCGTGATCAGCTGCAAAGTAGAGAGCCCGGCAGGGCACTGGATCCAAAACAGGGAAATGCAGCAACAGGAACATCAAACAAAGTAGAGGGTCAAGGCAAACAGGAGCAGGGAGATCTCAAGATGCAAGACCCTGTGCTCCTGCAGGCAGCTGCTTATATACAGCCCTGCCCTGTTCTGAGGCAGGCTAATTGACAGCACCTGTAGCAGCACACCTGAAGACAATCTGCCTCCTCCCTCTCTGGTCCTGAGCAGGTGGAAGCAGCACTGGCCGCTAGGGCTTCTGGGGGTTGTGGTCCCAATAACGATGAATGAGAATAGCCAGGAATTGAGGACTGCAGCCAGGTGCATTATGGTAAATGTAGTTAATTGAATAAAATAAGAAAGAACCAAAGTTGAGCAAATGGAAATAAAAGACCAAGGCGTGAAAAGGAGTTGTTCCAGGAGTATTCGGAGGATAAATGAGTACCAAGTAGTCCATGATGGTTGCCAATGCGTGCGCCAGCGGCGCGGGCATGACATTTATCTTCATAAGAAAAGGAAGCCATTTTAACATTACAAAAAATGACAAGATAGTTCTCAGACAAGCAGACAATGGAGAAGGCATAGTTATGTGTGGTAGAAACAAATATAATTAAAAAGCTCATCATCATCTTGCAGGTAAGGCATTTTATAAAGTGTGTGAGAAAGGAAAATTGACATTGATTCAGACTGAATTTCTGTTGGAAATTAAAAAATGTAACTATTTAAATATCATTGACTGCAAAGAAGCCTTGTTTCTCAAAAACAGATACTCTGGTAACTCCCATTTTGTATTTTATACCTAAATTCCATAAAGACATATATAACCCATCGGGACGACCTATTGTGTCTTTGAATGGTTCTTTATTGGAAAATGCATCTATCTTTTAAGATTTCTCCCTAAACCTTTTTGCACATTAGACAAACAGGTGAACTGATGAAGGTTGAAGATTTAATATGGGACACAGATCTTTTACTAGTGTCTCTGGATGTTACATCGCTCTATAAGAGCATCCAACATATTTATGGTCTGAAGGCATGTAAATATTTTTTGGATTCTAAATCTATTAACTACAAGCAACATAATGAAATGTTACACTCTTTATTACAGTTTTTATTTTTAATTAATGTGTTTTTGTTTAATGAGATTTAATGTAGACAAACAAAACCGGTCCAATAGCACAGCGAGTTGAGCGCTCGCTTTGACATCTGTGCAGAGTCAAATCCCAGCAGGGCCAAACTCAGCCTTTGATCCTTCCGAGGTCGATAAATGAGCACCACACACCGTGGGTAATAATAAGCAGCGCTCAGATACCTGAGGGTTTGTAGCACTATATAAATGCAAAATTATTATTATTATGTGGTGCAGCCATGGCCTCATGTATAGCACCTACTTATGCACATCTATACATGGGCTGGTGGGAGCTAATGGAAGCATGGTCTGAGTGATATGACAATGAATTAGAACATTTAATATGCTGGTATCATATTAGTGAAGATTTATTTTTAATCTGGAAAGGTACTGAAGATTCTTTGAAACAATATATTTCACTGTTAAATCAGAATGTAGTAGAAGGCAAATTGAACAGAAAATTGTATAGAGAAGAAACATCTTCTAATTCTGTTTTGCATGCCAAAAGTCATCATCCAAAAACTCTTATCAACACTATACCATTTGGTGAATTGATAAGGATTAAGTGAAATTGTACTTTTGATAAAGATTTTGAAATTGAAGGCAGCAATGTAGGAGCACGCTTTCTAGCTAGAGGTTATACCTGTTAATCTATAGAGAGAGCTTATAACAAAATGAGAAATAAATCCAGAATGTACCTGTTTAAACCTGGCATTTTAAAGAACAAAAAGAAGGAAAGAAATAGTGTCAGGTTTATTACTCAATATAGCTTGCAATCTAAACCCATTAGAGATATATTAAAGAAACATTGGCTAATACTTTGTTTGGATCCGGATGTTAAAACATTGGTGGGTGATTATCCAAAAATGACATTTTCTAAAGCCAAGTCACTTAAACAGCTCATTGCTCGAAGCTATGATATGATATGAAATGATATGACATTTATAATGCGCCTATACACAAGGATTTCAAGGCGCGACGAGGCAAGGGAGGGGGAACAAAGGGAGGACAGACAACGATCCTACTAGGCCAGGTGTCATTCGGATCGCGCAAGTGCGTGGGAAGGGGGAAGGGACAGTGCAGTACATAGGGCTAGATAAGAACAATAAGTAAAAGTAAGGGCCAGCAAGTGGCAAGTGCAAGGGTAAGTGCAGACATCAGGTGTCAAGTGCTGGTAGGGGGACTGTAGGGATTCAGAAACAGTCCCCAAGTGCGGGGGTTGCCAGGCAGGCAGTGCAGGTGTGTGAGACTGGCGGGGGGAGGGACCTGGGCCAGGGATCAGAGGGTGTCCAGGTAATCCAGTTCAGATCCAGATACAGCCAGGAGGTCAGCAAGGGAGAGGAGGAGAAAAAGCAGAAGCAAAGAGAAAGGTTTTGAGGTGCTTCCAGAACCGGAGATGGTTCTCCTCAAGTTTAAGGGTGGCAGGGAGGCTGTTCCAGAGGGAGGCCACAGCTGAAGAAAGTGATCTTGAGGGAGTTGGAGGCGGATGAGCAAAGAGCTCGAGGAAGATATTTAGGAAGAGAGAGTTGAATGTATTGAGGCCCCGTGCCCCAGAAGGCCATCTGGACAATGCAGAGGGTTTTGAACAAGGGAGGCAGGCAGGCTGTTCCAGAGTGAGGCCCTAGCTGAAGAAAGTGATCTACCACCAACTTGTTGATTGGAGAAGCGACTGACCCTGAGGGAGTTGGAGGCGGATGAGCGAAGAGCTCGAGGAAGATATTTAGGAAGAGAGAGTTGAAGGTATTGAGGCCCCGTGCCCCAGAAGGCCATGTGGGCAATGCCGAGGGTTTTGAACTTAATCCTCGCAGCCACTGGGAGCCAGTGCAAAGATTTCAGACCTAGAGAGATACGATCCCTGGGCTTGTGGCCAAGGACAAGTCCCGCAGTCCTGTTCTGCATGAGTTGCAGAGGGTGGAGAGTAGAATCAGGCAGATTTAGAAAGAGGCTGTTGCAGTAATCCAGCCTAGAGAGAACCGGAGCTCTGGAGACAGTGAGCTTCTGAGGGAAGGAGAGGAAAGGAATAATACCTCTGACGAGGTGCAGCTGGTAGTGTGACTTCTTAGAGATGTCAGAGGTGTGAGGAGAGAAGGAGAGTGTGGAGTTGAAGATGACCCCAAGGAGTTTAGCCTTGCAAGTGGGAGCAGGACGAGGGCCAAGAGAGGCTGGCCAGAGAGCTACAGGAAAGGAGGGAGCGAGCGTGCCGATGAGGAGAATCTCAGTCTTACTATCCTTGCAGCATTGTTGACAATGCTAATTGGTTGACTGATAAGCATAAAAGTTATTTTAAATGTAACAACTGTAAAGTATGTGAACTGGTTAAGACCTCTGTGTTTTTTAGTTATGGGTCAAATAAAGAAAAAGTGGTATGTAAATCATTGCATTGACTGTCTGACTAGGTTTGTGAAATATGTGATCACTTGTCCTTGTGGAAAAATGTATATAGGTTCCACTATCTGTCCTTTAAAGGTCAGAATTCTTCAGCATTATAGGACTACAAAGAATAAAGATACCAACTGCCTGTTAGCTGTCCCTTTTGAAGAAGCTCATAACATGATCCCACTTTACTTAGATTTAAGTTCTCACCTTAACATCCATGTAACTAAAGTTTTTTCCTTGAATGTCAAGGGTTACTTTACAATGTATTGCTCACCTTTACGTCCCGGCAACTAAAGATTTTTTTCTTGAATTTCAAGGGTTTTGTTATTCCATACATAATTTACATTAATAATACAGACAATTGAATTAACGAAAATGATGTATCATGTATAGAAAGTAAAATAAAAAGAAATTGTGCAACCACATTCCCCCAAATAAACCTGTTCTTAAAAAACTTTGTTTAGAAATTGACTTTGCTTTTTAAAGTGTTTAATAACTTTCTATTCATCAAAAGTACATAGTGTTACAGTAACTGTGTACAAAAACGAAATCAAGAAAATAGGGCTAATATTCCTCTGCTCTAACCACTTCTTACAATTATCGCTTTAAGAAAAAGGATGATAGAAATCGCTTTAAGAAAAAGGATGATAGAAATCAAGGTTGGTGTACATAGGCTGCCTGGGATCAAAATAACAGCTTCAAGCACGAAAGGAAGTCCATCATTGAAAAACTAAACTAAACGGTATCTGTCCAATGCGCCACACACCCAAAAACGTCCCCTATTCCTTTTATGAATAATTATTCTTTAGTTTCATAGTTATTCTTCTAATACAATATTCTCATTGCACCGTTGCCATTAAAAATTATTCTTCATTAGTTTCATGGTTGGTCTTTTCATACAAAATTCTTGTTCAACCGTTGCCAACATGTGTTTCGACATCTTACACACTGGTCTTCCTTAGGGCGCTCAACCGGTTCCACTCTGCTGTGTGTCCAATCAAATGGTAAACCCATAAGTCCCTAGCATATTAATTCCTATGAACATTTTCTAAATGGTATCCCACAAGAGTATGGGATGTATTGTTACTTCACAAACTAATCTTCGACATATAGTTCAAGCTTCTGTCACCTAATCGCTTAGCGTCTCTCATCAGCAATGGTTTCCTGAAGTGCCGAATTAGGCACGAAAACTCCATCAAAAGGGTTGGTTCCCAGCAAATCGTAACCTATATCATGCTCTTGTTAGTCTCTGCCCTTCCTCTGTGGTCCTCTAGCGACGTTCCACTCAGCTTTGTACTTTATAGTGCAAAGACTACAATCAATGTCTCCTAAAATAAATCTTGACAAGACTACTGATCACATAAATATGCACATATGTGTGTTTATTTAGCGTGACTACCAAGTATGCATGCGCAACTACATATGGCAACAACTGGGGAGTTCTACACGCGGCTTCCACAGTAAATAACCGTGGCTAGAATGAAATACATAAAGATATATATTTTTTTTAACCCACACTGCATTGAAAAGATCAATTAGGGATCTTTGATCCAAATATACAGCATGTGTTTTTATTATCTTAAAAACTGAAAAGTTGGTCCAAAAAAGGAACATTTTGAGGGGGTAAGGGAAAAAGAGGTAGGGACTGTGAAGGCAAAAACACTAGGATTCATACATATAACAGAAGGTATAAATAAAAAAAACAACTTTTCTTTCCTCACATTTTATATTTAGCACATTTTTTATATATTTTTTTCACAACAATGGGGTAAAAAAATGGACACTTAAGATTATTCCTGGCATTTGCAATTGGCCATATGTTCTAAAAGAGCCTTGCCCAAAGCGTCTAGCATGCCACCTCCCACCTCGATCAAGCTGTGGCAGATTTTGCCCATCACCACAAAGTTTGAAAGATCGGGGGCATGCAGAATGGACAGCGGTTCGGTGTTAGTGGAAAATAACGAGTAATCGTATTTGCATTCCATGGCACAGATGATAAATACTGCTGCACTAATCTTCCTCCATGCACTTTCACTTATGTTTCACATGAGCATTTCTGTACAATTTACCCACTTCATCCCAATGTATGCCGACAAGATGTTGAATAAACATTGAGTTTCCCAAACCCTGCAACAGCTTCTTTAAAGGTCCCCTTCGCAAAACCTTACTACAGAAATTGCATATGACCTCCTCCTGTTTTAAATGGCAGCCATCAAAACCTTAAACGTACTTCGTTTCCCATTCCATGGCAGACATCTTTTCAGTTGCAAAATGCTGGTGTGTCTTGCAACCGATTAAAGACACTATCAGTGTCCCGGTCTAATGGCCCAGAGTCCTAATAGCAAAAGGCCCGGATCCAGGGGGCATTAACAAATCAGGTAATGCCCAAGGTCTTTTTTAAAGCCCTCACTTTGGTCAAGCCTGTAACTGTGGACCCTGTAGCATTACGTGAAGCAGTAATGCCCTCCAGCTCACGGCTTATTGTTAAATATTAATTTTCTGAAGCACAGATGTGCAATATATTGCACACTTAGACTCAAAAGATACTAATTCCCCAAACCGGTGTGTAAAATGATTTCTTTCCATGTTCTTCTTTTTTTATTGAAAAGTAATATGTGTAGAAACAAGAGTTAAAACTATAGATCTTCTTAAATCTGCAAATAGAAATCTGTAATAGAGTAAACAATAGTTTATCATGAAGCAAACTATAAATAACACACCAAATACACTCTCTCGCAGTTTATACTGCAAATAAAGATGTAAATATATACGGACACGTACTACCCGCTTATCCAAAAGATTCACAGATGTTTACATCAGCAGCAGAGTGATCATGTGCACAGTGACTTCTGCAATCATAGCCTACACTGTTATTGAGAAATTCAAGGTTTTTATAGGTGAACTTATAAATAACATTATGCTTAATGCCATAAGTGTTTCATCTATGTGCAAATAATTGTTACGCTCACCTGGCTCCCACAGGGGCGTCGGTCGGACCTGGACAGCTGCGGTCTCCACCCACGTGATGCGTAGTGCAGCGATGACTGACTGGATCTGCCCTCCTAATCTTGTCTGCTTAACCCGTAGAAATATTCTCCTTCAAGTGGAGAGATGGATTTAGCCACTTGTGGATTCAAGTGATGGCACCCCCACAGTCCTCCCCAACTAACCACCTCCGAAATGCCCTCACAGCAATCTCACCTTATATTCTTGAAAGATGAGCTCTCCATCCTGCGTGGATTTGCAGGGCCGCGTCGATTCCAGTTACTTCACTGGTTTGAAGGCTGGGGAGAGTTCCGGAGAGTATTGACTCTGAGGTTCCTGGTGAGGACCAGTAAGTATTAAGTTCATAGAGTTCAATATGTCCGATGTTCACTCTTGTTCCCCCCTTCCTTTCTTGTCTTGCAGCTGGCTCGTGAAACGATGCTCTTGTGGCAGCTGGTGGCGCTCAGGTAAGAGTCAGTATTACCCGGCGCTGTCCGGTAAAATTTGCACGTGGAAAACGTGTTGTTTTGTCTCTCTTTACAGATGCGGCACGTGAAAATATGGAGAGTCACAAAAGGATGCCTCCGGTGGTAAATCAGGTAAGTCTATGGTGGTAAGAATTATATTTGTTGGTTCCCTCGGCTCACCTTGTGGTTTTCTTTTGTCTCCTAGGTGCCGAAGTTCGGCGAAGAAATGATGGAGGCAGCGCCGACCCGAGGATGCTGTGAAGACTGGTAAGTATGGCACGGCGCTACAGCTGGAGGTGCAGCGCGTGCAGAAATGATGTTCTTTACAGGTCCGGAGACGAGATGGATCCAGAATCAGGTGTGGAATAGAAATAAGTTTGTTTTCTAACCTTGTCCCTTTCTTTCCCCTTTGTTTTAGGAGCTCCGGATTCGAGGCGGGCGTGGCAAAAGACTAGATGCAGTCTGCAGGCACGGTGAGCGTTACGCTGCTGGATGCAAAATAACGCGAAGCGTGTGTTGCTGGTCGGGCGTGGTTTAAATAGCCTCAAAAGTAGTCCCAGGTAAGCAGTCCCTAGAACCACACCTGAGTAAAAAATAGTCCCTGTAGAAAAATAGTCCCTTTCAGGCTTCATGTTGGATTGGAGTAATTTGCAGCATGGTCTGCCTGAGGTAAGTAATGACTATGAGCCTGGCCCTTAGGCGCCAGGACTCATTTCTACTATGAGCCTGGCGCCTAAGGCGCCAGGACTGAACCCAGATAGCCCCTAGCCGGGGCTGCTGAGGTTTTACTAAATGTCTAGATGCCTGCTCTCGGGGCTGATGGGCTTGGTCTGGATGCCTGGGGGTAGGCATCATGACAATAATCTTTTTGTTTTTCTAAAGAAGATGGGAAAAAATTGCCACTTACAAAAAAAACTAAGGATGACAATTAATCTGGTATTCAGCTATTAATTTGTCCTAATCCTTAGTTGCATCACCTCCCACAGCTACTCATTGGTGGTTAGATTACAGATGACTCTCATAACTTAGACATTAGGAGCTGGTAAAGTCAAGGGTTCATTCAGTGTCGTAAGCGTTGCACTAGTGGAATCAGGTGCTGGACGTGGTGCCAATTTCCATGCACGTAATTAATGAGTCGCATGCATTTTTATTTTGTGGTGCTCATACAATTTCCAATATGAATCATCCACATCATCCCAGTAGACTTGCAACAGATGAGGTATCATGATTGATGTTCCCAGGCTTTGTGATGGAACATTAGAAGGGCAATGTCTTAGTGTTTTCTTGCACAATGTGCAATGATCATCTTCCGCCTCCTATTTAGAGCACTGTTCTTTCACCTTGAAATATCTCCAACTGTCTGCAGGGGTTTTTATTCCTGTGCTTTCTTCCTGAGTGGTGATGGATTGGGGACTGAGATGGTATTATCATTGCTGCTGCTGATCACATGATTAGACATGCTAAAATGTCCAACTGGTAAGGAAAATGTAAAATAACACAAATGACAACTCTATAAAGGCAATGGCACAAAAAATGAAGTTTCCTCTCTGAACCTCTCTAGCATTTCTGATGACACATAGAATAGAGTGTTCCAGTGCTACAGGTGTTTCAAGACTCTGGCTGATGTCGGCAGCACCTTTAATGGGTGGAGGTTGAATCTGCACAACCACTGCTCACAGCTACAATTAACAGGTAAGACCACATGTAAGCAAAAAAAGGCTGCAGCCCAGTATGGTCCAGACCATTTAGAAGGTGGTAGGTGCTATTTTAAGACATAGATCACAGCATCTATCCCTCATGCAGATTTAGATAAAGTTCTCACAAGACATGGACAAGATCAGAAGTACAGGCGACCATGGAAGAGAAAAAGGGGGAATAAAGAAAGCCCAGGGGGCACATGATGGCCATACACCTCCAAGTACATCACAGAGAGAGAAAAGTAGCAAAACAAAAGCACAAATTCAAAAATAAAAGAAAGCACATGGTAAAAAGTATCCTCACCCAGCTCGGTCGATGAAAACAACAGCTGGCAGGAGCAGTCAGGTGAAGAGAAAATGGAGATGCTGTCATCTTCCAGTTAAGATAAAGACATAAAAGCTCTAAAGAAAAGAAAAACTGAGTAAAATCAGAAGGGGAATGGAGGCAACTTTGATCCAGACACTCTCATCCATCCCTGGTCATCAGAGTGGAAGCCACCAACACAAATAGCACAGTACTTGATGAGAAGGTTGAGAAAACTACTTGCCAAAAAAGCCAGAAACAAACTATGGAATGCGTGTCCCAGACCACATATGCCAAATTGAATGGCTAAAATACCTACATAAAACAAAATAATGCTCACCTGCATGGACAAGTATACTAAAAACATCAAAAAAATAGCTTGATGTATCTTGGAAATCTTACCAGGATAAATGACTAGATGTGCTGGGACCAATTTCAAAGTTACTCCACCTGGCTGACAATGTAAAAGAAAAAAGGGAGGAGCATAGACCCTACAGTTCTCACAAAATGGGCCCCAAAAGCCATATGGCTACTGCATAATACCAACAGTACAACCACAACAGAAAGGAAAAGGGCCATCATAGTATACATTGATCCTTTTTCAAGCAACCTACCAACATCGAATGAAGCAGCAGCCAAGGGAAAATTATTTGGCAAATTGTTCATCAAAGAAAACCCTAACAAAATTGTTCATTTTTATTAATTCTTTCAAACTTTATCCACCCCCTATTTAAGAAACATCAGTTTGGTGAAAAATATTTTTTTTTTACTTGTTCAGTTTAGTTTGATTTTTATATAAATCACTAGCTTACAAATCTTCAACTACATATCCTGCTGACATATTTCAACACGTAAATTAAAATAAACACCAAGGATAAGTCTAAGTTGCATTGCACATTGTCACTTTCTTGGGGAATTTGCGAATCACTTGCTCAAACCTTACAGGAGACCTGCTCAGCACACAGAGCAAACAATCAATGAAAGAAAGTTATGAAGATGTGCATGGATATGCTAAATATTCACCGTAACTACATGGAAGAATCAGTGTTCCCAGAAAACTGTCACTGACAGCTGGTACTATGTCTCTCTCAAGTAGCATCACAGTAAGAAGGACATTAAAAAAGGTCAGTGTGTTTCCTATTGTACACTATTGCAGATGGAAGCTGCCAATAAACCATACCAAACTTTTTACAACCTCTAATTTAATTAGCACCTCATCCAGTCTCATTACAACAATATAGAGGAACCCTATACAAAGGCTAATTTATATCAAAATGTACAAACCCATGTCCTATATTCTACGCACAGGTATCTGCTGTAGAAAAGCATGTCTGTGTCACTCTCTTCCACTTCTATCGCTTCCTCTGTTCCAGCCACCTCCACCCATCCTCATCCTATCCTACCTGTACCCAATCTGCACGGCTGCAATGAAAGAAAGTTATGAAGATGTGCATAGGTATGCCAAATATTTGCCTTAACTCCATGGAAGAACCAGTGTGCCCAGAAAACTGTTGTTGACAGCTGCCAGTATTTCTGTATCAAGTAGCAGTAGCGTAACAAGAACATTAAAGAAATCCAGTGAGTTTCCTATTTTAAACTGTTGCACATGGAAACTTCTAATAAACCATCCCAAACTTTTTCAACCTCTAATTTGATTAAACACCTCACCCAATTCCATTACAAAAAGGTGGAGAAATCCTATAGGAAGGCTATTTTCCATCAAAATTTACAAACCCATGGCCTATAATGTGCGCAGAGGTATCGTCTGTAGAAAATGATGTCTGCGTCACTCTCTTCCACTTCAGTTGCTTCCTCTGTTCCAGCCACCTCTGCCCAACCTCCTCCAATCCTAGCTATGCCCAATCTGAACAACTGCAAAGTTATGTGTTTAAAATATGATAACCGCATCATGGTGTGAGATCATACCAGATCATAGGGTTACAGAAGAGCTATTTTATAACACGAAAGCAATTGCTGTCAGTATAAAGATATGTAAAAAAAAAATCTGTGGCAATTTTTTGAATCCCTTTATTTTAGAAAATTAAAAACAGAAATAAAACTCATAAAATATTAGACACAACAAACCATACTTCAAATATTGTGGACAGAAAAAGCCCATAGTGTGCCTCTATTCATTAGGGCAGTTTGCACCGGAAAAACCATTCGATTTCTTTTCAACATAATAAATGTTTACACAACTAATACCATTCTTTCTAAAACAACTTGCATTGGGCAGTGTCAATTTCTTGGTGAATTTGCGAATCACTTGCTCAGACCTTACAGGAAACCTACTCAGCACAGACAAAAAAATGCAATAAAACAAAGTTATGAAGATGTCCATGGGTATGCTAAATATTCACCATAACTCCATGAAAGAACCGGTGTGCCCAGAAAACTGTCACTGACAGCTAGCAGTATTTCTGTGTTAAGTAGTAATCGAGTAAAAAGAACATTAAAGAAGTTCATTGTGTTTCTTTTATAGGCTGTTGCAGATGCAAGCTTCCAATAAAGCATCTCAAACTTTTACAACCTCTAATTTCATTCAGCAACTCATCCAATTGCATTACAATGTGGAGGAACCCTATAGGTAGGCTAATTGCCATCAAAATGTACAACCCCTGGCCTATAATCTGCGCACAGATATCTGCTGTAGAACACTAGATCTGCATCACTCTCTTCCACTTCTGTTGCTTCTTCTGTTCCAACCACCTCCACCCAACCTCCTCCCATCCTACCTATACCCAATAAGCGCAATTGCAAAATACTGTGTTTGAAATATGACAACTGCATCATGCTGTGAAATCACATCCAACATTGTTACGCAACACATTTTACAACACCAAAGCAATTACTGGCACTTCAAATGTATAATAATAAATGCAGGGGCAAATTTATTATCCCCTTATTTTACAAAAATAAAAATGGAAAAAACCCATACTTCAAATATTATATGTGGACTGCAATTGGATTGCTAAACCTGTAGTGGGCCTGCATTTATTGCGGCAATTTGCACCGGAAAAAATTCCATTTTGTTTTTTACATAATAGGAGTTTGCACAACTAATACCATTCCTATATTCTTTAAGAGTGTATATTTAAAAATAAAAGCAATCAAACATATTTTCATGAAATTAAACACTAGGTTTCACAAAACAACAAACAAATGAAGACAAATGTATTTTCTCTTATAGATTACCATACAGTAACACACTCCAGTAAAAATAAAATATTTTTAAAGCACATACATTTTCAGATCACCCCAAAAAGCACGTTAATAGACACCATAACTGATTATAAAAGCATTGTGAATAAAATCACATTTCTATTGCTCTGTGATCATTCTTTTATTTTCAGTGCAGGAAGTATACTTAGTGATTCTATATGATGCACCTCACTGAAATACATTTTCTTTCCTAATAAATAACTTTCAACAATTGTTCCCACCCATTTTCTACATAAACTGCAGGACCACTTCATTGTTAACAAATACAGTAAGATACAAACAAAATCACAAAGCCCCCTTATCAACATATTATCAAAGAAAACGTTCAAGAAACCAATGGCAAACAACTGATTAATGGCAATCATATTTTGTCACAGGTAACATGAACTGCACAGTGTGAGTTCTGCAGTCAAAATGAGAATAGTAGACAAAATGATGGGTTTCATAGTTTCCAAAATCAAAAGCAGAAAAAGAGGACTATATTGTAAGAAAACTAATAAAATGGCCGACACATATTCACTTCAACCTATCACAAAGAAGTACACATTTAAAACATTTACACTAGCCAATTAGTCACACCGAAACACAAACAAAACCCTTCCCAGTATCTCTAGTAGCCGCAGCTGTTGAATGCAGCTACAAATCTTTCTTGTAGCCGCGGCTACATGTAAATTCTCTACAAACTGAAAACCAAACTAAGCCAACCTTCAAAACTTCAAATAAGACAAGGGAACACCTAAGAAATATGATTATTGCACAGAAAATATATGGTCCAATAGATGCGGCTATAACAGCAGCCGCGTCTATCAGAACAAACAATGAAAAGGCGTAAAAGCATTGACGCACCCAAGCCCATGCTTCTTATAGCCACAGTTATAGAGAAGCATCGCCGGTTCGGCTATTATTATCCACGGATAAGACACGTCCACAAACATTTGATGTGCCATTTGCTGATAGATAGCTGTGGCTGCACAGGGTACCACTTTGAACCGCAGGTGGCAACGCCACGCACCGTGTGGGTGCCGGATAGTCGTGGTTAAACACACCAGCCATTGCTGTGACTAGGCGTGATCCTCAAAAGACCAGTCACTTCCTTTTTTCCTATAACCCCGGTCCTCTCTTAGTAAACCCCTCTCGTAGCCACAGATATCACACGTCCACAGACACTCAACATGCCATTTGCCTGTATATAGCTGCGGCTCCACAGAGTACCTTTGAACCACAGGTAGAAACACCGGGCAACGGGTGGTTGCTGAGCAGCTGCTATTAGATTAAAAAATATATATATCTAACTATGGAATATGAATGACAAAAGAAACTGTAGTGATACAATGGTAGTTAACAATAGTTATGTAAGCTACATGATAATAAAGAGAGCATGTCAAATGTGCTAAAATACTACACTCCTTGTACTCCAAAACAGTCCTTTTAAAGACTACTTATCATATATGAATATACAAATACAATGAAATAACATCAAAACTTGAGTAAGTTAAGTAAACATACAGAACTACAAAGGATGGAATAGGTTAGTTAAACTTGGAAAACATAGGAAACACCAATCACTCCCCTTTATTATAGCTGAGTATGGAATATAAATGACAAGAGAGACAGTATAGATACAACGGTACTTAAACGGTGTCAGTACAATAAATGACTGCTCGTGGAGTTATTTAAAGTGGATGATGATAAAGTAGTTTCAGCATTCATGAGCGACCACAACCAGTTATGGATCTGAAACAACATACAGTTCTACATACCCAATTTCTATAGACATGATGTAGTACACCTAATCAATGAAGGAACTGTGGTGCTCCTTCATAACATCAAATAGTACTCCAAATGTGCTAAAATACTACACTCAGTGCACTCCAAAACAGTCCTTTTAAGGACTACCTATCACATATAAATACACACATACAATAAAATAATACCCAAAAACTTTTTTAAATATAACTGCGGTTAGAGTTCATTGACTTTCTTATTACCGCGGTCACACATTCTTAGTTAAGGGGTGGGTTCACTTTGGATTGTATAATACAATAGAAGTTAAAAGATCAATACAGTAAAAAACTGCTCATGTAGTTATGTAAGGTAGATAAAGCTAAAGAAAACACAGTATAATACATGATAGTAAACTAGGTGAGGATACATTTAATAGGTACAATTACACAAGATATAATAGCATGGGTGACACTGCACAGGCTAAAATACAGTGTATAGGGCATCTAAAACCAGAGTAGGGTGGCTCCTTTTTCTATAGATTTTTTAAAACACTTTCTTCTGTTTTTCTCCACAGTCTCACATGTAAGAAAGTCTGAGAACACATAGCCAAAATAAATAAGACTCACAAATACCTACCTCATAACTGAGCAGTAGTTTTTCACCCCCAACGTCACAATACCTATACAAATAACTTTTAAAAAGAAATAAAACACAGACTTCCCAAAATGTAAAGCTGAGGGCACAAAACTACTCTTACCCGTGATTATCTGTAGTCCTTCATAGCCTCAGATATAGCTGCGAATATCAGGAAAACGGCTCACCAAGCGCCACCCTCATCTGTGCCAGCTCCCGCTACTCTCCAGATGGCCTCCTCACCTCCCATGCATTCTCCCTTTCCCCCCACAACACATGCTGTTTCTGTGATGCAGTTTGCTTTGAGATGTCAGATAGTCGAGGCTGTAGCCGTGGCTACAGAATGCTTTGTGTTGCAAACTCAGTCCCTAGACCTCATATAACTCTCAGATTTCACTTGGTGTCCTGCAGCAACCTCCCCTCTAGACTAAACTCATTTGTAATTATTTTAACCTGCAAATAGCTTTTAAACTCCTTTCTTTCCTGTTATCCTCAACTATAACCACAGTTATCTCTCTCATCGAGAGAAAAAACAAGATGATGGCTGTTCCATTTCTAAAAACACCCAGTTTTGGGTAAATCCCAGAGATATAGCTATCTAGTTTTGAGAAGGGGCACCCCCTTTTTCCGTCAAATATTTAATTAACTAATGCATGGAATAACCCAAAACCATGCATGGCTCGCAAGTCAACACTTCGTACCCAAGTCGTTCCGGACCTGGTCCAAATCTGTCCAGCGGTTTCGGCTGTGCACTTTGACTAAAATTTACCATGTTTGTCTATGGAAAAATGAATGGGAAGTAGGCCGCACCTTTGGAAAAAAAATGTTTTGTTGTCTTCTTTAGAACTTTTTTACTTTTTAACAAATCTTTATGAAACTTTGCAGTCTCGGGAGAGAGGAGGCGGTGCAAGTCCTTAATCACTTTCTAAAATTTCAGTCAAATCCGTTACTTTACTCGAATCAGAAGTTATTAACAATTGAATTTTGAGGGGATCTTAGGGGAGTCTGACTCACCTTAACTATAGGGCGGTTATCGCCACCTTGAGTGAGAGCTAATAGCGTGATTCGTATAGGCAGGTAAAATGTGTTTGATTGACCAATTGTATTGAGCGTATAACAGTGTGGTGATCTCCATGGTGTAACGCTAGAGACCACCTTTGTATTACATTTTTTTAAAATAAATTTCGAATTTTGAGAAATACACTGTCTGTTTTTCCAGCCCAGAATTGTCAGACGGGGCTGTCTACAGGGGACATGCAATTAGCTATTGCACACTAATAGGAATCTGGAATTTAAAATTGTCAAAATAAATATATTGGTATAGTGTGTGTGTTTTGTATGTGCCTATTGTGCCTAGTCATACTCTGGCTGTGATGCATGTGAGTGTATCCAGTGTTATTGTTCTGCTGCCTATAATTTCTCAAGAATGCTTTTCGTGCTCCATTTTATCACATATGTACAGTATCTGCATTTTCTGCTAACTCCCAGAGTGTTTCATATATGTCATTATTGGGGTCACTTGTGTTTCAGGCGTAGTGTATGTTCATATTGTGCTTACTCACATTCTGAGTATATTGTATGCTTGAGTGCGTTGTGCTGACTCATGTCCCGTCCATATTGTATGTGCGCAGTGTTCTTCCTTATAGTCCGAGCGGATTGTATGTGCAGTCATCTCATTCTGACCATATTCTCTGCATGTTTTGTCTGTGTTATATACACTTACCTGCATTTCAAGTGGACGTTGCGTTCCCACGTTCAACATGAGTGCTCTGTTGCTAAAGATTATGTCTGTTTCAGAACACATGCCTAGTCTGCCACAGGCACGTATTTCTTCATAGTCTGGACATATTGCGCAAATTGAAATTATAGAAACATTTAGGGGATTTTCTTCTTTTTGGCTCTTTTCTATTTACGAAAACGTTTTATTGTTCACTATTTCCAGGACAGTGCTGTCAGGGTCTCAGACTCGAGGATGCCGCGTCACCTCATGTCTGAAATCCTGACAAAGGCTAGGTGTGTTTCAACACTTTAGATAATCCAGCGTACAATTTTGACATATGTGTTATACAGCTGCTTTTTTGAGTACATCCACTGTGCCATATTTAGCCGCATTTATTTTTATCTTATCCACTGTGTTTTATTAGCCACATTCTGAGCATAGCCACTGTATTATACTTATCTGCTTTTTGAGTATAGCCACTGGGACATATCTAGCTGCACTCCTGAGCATAGCCACTATGAAATTCAGCTTCATTTCTAAGTATCGCCACAGAGTTCAATTCAGCTGCATCTTTAATATAGCCACTGTTTAGAATGTAGCCGCCCTTTGAATTCACCCCCTTCCAAATTCAGCTGCATCTACGAAAACAAGAAACCAGCCAGGACACACAGGTACGTATCACATTCCATGCTTATTAAAGATAGCCGAAAGCACGGCCTCCCACCCTGCACGCTCCTTCTATCATGCACTACTCTAGGACACATCCGATCAACACCTCCGCCATAAGAATGCAGCTATCCCCCATGCCACAAAGTTGGTCTAGCTGCACACATAATGAGTCTCCTGCTCTTGCATACTCTCCAGACTACCTCAAACCACCCGTTCACATGCCAGCTTGATATGGGTGGCTAGCAGCAACTTGACCAGCCCTAGCTACCTTGGTATTGGCTAAAATGCACAAACACATTCTAAACTCCTCTGAAGAATTTCACATTACAGCGCTTTGAGACCATACACATGGGAAAATGTGCTATACAAATGACAATTACAGGACACTACATATACATCCAGAAAGATTTCGATTTTTGGGCCTATGCATTAACCAATGCCAAAAAAACAGCAATTATGTAACGCAGATGACAGTTATCAAATGTGTCCTGAATGTTTAGATTGGCCAATTGGTCAAAACTTAGTCAAACCCGTTTTGCCATGTAAAGTGCTGTGCAACCTTAACTATAGTGCAACACAATAACATATGCATATATGTTTGGGGTGGTGTGCTTGTGTCTTAGTCTGTGCATTTGTGGATGTGTGTGTTGATGCGCAATGCGTATATGTATGCATAGTTCTACGATTATACGTACATGAAGAAATGTCTGGGTGTTTTTCTTCATTCTGCCATTTTCTTTTTCTCTCTCCCTTCCAGGCGATATCAGACTTGTTACTCTCTCTTTCTATTGAGGCCCTTCCCACTATCTCCTAAACCTCCCTGTAACCCAGACAGCTCATTCGCCAAAACATTAATGAGGAGTCGGGGGGAAGGGATCAGTGTCTTGGGCCTCTGTGCATCCCCGACACAGCAGCGTGGCCCGCCATACAGCCAATGCGAAACAGGGCCACTGGGCCTGGGAGTGCCCCATAAGTTCACACATGTTCCTCTTGTCCAAAGAGAGATGCTTTGCCCCCGATGGCAGCTCGCTCCGCTCATCTGTGCAGCGGTGCAGCTGGCATTTTGTTTGCAGACCTATTCTCTTAGGTCGCTCTCGTGACGAGGGACGAGAGCTGAGAGCTGGAGATTCACTTAGGCATCAGGCATTCCCCGGCAGATGTCACAAAGGAGCCACTCTGGCATCTCACTGCTGTGCCTTTTTATATCCATATGGAATCCCCAGGTGCATGTTATAGGCAGAAGTACTTGCTGTGTGCACTACCGTTGCAAACACTGCTTAAATGGGGCTTGCACTGTAAACACCAAGAGAATAACGTATCAGCCAGGCCAGGGACCATGCGCGAGTAGTTGCAAAAAAATGGTTCTTCGTTGAGATAAAAGAAAATCTTGGCATCTCAGATTGCCTTTTATAATACACAAACAAGCCGCTTAAATGCATTTGTAGTAACGTGGCACACTGAGCTTGCTTATAGCCATGCTTTTCTCAGGCCTGGTTGCTTCGTAATTTAATGCTGATTGTTAACCCCTGCGCTGACCGAGGAATAAACAGTGGTCGAAGTGTACAAAAATAAGTAGTGGAACTATGTTCCCTGCTGGTCTGAACCCATCGTCCCGCCCCAGCTTTCCAAAAACCCCATCGCCACGCCCCCTCCCACGCACAATCAAAACTCCCAAACAAACACACCTGCTGTTTAAGAGAACGTTCTGGACTGAACTGCAGGTTTCAACTTCTTTCTATACTTTTATTTTACAACCAAACCATTCCGGAGCTGTTTCTTTGCAAAATAAAAGGATAGGAACAGCAACCGCTCCCAACCGCTCCCGCCCACTTCCACCACTGGCAATAAAGGATAACCACACACTGGGCCTGGATGTGACTCATATTTTATTCTCTTCCACTGCCTCTTCCTCTCCATCACATACAGGCGCTCTTTCCCTTTTCTTCTCCACTTCCTCCCACGTGGCCCTCCCATTACGTGGTAGCTTCCCATGTAGAGCCTGGCCTGTTAAAGGGGCAGTGTCCTCTTCCCCTGTAACACTGATGTCAAAGGAGGATTTTTCTTAATCAGGCTTTGTGCTTACTGAGATATGCCTCCACTGCTTCATTTGTGTCTCAGCCTTTGGTGCACAACACTCAACCACAGCCTAAGTAAAGCATCAGAAGCGCAATATTCTTTGGAACATTTGGAGAATGGAGATTGTGAGAAAGCACTGCTTCCAAAGGAGGACCCATGAGGCCAGGGTGGTGAGGATGCCACCTGATAGTCTCCCTGGCGGTGGTACTAAGTGGGTGGATCTGATGGGCGTGGAAACCCCCTTTGGCACTAGTGATGACCGTATCGGGAGAACACGGTATCCCCGCCAATCACCTGACCTTAGACCCCCTCCCTACAACAAGCCCACATATCCTTCACCTCCTCCCCCTCCACCGCTACCCTCATATACCATGTGTATTTGTAGTCCAACAAAAATAGAAAGTACTTAGATGAGGAAGATCTCTAGTGAGTTACAACATATAGCTCACTCAGTACTGGGATGAGGAGGAGATGCAGTACAGAATACTTACCAGAATCACTTTGCCCATTCTAGTGGTTCTTGACAGCCGATGAGAAGAAGCCAGGTGAACAGCAACAAGGGACTTGACAAAGTGTCAAGCCCACCCTGGAGGAGCCTCGAGAGCATGCACAGACCAGGAGTAAAGGTTGAAGCTGACCGGTAACAGCGGCGAAAACGGAGGGGGAAAATCCAAGGCCGGTCCAGGATGTGAGGACCATACGGCCAGAAGGCAGGCTGAAACTCCGGGCATCTCTGAGACCCGAGGGAGTGCGCAGGGAAGAAACAGCACTGCCGGGAACTCCAAAAAGACTGCGGAACCACCACAGAGCAAGAGATACTCCAGAACAACCCCTGTTGCCGAGCCCAGCTGCCCTGTAGGTGCCGACACCCATGCAATAAGGAATGCAGTTTACCAGAGAGGCGCTGGAGGCCCAAGGAGGTGGTGACATGAGCTGAAAAGCTGGGAAATGATGGTCTAGGACCCTGAAAATATGGGAGAAATAGCTAATTGGACTTGGGTTTATGCTAAGGCTTGGCAGGAGAGTGAACTGAGCCTACAAAGAGTGAAACTAAAGTCAGAAGTGTGAGTCTGTGGCCTGCCCCCATATAAAGAGAACTGTAAAACTGATCGACAGTACATGCAGTACTTGGCTGGTGAGTACACCAAGTCTGTATGTGACACCACAGCTTGGGGAGTGCATCCAGGCAGTTCTTTTTCATCGCAATATCTTGTGGGAGGACAATAGATCTTCAAAAAAGGGTGGAGGACCCACCACAGCTTGGGATCGCAGTCAGGCTCTTCTTCGTCGCAATACCTGGTGGGAGGAATCCAGGTCTTCCAAAAATGGTCAGGGACCCACCACAGCTTGGCAGTGCATCCAAGATGTTCTTCTTTGTCCCATTGCCTGATGGGAGGAAACAAGGTCTGCAAACCTAGGTCCAGGACTCACTCCAGTTTGGAAACACATCCAAACTCCTTTTGTGTTTGTAACTGTCCTTGGTGAAAAGTAACCAGGGCTGTAAATTATCAGGGTTAGGGACTCATGGACAGAAAAGAAGCCTGAGAAGAGCCAACAAGGGAACAGTTGTTAACTTTACGAGAAGCCTGAGCAAGGCCAGGGATGGGAGATATTCCCCAATTCCTCAAGGTCTGAAGATTCCAGAACTGTCTTTGTCCAGGGGAACAGTACCACTCCCTTTCGGCTGGAATTACCAAACTTTTATTTCAGTTTAAACTTAGATGAGAGGGACATAATTAGGATTCTGACATTGGACTTTGTGACTTTTGCTTTGGACTTTCTGACACTAGTTAGTTCAGTTAAGGTTGGGAAACCCCTCTAAGAGTTAGGGCGGGTTAGTTTATTTTTTCTTTTTACACTTGAATAAAAGTTTTTAATAATCACCATGACCCCTCGGTGTCAGAGACTTACTTTTGCACCCATACAAATTGAAATCTACTTGGTCAATCAACATTGCTAAGATAGAAGTAGAAGTAGTGTATACGTACCAATATTTGTGGATGGTTTTTGCAGGCAACTGCTCCTGGTCTCCTCATCCCGAGCTGCTCGAAAACTGTCTTTGGACAGGCTTGTGTGGCCTGGCAAGATTTTACTACAAATGTGGTGCCCATCGTCATGACAAATGCATTCAGGTTATGGAGGCCAAGGTCCATTCCGCTGTTTTATACAGCAGCGAGATTTGGGGTAGCATGAACTATCTTTCCTTAGATCGCATTCAACACAGGTTTCTTAGGAAACTATTATGTGTAGGTCTAAATGCCCCTGGGGCAGCCCTAAGGTTGGAAACTGGCTCCCCTTGCATCGGAAACTATTTTTTCAGAAAACCCAAACATCAGAAATGCTCTGACGTAGATGTCAAAAATCTCCCAGGTTACTTATCCCTACCTGATGAGTTGTACCTCGATATGTAGAAAGTGGGGTATACAAATGGAGTAATTGAATAAGGGTGTAATTAATAAACAACAGCTCAAAATAAAAGCTAAAGATCTAGAACTTGATCTGGCTTTTAATTGTATTATGCATTTGTGCTTATTGAGGTATTTAGTCACTTTGCAGTTTGTCTTCTAAATATACGTCAATCTGCACAATTTGATCGCCGTCCCATAGGCGCATAATGGTAAGGTTAAACATCTTACCACTGAAGGCTTGTATGTCCTTGCAGAGGGTTTACCCCACCTTTTATTAATATGTACATTTTTGTTAGATCTAAGGAGAAGGTATTTGCACCACCATTTTGTGTGTAAGAATATTAGAACACTTTTGTAGGCCATGCAGTATATTTTGTCAAGTACACAGAGTAGCTTTACTTTTGATTTTAGGAAATATATCAATGCCTCTTTTAAGCGTTTGGGCAGAAAATTGTAATGCAAGTTTTTAAGCCCCTTTTATTTGAAGTTTACCCAGCTATATATTTTAACTGCTGTTCAACTATTTTGTAAATGTTTTACTGAATGTTGTATGTATTAGCAACGTGTATTCTTCTCCTATATGTGCAAACCCTTGGTTACATTTTATATACTTGCATTTTGTGATACATGTAAATGGTGAATACCGAATAAAGTATTACCTACCTACCTATCCTTACAAGATACATTAATTGGTAAGGAGATAACTGTGACTATCATTATTGTGTGTTTATACAGATACAATGTTGTTGTGTGGTGGAGATTCTATTACCAAAGCATAATTCAGTGAGCCAGTTGAGTTGGACTGTCATTACCAGGTACTTTATTTAGAATTGGGAATGGGTATATCTTTTTTGATGGGTTAGGTAATAATTTACCATGTTATACTGATTGGTTAGAATTACAATACCTTGAAGAAGTTTTTTTTATAACACTTTCTTTATATGCTTTGTATTGTTTTTGTAATGTTGGTACTGGTTTGGATGTGTTCCGCAATCCTTATGAATATTCAATCCTTATGAATGTTGGAGAAAGAATATCCGCTTCGGTATTGCGTTGAGCCTCATGCGAAAAATAGAAGCTCAGTCCATTTGTTGAAGATTGGGCCAGCAAATATATACACGCATATTGTTGATCTGAGCCTTTAACTCTAAACGTGTACCCCTGAGGAATGTCCTACATTGATTGTATTGCAACATAAATATATACCTCTGAAGAATGTCCTATATTGATTGTATTGGGACAGAAACATGTAGGGTTGGTTGCCAAAATATTTATATATTGCACAATGTTAATGAGTGGTTATTTGACGATGTAGTCACATGTTGGTTCTTGTTTATAAGATCCAACTGTACAATATATGCGTTTGATGTTCAAACATTGTACTGTGACCTTTGTTGTTTAATGTTCATCAGTTAGGCCCTGTGTCTTCAGTATTTTAGTATTTTTTATGTGGTTATTGCTTGTAATTATGTATTCTTCTAAGACAATTTTTTGCGTATTTTATGTTAAGTTGTGAGTGGCTTTTGGAGAAAAAAGCATATAACTGAATTAACAAATTGATTCAGCAACCCAAACCCTTATCTTGCCAACGGTTACACCGCCTCGGCTGTCTTGACTAGGTAGATAGGAATTTGATGTGATTGGGTGTTTCATCATGGACCTTAGCAGGATTCTTGCACCAGGACTGGAATCCCACCACAGCGAGGCCGCTAAGGGGCAATGGGCGGCCAAAAGTGTTGATCTTGATGCCTCAGGCTGAAACACCTTAAGGATAACAGCATGCAGGGATAGCCGCATGTCCCTACCGTCCTCCACCAGATGTACCAGCAGTAGCCCAAACCTAATTGAGCTCCCCACACCTCGGCAGGATCTTAGACCTAGCACTCAGACTCTCACCACTGTGGGGATGCTGGTGCCATCTTTAAAGGACGAATATCAAGACAAGTAGGCACTCCCTGTGGTGAACACGGAACCCTCACTGAAGACAAAGGGACATTTTACATGCCTCTATTCCAACACCTGTCATCTAGGATAAGATTTATAAGGCAGCACAACAGTATTTTGTAATCCAGAGGGAGCTTCAGCTCTTGTGTTTGCTGCAGGCCAAGTCAATCAAGTGACCCGAAAATCGGGTTCTGTTATAAGCAGAGACGTGCCTTTACTGCTTGTAAGCAGTTGCATCAGAAATGAACATGACATAAAAATGCATACTAATGGCACGCGCAGAATGGTGTTATAGTGGTTTGAGAATGTTGCATTGAAAACCATTGTTCCCAGTGATTGGTGATTGGAATTCAGTGGAACAGAGACTATGATGAACACTTGTTCATACCACACCTGTTTCTCATGACATAATCCTTCTGGCAATGGGCCACAAAGCCCCGGTGAGACATAGGCTAAGTCATTGCTCACACAGGGCTCTGAATGAGGGGAGCAGCCCATTCCCTCCTCAGAAATCAGTCTTCTGATCAACCTTTCCGGAGAATCCCTTGGTGGTCCTCTAGCGGGCAGCAGGCCAAGGGCACGGCTGGAGCTTATCCTGGTGGTGGTCAGAATAAAGGCTATTAGGTAGCCTTGCCACTTCAGATAAGTGAACCCTGCCAAACTCTAAAGGCACAAATCCAAAGGTTTGAAAACGCGATCTGCCTCTTTCCATGGCCTGAGGTAAACGGGGAGATTCCTCCCATTCTTTTAGTAAATCGTTAGCAGTCATACTCAGCCTCTTACACAGGTACAAATGCCTAGTTACTAGGTTGAAGGGTGTTTATTGCAATGCATTTATGTAACTTTAAAAGAAACACATGAGCATATCACATTTCAGAAAATACAAAACAGCATTGCCAGGATTGTGGTCAGAGACCATAAGGAAATGATTTATAGTGTGATGGTGGAACACTCCTTCCACCACACCTTCCCTATCTGCTTGGCTTAAATCGAAAGCTTCTGGCAGGAAAACCGAAAGAAGCTACACGTCCGTCCCTGCACCTGTTAAATAAGCTGTCAAGATTGATGCTGGATCTAGAGGCAGCCAAAGAGACAATGTGGTCATTGCCACAGCTGGGCTGATGTTAGCCCCTATCCTCTATGCTCCCCTGACCCAGAGAGTTTGCACGGGTTCACATCCAGACAGTAAGTATTCCTCATGCATACCCGGAAGAGCAAAGGAGGAGTGCGGGGGACGGTGTTTAGGCCTCAGCTAGCTTTGAGGTGAGGACTCACCTTTCTGTGCAAACCAAGTACGTCTGTGGCCTACCTGGTGGGGCACAGCATGGTACGGGTGGCAGCACTTAAACCAATCACACGCACGCCGCTGGGGGAGCCCATGTCCAAATGAGTTGGAGTCTCCACTTTCCAGGTTTCAGATGCGAGGCACTGGGGTGGGGGTATGGCAGGCCCTCGGACCGGCTACTCAATATACTCCCATCATGTCTATTTAAAATAAGTTGCACTTGCTGTCTCTGATTATCAAGGTTCAATTTAAAGTGTTAAATATAATTTTCAAATACCAAAATGAAAATTATCTCTATTGCAGTAGAAAAAAGTTGCTGCCATATTCAGCAGCTCAAGCAGTTAGCACTGCCACCCCACCTGCTGTCACCCTTTCTGTGTGCAAGAGAAACAGCCTATGATGCAGATCCTTGGTGCCCTGGAAGCTGGATCCCCTGCCTACTCCTAGAACAGAGAGGCCAACCTCACCAATATTCACTTCTGAAAAAGTACCTGTTCTTTTAACATCTCCAGCATCGGCATGCTGAAAGTCTCTTGTAAAAGATTATAAACTGCTAAATCATGAGCACTATATATATAAATCCTTGCTGAAAGATTCTTACAGGAGAATGCACAATTTCCAGATGTAAGCTGAGAAGGCAGGATGTTTTGGCTCCATTTTCACACTCAAGTCAGGAATCTATAATGCCATTATTGACGTCCTGAGGGTATGGATTTTACTTCAGTCTAATGCACATGTGTATGTCCTCTGCAATACTTTAGAGCAACATCTGTGCATATCACTTTTTAACCGGCCGATTTATCCAACTGAACAACACATCTCAGCACTATTTTGAGTCCAATGTAGTTCTGATACCTTCTGGACCCAGCAAGATGCTGTTTATCATTTTACCACTAGGTGGCTCTGTGTCATTGATCTCAACTATGACACGTCCTTGCGTTTTTTACAGAACATACATATTCAAACATCTTTAACCTTGAGCAGAGCAATTGTGATTTTGGCTTTTAAGCATTGAATTGATAGAGTACAACGGTACTTTTTTAACCTTATGAGATTTATAAGAAACATTGTTGTACTTTTTCAAATGGTGTTCGGTTTTGAACAATGTTTTTGTTCACGATTCAATATGTTTGAATATGTATGTTCTGTAAAAAATTCAGGGACTTGTCTTTTCTGAGATTATTATTTTTTGGACCCATTGACTCCCTGCTTCACATGATGGCGACGTTCGCCCTCTCTTTTTCTGTTACCTATAGTGGCTCCTTGTCATTGAGCAATGGTTCACACACGCACACTTTCGAGAACTGTATCTGACACACAGGTTGCCAGTCCTTTCAAGCACAAAGGCAGAAAGGTGAGGCTTGTCATCTGTAACAGGGGTTGAGGTGAGGTTGAGCAGGTAACTGGTGTACCCCTTTATAGAATAAGGAACAGGGAGTGAGCTTCGAGTGTGCCTCATAAACTGAGTAAACACCATATCAACTGAGCGTCGCCTAAATAAAGTTAATTCCAAGTTTCAGTCCACTCCAGCATTCTTAACTTGAACACGTTCAGGAAACAGTACATTTAATAGTCAATTTATTATTTATATTTTGTTCTGATTTATCCTCTGCTTTTATTGCCTCTGATTTCACAAAAATTATTTTTTGGAGGGCAGGAAATAGTAGTGGCAATGAATATGTGCAACATGTATCGATACTTTTTTATTATTGTTTTCAGATATTCGCTGCTGTTTTTACTGTAAATATTAATGGTGTGTTTATGTGTTCTTGTTTTACAGAGAGACATACACTTGTAGCTACATTTCTGTTTTCACTGTTAAAGGAATACATGTTTCAGAATGCATGGGTCATATTGGTATGTACTGCGCACAACGGATGCAACCTGGGCTGAGCTTGCAAACGCATGCTTAATGTTATTTTATGTTGATTTATTCTGCACACCGCTACCACCCAAGGGCAGTCTCCAGGCACTCATTCGGCTCTGCAAAAAAGAGGACGGGGTTGGTAAGTGAGGAAAGAGTGATAGGATAGGTCCAGGACCAGAAGAAACTGGCGTCTATGTGTGGCTTGCGTATGTTTGGTTGCCTGCACTGACTTATTGTATTCGTACGGGTAAGGTCCAATGCCTGGGCTGTTTCTATATGACTGTTTGTTATGTAGGAGTGTGTCTGTGTTTTATGTGTAGGTTGCATGGTATTTCAGGTTGTGCTCACTGGCTCGTTGTTTCCGTATGGATAAGGTCCAGTATCCAGGTTTGTTGTTCTAAGCTTGTGTTGGGTGTGTAATAGTGTATAGGATGGTTAGCCCGGTGGGCATGTATAGCTTTTGGTGGTGTATTGGAGGAAGCAGGAGGTGGGTGGTTAGTACATTGACTACTCTCGAAGTTCTTATATGTGGCTAATCTACACAATGCTATTTATTGATATACATGGTTAATTTCACAGTCTAGCCAAGTGTGAAGCATGGCTAATCTTCAACAAATGTATCTAAAAGTGCTGCATGGCTAATCTTCCTAAACCTATCTAAATGTGATGCCTGGCTAATCTTCATAGATGTGTTTGAATTCTGCTGTTTTTCATTCTGCTGCATAATTCTGTTTTCACTTGCGCTCTGCGCACTGTAGCTTGCCCCCCCGACCCATTGCCTGGGTTCCCGGCCTTGTTCCCCAACTCCGGACCCACCCACCACCCCTGATATCCCCATAGCCCATTATTATACAAACCTCCAGGGCAGCCTTCCTGCATGGGCAGCCCATTGGCGAAAGGCCCCAAAACAAAGGGCAGCTCTCGAAGAAGCAGCTCCAGCCTGCGCTTGCCCGTGTTTGCCTATGAAGCATGCCGCAGCAGCAACAGATAAGGTAAGGGTGGTCGGTGAGGATTACAGCAAATACTGTAGTCCATTACAAAGCGCACCATTCCTATTACCCTACCTAACATTGTACACCCATGTCAGCCAGCTAGATAGTAGCTATTGGGTGAAGTTGTTGATTGTTTTACTGTTAGATCACAAGTTTAAGCGTCCTCCCACTATTTAGGTGGCCCAAATTAAGCTACTTACTACCTGCTGCTGTTGCCTGAAACTTAAGGCATTTTTCCCACTATTCAGGTATCTCAAATTTAGCTGCATACTACCTGCAGCTGTTTTCTCAAACTTAGGCATTTTCCCACTATTAAGGTATCAAGGTTAGCTGCTTACTACCTGCTGCTGTTGTCTCAGGCTTGGGAGTTTCCCGCTGCTCAGGTATCAGAAATCTAGCTGTTTATTACCTACAGCTGTTGTGTCAAATTTGGGCATTCCCTCCTACTGGCTAGACATCTCACTTCTGCTTTTCACCAGCTGCTGTGTACTAGATTTGGGAGATTTCTCCCACCAGCCAGTTGTCTCAGATCTAGCTGTTTCTTAACTACTGCTGTGTCTTAAAGTTTGTACATCTACTCCCACTGACCAGATGTCTGACGCCTAGCTGTCTTTACTTGCTGCTATATCTTAAGTTGGAATATTTCCTCCCACCAGAAGGGTACCTTTGATCTAACTGTTTTACCTACTGCTGTTGTCTCAGACTTTAGCGTTTCCCACCTGCTGTGGTGTTCCTTTACATGACTGTGACTACCAACCTCAACTTGAGCTGGAAACTCCTACAACCAAGACCACTGCCCCCTCACAATTCTGATCCATCAGCACCACACTTGCCCAGAGTCACACCCCCACACAGCCACTAACCACACACCTTCCAACCCACAAACAAAAGGAACTCTCTGGCAATACAAGCAGCACCCCACCCACTCTATCTCCTATACCCTTGCACCCTCTTTCATAACCCTCCTTACACGGTGCACAACCTTCGCATCTCCAACCCTTCCCCTCAAACCCTACTCTCCGGCCAACACCACCCCATCTCCTCTCACCACACCCCTCCAACTCTCATACCAGAGGAGCTATCTGGCACACCAAGAATTACCCCTCCCCTGTCCCTCACCCAGCTACCTCTAATCTTGAAAGGTGGTGGAAAAGTGCCAGAAGCGGTCTGAGAGCATTGAGTATTGGGGAATCACGAGGTGCGGCTTGACATGTTGGTACTTAGTGTTCCTAGTCGCCGAGCAGGTGCACAGGCAAGCAGCTAACCCAACAGGGACCAGGAGACTCTCGATCTCTGATACAGACCTCCTGAATTTAAGTACGAACTGTATCCAGGAGGAGGAGGATGTGGATCTGGCAGCTGCAAGGGACACCTGCCCAGATCCCCCCCCATCTCAATATGGGGATGAATCGGTTGATACATCCAGCGTGGCGGGTTCTACGCCAAGATCGATCAGGAGGGAAGATTGTAACTCCTTCCAGAAACAAGTTGACCCTAAGGGTGAGGGCAGGAGCATTCTGTCTTACATGCTCTGAACTATGTTTGATCGTCCTTCGTGAGCATATATGAAAATATCAAGTTGTAGGTAAAACTCAACACAGTCATTTTGAAATCGGTGACTAAAACATTAGGCTATTTCAATCTTCCCTGGTGACAAGGCCTGTTGATAATGACAAGGGTGGTAAGGGAGAGGTGATGAAGAGTAGGGAAAGCTTTCTCCAGAGGGGGGCTGCAATAACTCTCCTGGTAATAGACCTACCTATGCGGAGATAGTCAAAAGTTCAGCATCGAGCACCAAAGACGGAGTTAGGAATTTAAGGTTTAAATTTGTATTTGTATTTGTATTTATTAGGTTTATATAGTGCTTTAATCCAAAGCGCTTTACAATATAACAACAGGATAAAAGAATAATGAAAGAAGCATATTTACAAACATGAAATAAACCAATGAAACAATATGTAGAACAATTTACCTAGGTAGAAGAAGGGTAGGGGTAAGGAGAAAGGGAAAAGAGGAAGGAGTCAAGGTGGGGATAGATGAAGTTTCAAGGGGGATAGGAGGAGGCATAAAGGGAAAGGAGAGGGTAGGAAAGGTGGGTAGGAGGGAGAATAGGGAAGTAAGAAAGGAGTGAAGGTAGTGAAGGAGGTCGGGGGTAATGGAGAAGAAGAGATTTCAGGGAGGCGTGGAAGGAGGAGAAGGTGGGGATGGAGCAGATAGAGAGAGGTAAAGATTCCAATGTAGGGGGGGCAAGAGCTGAAAGGAACGGAAATGCGAAGAGGCGCATGGGGAAGGGGGAACAGTGAGTAAGAAGAGATCAGCAGAACCGAGAGAATGGGAGGAAGTGTAGAATGAGAGGAGAGAAGAAAGATAGGGGGGGGCGAGGTCATGGAGAGATTTGAAAACAAGACACAGGAATTTGAATTTAAGTTGGGAGTGAATGATCTTGCACTAATCCTCCAACATCAACATTAAGAGCAACAGGCTCTGCTGCAGTCTTTACAGCAAGGTCCCCTGGATCAGCATGAAAGACAGGTGCCCAGTGATAATCTTGCAACAGAGATACAGTCGGTACAGGTGCCAAGTGTGGATGTGTGCACAATGATTCAGAATGTTGTTACTGAGACGGGGGCTGGCAGTAAGTTGGATAAGGTTATGACGGAACCTCTGGCCAATGTAAATCGGCACATGCGACAGATCAAACAGGTCTAAAGTGTCCTAAGAGGTGCGGTATCCACAGATAGCCAGTGTGGTAGGAATCATGCTGAGCCTAGAAAAGTGGATAGAACATATGTACAAGCTAAGCAAAGATGACTCCCCCTTGGTTCCGTTCGAGCAAATAGACTGAGACTGGAATGTATATTTTAGGAAGCCCAGCCAGTGGTGATGAATAGGCAAATCTTTCTCTTACTGTTGGCAGAGATTCCGCACTTGAGAGCAATCTTCACCAAAGACACTTCATGAGTCTAATTCATAGATGACAGAGTGGACTTGGTCACTTTGGATATAAAATCTAAAATTGTCTTTGATGTAATATTGAAGGAATCATCGGTAATGAGACATTTTGGTTATGATGTAACACCATATACTCCACCTCCCATATCCGAAATGTGTTCATGGTTAAGATCTGAAATTCCCCACTCTAAAGAGATGCTAATTGCTGTACAGAAGGGCTGTGAGTTAAGCTGTGAAGTACCTTTAATCTGAAATGACCCGCCTTCAAAGTCTACGGTGCAGCATTGGCCATAAGTCCCCCAAGCCTTGTGTGCAAGTCATTCGGGAGGAGAATCTAATGTTCAGGTCCTTTAACAAACTGTTGAAACTATTGTGTTGGAATTCTTGGGGATATAACCATCTATATGAGAATGTAGAGTTGGGGAAATTGCCAAAGGAATATATTATCCTTTTGCAGGAGATTATGGTTATTCAGTTGCAGTTCAACCTGACGGACCTAGTAGGGGCGGGGGCTTACCCTTCAAGATGTCTCCTATCTGCAGTGAAGTTTGGCCCTGTGATTTCATTGAAAATACCTTATGATATTCACCCAGGGGCCTTGGGTATAGAAGTGGAAATGGGCAAAGATGGGGACCAGAGGACAATAACGATGATTGTCAACATGTGTTGGCCCCTCTTCATTACTTTCTAGAGACACTCCAAACATTTCTGGAAGAATGGTGCACACAGGACAGAAGGGGTCATATTCTGGTTGTGGGGGATTTTAATTCCATCCATGTGCTCTCTGGTGGATAGGAAGTAGGTATCGAGTGCTTGAGAGCATTTAATCAACAATCTCATAAATTGGTGGATGTGAAGTTGTGGTTATCTGGTTTATCCTCGTTAGGGTTGTGCAGGCTCAATGGAAATACAGGAAATATATCAGGTGGCATGTCCTGGACTGCAAATGGAAAATGGGAATTTGGCATCCGTGATCGAATATGGCTTTGTGTTATTATTATATTACAGTATTGCAGGAACATGACCATTTTGCAGACCTCATTGAGCGATCATAATATGTTGTCATTAGATTTTATTATTATGAATGAAGGGTATACTTTGAGAATTATGTGGGGAGGAACAGTATAAAATGGAGTTGTCAGAAGATGATCGTATTTAATGATTATCTGAGGGATGTTGCGATTAAGACCACCTATGATTGGAAACAGCAAATATTTGCCCCGTAATCCTTTCATGCCTTCATTGATGACACGTTGAATAATCAGTTGTGTTCTACGGAAGGTTGAAGGTCATGCCCATATTTATGATCAACAAATAAAAGATCAGAAAAACTGTATGAAGAGGGAAGTAAGGCATTAAGCTAGAACATCAATGGATGCGTTGATCTATATATTACCAATAAAATAAGTGAAACAGAAGTACCATGACTGGTTGAAAAACTCTAAGTGGAATCTCACCCAGCGAGATAATAAACATATGTTGGGTTTCATTCAGAAGAAAGATGTTCCTAGTTTTTGGCTTTCATTAATAATGTGGGGACCGCCCAAGCCACTGTGCAAGCTACCACAATCTCAGAAGCGGAATGGGCCTGTGACTTTAAGGGTACATTTGGTGCACTGAAGGTTAGCCTGATGATAACTAATGGGGAAAACTGGAACAAAGGTGTATGCAGTATCAACGTTGACAGTAGGGATGTCTTGGTTTGAATAAAGAGTGCCAGCTCGTCCAGAGCTATGTGCCACTAAGTGTTGTATCTATTCTTTAAGCAGACACTGTAGACAAATGTTTTTCCCCAGTCGTGGCAAATCTCTTACGTCATACCAATTTACAAAAAAGGGCCACGCTCCGACCCTAAAAGTTATCGGCCCATAATGCTAATGGATGCAGACAGCAGAATCTTTGCATCCTTAGCACTAACCCATTTAGAAGGATGGGCCATGGAAAAGGGCGTCATTAGAAATATCAAACAGGCTCCCGTCGAGGTCACGGCACTACTCTAAATGGTATTTTTGTGCATTGCATACAAGAACTTGCAAGGGACAAAGAATATGAGTCCATCTTCATGGCTTCTATAGATTTTTCATTCGCTTTTTACCAAGGGGGTAGGGAGCATTTATGGACTAAATTAACGGGTTGGGGAATCCCTGAGGGCCTGTTGAGATCTTTAGTTAGACTCCACAAACACTCTAATACTCAAGTTAAATTAGAACAGGAAAGAAAATAATCCAACAAAATTGAGACCATGGTGGGTTTGAGGCAGAGGTGCCTGTTTGTCCGCTGCCTCTTTAACCAGTTTATGGCAGATTTAGAGGAAGAATTGGGGCAGGTTTCATTTGCGTTTCCTAAAGTATGGGATTTTAAATATAACTGGATCACATACGCGGAGGATTTCCTGCTATCCGACTGCAGTCATATAGGCCTAAAAAAATTGATCATTGGGTTTGCTAATTATGCATCGGCTAATGGATTGTTAATCAACCATGTAAAAACAAAAACTATACGATTTCCAATGGGGAGACAGCCCATTCGTTTTTCCGGGGTTGTAAACAATGAATGATTGTCCCTTGTTGATGACATTATCTACCTAAGTTTTCCTATCCTGGGTAAATCAAGTACAATATACCCTCTGGGAGTTTTTAATGAATGAAGCTACAGCATTGGTGGGCCAGCTAAGAAAGATCAGTAACAAATATGGTAGGTTTTTGCTAGTCCCTCTTCTTAAGTTCTATGAGGGCAAAGTAGTACCAAAACCTTTGTATGGCACTGATGTGATGCAACCTTTGGTGTTGGAGCAGTTGCCTAAATTGGAGGCCGTGGTATGGAGGAAGCCTCTTACGCTTCCAAATTGTACCCCAATTGCACTAAAACGGTTTGAGCTTGGTTTGAAATCATTGGTAGCTAGTGCAAACTGGAAACTATTATTACTATTACAAAAAATTATCAATTCTCCTGAGAGATCCTTGAATGGTGATCTGGCTGTGTTATTGAAACAAAACAACAATAGAACAGTGACTAACTTGGCCGAGCATTGTAAGGATTCGTTGGAGAGGTTGGGTTCTGATAGGAGTGACCTTCTTACCAGGCCTGACTGTATAAGACTTGCAGTACATAGAGTCGACTGGATCTCAACCATTTAGGATATGCATGGCTATGGCTCTCTGTCAAAGCATTTTTGAATACATCCCATAATTTACACAGAAACACTTCTTGATGACACCACACCCCAGACACCACCAGGATAAAATAATTGCTGTTCAGCTGAAGCTGTCCCCCTTTGCTCCTCTCCAACTCCCCACCCATTCACACATCACTGAGTGCTGATTAGCATCCCATAGAAATGTGACTTCGGCAGTCCTTTTAAGCATTTAGGATTTCAGGCACCACTCATTTTCTGTAACATTAGTGGCTTCAGGTTTGCGTGCCTGCCTTGTATACCCTTGATAGATTAAGGAAAAGGGTTTGACCAATTGAGTGCATTATCAAATGCTTTTTGTGGGTACATGAAATAGGCATGGGACACCTATACATATGCTCAGTATTCCTTATTACTTCTTTATTATTTGTTCATCCTGTGCCAGCGGTTGTTGAACAGAATGAGTCAGCAGCAAGTATGTGATCCTGTGTCCATAATTCTAAAGTCAGTCACATTTTGGAGCTATTTTAGGGGAGGGGTGATGATGCAGGTTGGCAGGGTCAGAGTTTTCGGTCTACAGTGTTTTACTCGACCATCATGGTGACGAAAGAGTGCGGGAGAGATTGTTCTCCAAGTTGCAGGAGTTCAGTTCATCCTAAAAGATGTCTTTGTGGAAAAATATATAGAAAATTGGAATTCAAATAATAAAAACACACATGCTTTATTTCTTTATTTCTTTATTGCATTTGCATAAAATATATTGATGCACCCTGAATGCCATCATACAGTACATAATTAGATACTGTGCTGTGCAGTACATCAGTAAATGTATACACATTGATCCTGGAGTGCTAAGATTTAAGTTATGGGCAGGGTATCAAACAAAAACAGCTGGGCGCTGATATTATGGCAAATTTGATGGTGCTGGGGTTGAAATTCTTCCTCCTCCAGTTCTTTCTCAAGCAGGCCGTTTAAGGTCTAGATTTTAGACTCCATGTGTGAAATCCAGAGCGACAAGCCATTCCTGGATTTTGGTTATGGAATTCCCAATGCCAAAAAGCTCCAGGAGCTTGGCACTCACACTGGGTCTGATAATTTTAATCTTTGCAAGTACTTCAGATTCAGATACAGAATGTGAAGTGACTCAATCACAAAGGACAAATAATAACTGCTCAATTGGCTTCAAAACAGGGGACTTCAAAGAGGGCAGGACAAAAGCTGTAGGGATATATAAGACGCTTAAATGTCTGCACTTTGTCTCATATAGTACCATCTTAAGTATAGGCATCAATGCTTGACATTATTCAAGGCCTAGTAACACTTTTACTACCGAGTAAAAACAACTGCTTAATGTGAACACCAGGCAAGAAGCCAGGGTTGGTAAACTCTGCACAGGGTTAACATTTAATTATCAGTGGGGCACCTTGACCTCACAGCAACACAAACACCCAAATCATAGCACATTCGATAAAAGGACACCAATAGAAAATGCAACGGTGTAATGTGCTAAGCATGTTGTGACAGAGTTGCTGTGTTCCAAAATCCATCACAAAATTTAAAGGAAATAAACAAATGACGTGTCTCATACTGTTTGCTCTCAGAGAGGGCCCCTCTGCCCCCTTAACCCCGGGATACTATTCCGCTAATGATTAGCCTTTTTAGTATATGGTGCAAAATAGCAAAAGGCTTTGGATTTCAAGGAGTTCAAACCCTCTGCTGATTGATCCCTGAAGCAATTATTTAAACCTGTCCTGGGCAATTGGATAGGTGGAAGGACTATCTCCAAATAGCAAGTGAGCGCACCAAGCCCCTATGTCAACCAAACTGTGCATATAATTACTTCTCAAAGCACACATAAAATGGGATCCCACACTCTATTGTCTATGACACCATTAGAACATTAACAAATGCAGCATACATTTGAATAAGGACAAAAATAATTGTATTCTGTAGTTGAGCAATGGAAAACTGAAACTGGTTGGGAATAGACCAATTCACAAAAGGCATTGGTGGAGGATGGATCCAAACCAGGCTCTCATGCCTCATTAGAATGTAATTCTCACCGCTTCACTTTTAATGCTGTATACTTGAAGCCTATAGAAGTGTGGATGAGTGTTAACACATCCCCATAGACACCCCTCGCACATAATCAGCAGGGTTTCCATCTAGTGCCACATCATGGAGGAATTGGAAAGGTATCATTAGTTTCTCTTGAGGCCAATTGGCAATTAAACAATGATTTACATCACCCAGAGGTTACTCTCCAAGACAACAGGTCTTGTGTCAGGCCAGAGTCAGCATGGTGTGCCGACTGACATTACAAATGTTGAGGAAAAGAACAGAATATATATGCACTCATGCATTACATTCTGAAAGTTAAAAAAGTCTCTTTCGATATTTTCTCACCCTGCAACAATAGGCATCTCGCAAAAGGTTTCTCTGAGATTGCCACCATACTACAGAAAATGTAGGAGTGTCAAAAGCCTCTTTCTTTCTGACCTTTTTCTCCTTGCTTGTGTTCTTCCGGGATGAGGCTTCTTTCTTTTTCACCGACCGTGACTTGTACAGGCTGGAACGTGAGTCCTCGGGTTCCAGCGTGGAAGTCGGCTGCCAAGCCGGTAGCATTCGAATTTCCAGGAACAAATGTCAATGAATCCAGGAAGGAAGGTATAGGAAGGTAAGGATTGGAAAGGAGAGGGTTCCAGGAACAAAGAAGGAAGATAGAAATACACGGCAATGCAGAGAGCGAACTAGAACAACGTCTAGTAACTCATAGGGGTAGAGTTGAGATACACGGAGCCGCGGAGGCGTGCCGGTTTTCTAGGAAGCTAGCGACTGCACGCAAAGGCTAGACCGCAGCGGTTCTGACTTGTCGGACATCTTGGATGAATTGCAGTGTTTATGCCGTGGTGCATCATGCACCATGAAGTCCAGAAGGGTTGAATCCAGCTACTCATGACAGTATGCCTGCTCCTGAACCCGGACCCACCTGGTTTGCTTGGGTGTATTCAATGAAACTTCTGCAATAGACGAGGATCATTCATGTTAGAGACTGGTTCCCATGTACGCCCGCTGGGGGGATAACCCTTCCACTCTACCAAATATTGTAGTTGGCCTCGTCTATATCTGGAATCACATATCCTGGAGACTTCAAATTCAACCTGATCATTGATGAGCACAGGATTAGGTCTAGGAATAGTCTGATTGGATTGTATATATGGCTTCAATAAGGAGGTGTGAAAGACCGGATGAATTCTTTTCCAGGATTCTGGGAGCTGCAGTCGATATGCCACTGGGTTAATAATTTCTTTGATGGTGAAAGGTCTGTAGTACTTGGGAGCCAGTTTATTGGGCCGTAGATGTCGAGGAAGGAGTTTGGAGGATAGCCAGACTTCATCCCCTATTGAATAAGAAGGGCTAGGTCTCCGCTTGGCATCTGCAAATTGTTTAACAGCTATCCTGGCCTTTTCCAGATGATCCTTGGCATCCCTGTGAACGTTTACCAACGTTTCAATCCAGGAATCAACTGCAGGGACCGGGATTGGATGTGGTAAAACTGATGGTAAAACTGAAGGATGGAATCCTTGACTGAAGAAGAATGGACTTGTCTTGATGGCCGAATGGTCTGAATTGTTGTAAGCGAATTCGGCCACAGGAATCAATAATGACCAATCATCCTGGACCTTGCTCGCAAAATAGCAGAGATACTGTTCAAGAGTCTGGTTGACTCTTTCGGTGATCCCGTTGGTTTGGGGATGGTAACCTGAAGATAATGCCAGCTGAATGCCTAGTATTTGACATAGTTGTTCCCAGAACTGGGAAACATACTGAGGACCTCTATCGGAGATGATCTTGGTAGGTAATCCATGGAGCCTAAATATGTGTTCGATAAATATCCCAGCAAGATCAAGTGAGGAGGGTAATTTAAACAGCGGTGTGAAATGTGCTGTATGGATAAACAAGTCAATGGTAACCATAACCCGGGATGGGGGTAATTCCACAATAAAATCCATGGTGATGATCTCCCAAGGACGTGTCAGTAATGTAGGTTGATGCAGAAGACCCGCAGGTTTTCTATTTTCATGTTTGTTTTGATTGCACACAGAACAGGATTGGATGTAGGTTTTTATGTCAGTAATCATTCTAGGCCACCAGAATTGCCTCTGTATGAGATGAAGGGTGGTGGTAATGCCTCGATGTCCTGAATGAAAGGTGTCATGACAGAGAGTCATGATTTTGTTTCTCAGTTCTTGTGTAGGGATGACTAGTCGTTTGTCCTTGAAGAGTTAACCATCCTTAGTGTTCAAGTTCCATTGATTGTTCTGGGTGTAATCTTCCCAGAGATCGGAGGAAGGGGTATGAGCATGGATGTCTTCCAGGAGAAATTGAGCGTGTGCCACAAAAACGGTTTTAGGAAACATCTTGGGAAATGCCCTGACCTCGACAGATTCGTAGTCAGAACGTCTGGATAAGGCATCTGCGACAATGTTATTGATTCCAGGAAGTTGGTTAATTTGAAAATGGTACTGAGCGAAA
Source organism: Ambystoma mexicanum (assembly GCF_040938575.1). NCBI lineage: Eukaryota > Metazoa > Chordata > Amphibia > Caudata > Ambystomatidae > Ambystoma > Ambystoma mexicanum. Next base: position 388,271,989 of record NC_090928.1, on the reverse strand, counting down.
AAGAAGGCCCAACGGGCCTGGCGACTGTTTCTGCATTCCAAGGATTGTAGTACTTGCAAGTTTCGATGAGCTGTATGTACTTGCACTGGATATTTAGCTCTCAGGAGTAAATGACGCCAGTCAGTGAATGCTTGTCGGATGGCCAGTAGCTCCTTTTCCAGGACTGAATAATGGCATTCACTAGGTGTCAAGGTGTGGGATAGGTGGGCAATAGGATGTTCCATCTTGTCCTCAAATTCTTGTTTTAAGACTGCCCCAATGGCATAGTCAGAAGCATCTGTTTCCACCAGGAAGGTTCGATCTGTATCTGGTTGAGCCAGGATTGGACCTTCAGTGAATTTTCGTTTCAGTTGTTGGAAAGCCTTCTCTTGTTCTGAAGACCAAATAAACGGTATATCCTTCTTTAGAAGTGCCACGATGGGATGTACAATTTCAGAAAATGTTGGAATACATTTTCTGTAAAAATGTGCAAGTCCCAGGAAGGATTGTATCTGTTTCACAGTGGTAGGCGCAGGCCAAGAAAGCATGGAATCTATCTTGCCCGGATCCATTCCTATTCCATTAGGGCTGAGCTCAAATCCAAGGTAATGAACGGTCTGAGCATGAAATAGACACTTTTTAGGCTTGGCCAGGAGTTTGTTTTCACGTAATCATTGCAGAACTGCCTTAACATGCTCTTCAGGGATCTGGGGATCTTTAGAATAAATCAGTATATCATCCAGGTATACGATAACAAAAAGGAACAACATATCTGAGAAGACGATGTCCATGAATCGTTGAAATACCGCGGGAGCATTGGCAAGACCGAAGGGCATGACCAAATATTTGAAGTGACCAAAAGGTGTTCTAAAGGCAGTCTTCCATTCATCACCCTCCTTAATTCGAATGAGATGGTAAGCACCCATGAGGTCGATCTTGGTGAAAACAACAGCTCCTTGCACAGCTTCCAAAATATCAGGAATGAGTGGTAACGGATAGCGGTCCTTGAGGGTACATTGGTTAAGACAACGGTAGTCCAAACGGGGTCGTAGCTCTTTTGTGTTTTTCTTGGGAACAAAAAACAAGGAGGCACCGGTGGGAGACTTTGAAGGCCGGATAGTTCCATTTGCCAAGTTGGTATCCAGGTAATCACGTAGAGCCCTCTTTTCAGGTTCGGATAATATGAACATTCTCCCAAATGGAATCACGGCGGAAGACTCAGTTTCTATGGCACAGTCCTCAGGTCTGTGGGGTGGAAGAGCTTGAACAATATCTGTTGAAAATACGTCAGAGTATGTCTGGTATGATTCTGGTACATGGATAATGTTGGACACGCTCAAGGAGGATGGTTTGTGGTTCTGGGAGTTTACTGGAAGAATCCGGGACGTGTTCTGACATAGACAGTGAGACATACAAAACTCTGAGCCAAGGAACAAGGAACCTGCTGTCCAATTGATGTATGGGTTGTGCTTCTGTAACCAGGGCATGCCTAAAACCATAGGATAGGGGGCAGCCTTTATGATGTCAAATCGTATCCTTTCCTGGTGGTTATTTATAGATAGTTCCAATTCTTTTGTTTGATGAGTAATGGGGCCTGAAGACAACAGTCTATCGTCGATTCCTTCCACGGGTTGTATCACTTCTTTGAGCTCTCTAGGGGTGTTATGAGTGGTGGCCCATTCGTGATCAATGAAAATCCCCATGGCAACCCAGTCCACGAGAGCCAGGATGGGAAAAGATTCATTCTCGGTGGATGTTAGGACAGTTTGTAGAATCACTAAGGTATTCTGTCCCGGAGTATTCAAGGAAGGAATGGATGTGGAGCAGGCATCTTTCTCCGGAAGCTGTGCTCCGCTTAGGATCGGGAGCTGGCGTTTCCCGAACGCCGGGGTGGTGCTATAGGGCATTCTCTGACTAGATGTTTGTGAGAGGCACAGTACATGCAGAGTCCCATATCGATTCTACGGAGCCTTTCTTGTGGAGAAATTGGACCCCTGAAGGCACCTAGTTGCATGGGTTCGGTATCCGGGGTACGTGGAGCAGCGCTCTCTTTGGTACTTGGGTATTCAGTAGTTGTCTTTGGGAATGTTTTCACCTTTCTTTTCTCAGCCTTTCTCTCCTGGATCCTAAAATCTATCTGGAAGGAAAGATCCATAAGGGCCTGGAAGGTTCCTGGACGTGCTACTCTGGCTAGCTCATCCTTTACTTCATCATTTAACCCCCTTCTGAAGAGAGTGAAACTGGCTTCTTGTGACCAATCTGCTTCCTTAGCTAGCTGCTTGAAGCGAGTCAAATAAGTGAGCATATCCTGACTACCTTGTTTAAATTCATGAAGTCTTTCTTGTGCATTGTAGACAAGCTCTGGTCCATCGAGCATAGCCTTTAGGGCATCCACAAATCCTTCGTAGTCATCCAAGAGCTGATCTCCCGAATTAACTAAGGGAGTTGCCCAGGTTAAGGCATTGCCCGTTAAGTGTGAAAACATGAATCAGACCTTAGCTTGTGGTGTAGAAAAATAGTAGAGTTTGAAAGTGAAGTGCACTAAGCATGAATCTAGGAATGATCGCAGGGACCTAGAGGATCCATCATACTTGTCCACAATGCCTCCTACCAAAATGCTTTTTTTGACTGCGGAATCCCGGGATAAGACCAGCTGTTTTAAAGATGCATTTTCGACTTTGAGATTTTGAACCTCGGTAGTTAATTCTTGCATACCTTGCATAAGGTCTTGGACTGCCACTTCCATATCTGTTTCCGTATCAGGTTCTTGGCGTCTCAATCTGTAAAAAGCCTCTTTCTTTCTCACTTTTTTCTCCTTGCTTGTGTTCTTCCGGGATGAGGCTTCTTTCTTTTTCACCGACCGTGACTTGTACATGCTGGAACGCGAGTCTTCGGGATCCAGCATGGAAGCCGGCTGTCAAGCCGGTAGCGTTCGAATTTCCAGGTACAAATGTCAATGAATCCAGGAAGGAAGGTATAGGAAGGTAAGGATTGGAAAGGAGAGGGTTCCAGGAACAAAGAAGGAAGATAGAAATACACAGCAACACCGAGAGCAAGCTCGAATAACGTCTAGTTACTCGTAGGGGTAGAGTTGAGACACGCAGAGCCACGGAGGTGTGCCGGTTTTCTAGGAAGCTAGCGACTGCACGCAAAGGCTAGACAGCAACGGTTCCGACGTGTCGGCCATCTTGGATGAATTGCAGTGTTTATGCTATGGTGCATCATGGACCATGAAGTCCAGAAGGGTTGAATCCGGATACTCATGACAAGGACAAGCAGCTGAATAGAAAAATGTTACAACAACTTCCCACCACACACAGCCATGTACACACAACCAAGTCCAGACACACAAACACAAAACGCACATGCATGCAAATAAATACACACAGAAGTACAGACACACACAAGTAAGCACATGCACACAAATACGCACTCGCAAATGTAGATGCATAGGCACGCAGTCTCACACACACAAACACACATACACACACACACACACACACACACACACACACAGACACACACACACAAATCATAAACCCAGTCTGAGATCGTGCCAGAGTTAGTTAAGCATGCTCATGAGCCCTAGATGCTTTCTAGCTTCTTGCTTTAGGTAAGAGATCAGAAGCACTACGACGTACGAGCAAAAAGTTAAGGAATCCCAAGCTTTCTATAAATTACTAGCTGTTCCTGGCATAATATACGCCATTGTAGCATATCTTAAAGGTCAATGGCAGTCGGTAATTCACAGGGTCACTTTTGTCTCCCTTCTCAAATATTGGAAATTACCACTGATCACTTCCAGGAACGGGCGTAGATCCCTGTGACATATTAATGCTCACCACTGATCACTTGCAGGAAGGGGGCATAGGTCCCTGTGACTTATTAATGGTCATTGAAAAGGCTAAATGTATAGGTAACTGTCTTCTTTTGAATTTGAAAGGCATATTTGTATCAGATGGAATGAGAGGTATGCACAGTATAAGAACAGTACCCAAGTTCTATCGATTACACAGGCCTCTATGATGTGTCTTTGTACATGCGTAATTGGCAACCTTGTTCCATTGCAGAGTCCCTGTGATGGCATAAGATTGTGTAGTAGCATAATTGTAGCACCTACTTTCAGTTTTAGCTCGTGAGGAGGCATTCCTCCTACAGTGTTTCGCTCTTTAGAGACTGAAACGTTTAGCCGGTAATTAACGGTTCATTGACACTGGAACTGCCGTGCCCTGTGTGAAGAGAAGTGGGGGTGGGAAGAAGTAACTTGAAATGATTCTGAATGTTTGCAATAGTGGAAGGTGATCGCGCGGAACCGTGCTCATTCTGTTTGTTAAAATGATAGCTGTTGTTGAATTCGAAGGGCACACAGAGGTGCATTTTGCCATTTGAACAGCAGAGGGCAACATAACACTGATACATTGCATGAGCTGAGTACGGAAACATACATAAGCATTTTATATATTTAGATAGATGTTATCCCTAAAATGGCAGTGTGCATAGTTGCAGCGGGGATGTGTTCATGCCTCTTTTTCAATGTACACATTACCAAACAAAATGATTCATTAAAGTTAATAGAACAACTGAACATAGAGAATAGCCAGTGGGTGACAAAAGATATGCTGGCAAAAGGTTGTGAATAACAAGTATCTGAGATTACTAGAGTGTCCATTAACCAAAAAGCATTTGGTCTAGTCAAAATGTTTCTCAAGTGATTTTAATGTTGTGCTAGTGTGCTTTTCAGACCTTGTTTTGGGTTAAATTGCCTAGAAATTACTAAAGCATTTGTTTTCGGGAAATGAACTATGAATCCCAAATGACCCAAAATATGCCAGAAAACCCACCCATTTACATGCAGTCAGTATCTAAACCATCCAAAGCCTGTCTGGTGCTTCAAACCGGGCATACCAGTTCAACGCTGGGGTTCCTGTCCACAATTCAAGGTATTATGGGCAACATTTTGGTGAGAGTGAGTTCCAGTTAAGAGGACGTTTTTAACTGATATTAAAAATACAAGACTTGCTTGACATCTTAGTGAATTTGGAGAGGTCAGTTCTGAAACAAAGCACTGAGTAAGTGTTTGCTCAGTAATTTTATCATAGAAAATGTGGCCACATTCTATAAACAAATGCAGCATAATCAGAAATTGCATGAAATAGGGATTACTGGGAAATCTACCTATTTAAGTGCTTGCAAACTATGAGGATTTCTGTGATACTGGGATATTTTTAATGTTTATGTTTATGGCACAGATTTTCCCCCAATAAGGGTATATTAGCACTGGAGAGCAGCAGGGGAAGGTGTTCCATGAAGTTGAAGTGAGACTATACTTTGGAGAAGAGACATATACTTTGGTCTATCATGCAGGGCATATAGGTAGTTTGTGTTTATTTGGGTGCATTGATACTTCCATAATTTCAAGACTAGAACAAAGAAAAAGTTTCATAATAGTCACATTCCCTGAATTTAGCTGCCCTAGTCAGAGATGTGGAACTCACGATTTCTTTTAGGGACATATCTTGTTCAATCTTAACATCAAAGGAGATGTTCTTGATTCATAACAAGCCTTAGGAACTGGGCAGAGAGATTTAAAAGTTAAACGACTGGCTATTGGGAGCCAATGGAGGAAACTTTGACTTGGAGAAATATGATCAAATCCTGATGACCTTGCCTCAAGGTCTGCGATTGAATTGTGCACGTGCTGAAGATGGAGCATCAATTTCTTTGAAACTCAAAGATGCACACAAAAATACAGCAAAGTTGTTTATTTAAGTAGGCCTACATTGGAAATATTAGGTGAGGAATGAGTGATGTTATCCTCTTTGGCTGAAAAAACGAAGCAGCGGCCACTGAAGACAAATGGACTATAAATGATAGTTTATCAGAAGGTCTGACCATTTTGGAGAGTACAAAACAGGGGACCACCTCCTCAGGCCAGAATGTTGAGTATCAAAGATTGTCAGAAGCATATGTGATACACACATTTTCTTTTAATGGTGTGAGTCTCAGATAAATTAATGGCATCCAAGTCTTAATAGCAGTAGAGTAGAGTTGTAGTCTTTGAATAGTAGTTAAGTATTTGTTTATCATCTGCGAAATTTAGGAAGTTAAAACTGAGCAATCTAATTAAGCATACATAACTTTAACAAAAGAGGGGAGATTGTGGATTGATAGAGTATTCTGCAATGCACATGACTGTGGTAGAGGTACAAAGGGGAATGGAAATCTACAGCTGCCTGTTAAACAGATAGCATGATATCCAATACAGTAAAGGGCCCTAAAAGGCATGTTGATAGAGGGTCCCAAAGAGAACCTGGTATCTCATTGACGCTATCAAAAGCTACTGACAGATCTAATACAATTAGAGTTCAAGTACCATTCATGTCCATTTAACTCGTAGCCTGATCAAATATAGCAGATGTTGCCATCCATGCACTTTTACCCAGCCAGAAATCCGCCTGGATGGGATGAAGAAGTCCAGTTTGCCTCTGCAAAAACCCCAAATCTGGGAATTCACAAATATGACCAACTGTTTTGCCAGATAAGTCACCTTGCAAAAAGGTATCGGATCACCACAATGTTGTACATCACCATAATTAAGAAAAGGCTTTTTTTGACAAAGGTCACCAGGCTACCAGCATGCAGACCACTGAGACCCTTAGACATTGTGGGGGGGAATGAAACAGCTCCCTGAACTGTTTAACCTGACATGATTCATGCTCTGGGAAGTGAAAAGGTATTAGGACACAAGGGAATGCGATAGGGGGCATAGCATGAAATGAATAGAGCCCTCTAACAAGCTTTCCAATAAAAAAAAAGAGTTACATAGCATCTACAGTGGACAGTTGCCCTCCCCTCAAAAGGCAATTGAGAGACATATTTGACTGTTCAGAATACACTACGAGAAGCTACCATTCTTAAATCCCAAATTCTAGCCAAGCTGGTCTCGACAATGTGATTGCTGGGCCATAGAGGAGTTTTAATGGAAAGAAGCCTAAGGCTTTGTAGAGAAGTAGAGATTAGCTCTAGACTGAGGCCTCTACAATCCAGGTTCCTCCACAGGACACACTACTATACTGTTCCACTGTCCAGAATAAGAAGGGGAAACACCATGGTATATCTTAAAGGGCATGGGTAAGAAGAGGAATATTGCCACACACTTTGGGAGTGCCCGAGGATAAAAATATCCTGGGGAGAAATTGTGAAACTTGCAGGTTGAGTAGTTGGGAACTTGGGGAACCTGTGGGCTAGATGCTAAACAAATCTTTCAATGTGTATAAGGAAGACCTGATACATTGTAGATGAAAATGTTTCTTAGCTCTAGTCGTTTTCATGGCAAAGGACAGTGGCTGAAAAGATTTGGGAGAGATGAGTGGACTTTGGGTAAGTTCCAATGCAAGAAGAGGAAATATCGGTAGTGGTTCACAACAAAGTATCAACCTCTCAAGGGCACTACCACGGCTTGGGAGGACACATGCTCAGCTCATAGGTCTGGACCAACAGAGGCTCACAATTTAATGTCCTAGCATGACTTACCTGATTGGATGAATTGTTAATTTGCCCAAGTTGTTCTGGGTTGGGGATTGTCCTTGGGAGAATGAATCGTTGGGGAAACTCAAAGTGTAGATGCAATGTACTGCAGTTTGCCTGCGTAAAGTGAGAGTAACAAGAATATATTAAAACATAATATTTGTGTTATAACTTGGTGTCTGGGTTTACTGAGAGTGAGCTGTGTTATGTGTGATGTCAGTGGGGTTGTGATGTCACTGCCAGAGAATATGGAGTGTTGGTGGTGGTTTGAAGTGCTGGGTTCCACAGAAGTCAGTTGGACCTCCTGAGCTGGACTGGGTGGATTTCCCAGTGCTTTAACTACATATTAACCTGTGTGTTAATAAACTTACGTATATAACGTACCTGGCTCTGGTGCCTCCGTTATATCACTGTCGACGAGGATGGGATCCTGCTGGGAAGGGGCAGCCTGAGAAGTACTGCCTTCCTTTGGTGGCGTCCATCCAGGCACCCCGGTTCTCCACTAATGGCCAGAGGCGGTGGCTTATGGGGTGCCTGCAGGCCGAGCGGTGCAGGAACGGAGGCTGTCCTAGTTGGGGTCCAGGACGGTGACCCTGAGGAACTGGATGGTGGTGTGGTGTCCAGAATACGGGTCCAGGGAAGAAGGAACAACAGGTGGCATTGTCAGGCTATGTTGTGGCGAGCTGTAGTTTCCCTGGTGTGAGGTGATCCGGAGTTGGGACCAGCTGTTGTGGGAGGCCCTGTCTGTGTGCTGGTAAGCGTCCGTTTTGGCTTGCAAGGAGTGGCGGGTGTACTGTTGGACCGAGGAGCAGCAGCAGCTGTCATTAGAGGAGGGCCGTGAGGGGCCGAAGTTACGACACGGGTCCGTGTCGTCCCTTGTGGTGTAGTTGGGGGCCGGGTGGCCCAGCTACATTTGGTTGGGGCCGTCAATTTCTTTGGAACGCGGTGTATGGTTGGGAAGCTGTGCGGAGTCCACGGAGTGCGTGTGGGCAAAAGAGGACCTTTCGTGCTGGTGCAAGCATATCTCCGTGAAGAAGTACGTGTCAACTGTTTTTGGTGACACCAGGTTACCCTGCAAGGGAGGAACATTTTGCTTGAGTCGGTTGTGTGGCTGTGGAACTGGTGTATTTCGGGGCGGACATGGAGGATTTGTTGACCAGGTGTTGTGGCGAGATGAGGAGATTGCGGCAGCTGGATCCAGACTCATGGGGCACTGGTGTGTGATGGCTCTTTCCTGGACAGAGGACTGGACATGGTAGGTGTTGGGGGAGGCCTGTATTTTTACTGTTGTGTACATGTTGTGGCCTCGGGGTAGTACACTAGTGGTTTGGGCTTTAGGTTGTTGTTAGCCGTCGGGGCCTGTGGTATGAATCCGATCTTGTCTCTTAAGTGTTCGTGGCCGGTGTGTTTAGGACATCAGTGGGGTTCCCGCAGATCTTTGTGGTGCGGGTTCATTTTAGTGAATGCTGTGATTTTGTTTTTTCTCTTTTAGAGGTGGGTGCCATATGGATTGGGGTTTCCATCTCTCAACGTTCTTTTGTGTTGTTTTTCTCTCTATAGACATGGGGGAATGCGGGGTGGCGCAGGGACTTTAGCGCCATGTCATTTTCTTCTTGATTTGGATTTCATGGACATGGGGTTGCTGGGTTGGAGCATGGACTTTAGCGCTGTGTCATTTTCTTCTTGCATTTCATGGACATGGGGTGCGGGGTTGGAGCAGGGTTGGCGCAGGGACTTTAGCGCCATGTCATTTTGTTTTTTTTATGTTGTCATTTTCTTGTCGTCTGCTATATGTGCTACTGTGCTGTGTGCATGTCAGAGTGTTTGTGGGGTCTTTAGTTTGGCCACATGGGCTCTGTGGATCAGGTCTAGGTTGTGGTGCTGCTGTGGGTTTATCAGTGGTTCTGCGGTTGCACAATAGTTGTGCATTTTGTGCGTGGTTATCATTGAGGTGTTATTGTGGTGATTCATTCCAGAGTGGCCGGGTGGGATCTGTTGATTGGGTCTAGGTAGCGGCACTGGTAGGGTTGTAGCAGTGGTTTTTCAGTTGCACATGAGGTTGTGCATTGGTGTATTTATTGTTGGGGCATTATTGTGGTTAGAAACCGTTCTGTGTGCCGGTGGTAATGGCACCCTGTGTCGTACGGTGGTCTGGAGCTTAGGTTGTGGCAAGGTGATGCCGCGTATTAGTGATATTTGTCCAGGGTGGCCGGGGGAGCTCTGGTTTGGGTGTTAAAGTACTGGTAGGGCAGGTAGGTCTTGTACCAGGTTGCCATGGTTTGGAGTTTAGGTTGTGGCAAGGTGATTCCGCGTGTTAGCGGATAAATGTCCAGGGCGGGCGGGTGGACTCCTATTTGGGTGTTAAAATACTGGTAGGGCAGGGAGGGCTTGTACCAGGTTGCAGTGGTTGAAGCTGTTGGTGTAAGCTTCAGTGGATTAGGTTTGGGTCTTCACCAGCGGCTTTGTGCTGGTGTTGTTGGGTTGTTTATATTGTTTGTATTTTGTTGTATGGTTCATTCATGGTCACTGTTTGTTCTGTCATTTCCTCTAGATTTGATGAGTTGTGGGTTTTCCTCATCGGGTGCTTATTATGGGGTTGTCAGTGTTGGCGGTGTAGGTTGCTGCTCCCTTTTCATTTCTTTTTGTTGCCAGTGGTGGGGAAGCATCTCATTTGTTGTGGCACAATGGTGGTGACAGGTTGTGAGGGTATTGTTGTGAGGGGTGAGCTAGAAGGGCTGTATGTTGGTGGGTAAATTGTCAAAGGGGTTATCTCCTAATTTTGTGGGGCTCATATGTGCTGGCCACGCGTGTGTGCTTTTGGTGTTGGTTGGATTTTTGTGAAAGATATACGGAGGGAGGAGTGTTATAACTTGGTGTCTGGGTTTACTGAGAGTGAGCTGTGTTATGTGTGATGTCAGTGGGGTTGTGATGTCACTGCCAGAGAATATGGAGTGTTGGTTGTGGTTTGTAGTGCTGGGTTCCACGGAAGTCAGTTGGACCTCCTGAGCTGGGCTGGGTGGATTTCCCACTGCTTTCTCTACATATTAACTTGTGTGTTAGTAAACTCACGTATATAACGTACCTGGCTCTGGTGCCTCCATTATATCAATTTGCTATATTTTGCAGCACAATATCAATAATAATGTTTGCCTTCACGTTTCATTTATTTTAGATTGATTATAATGGTGATGCCTTTTTTATACTTTTTGTGGTGCATGTTAATTGCTTTTTCTTATGTGTAATTTTGCAAGGTGGGGCTTATTTTTACTATTGTTGAATTCTGTCACCCCATCTATTGACAGTTTGCTTTATTTATGTTCTCATATTTTATGCAAACAGCTATATTTTGCCTTTGCTAATCTGCTGTTCTGGGACTGGCAATACACCGGAGGAGTTCATCAGGGACAATTGCAAATCAAGGGTGGAGTGGCACAATGACCTTCAGGCTCTCGGCGAGGTGATCACAGCGAACACAAACCGGCTCTGCGACGTCCTTGGCTGGATCGCAGATGCCCTGGAAGCAGCACACCCCACACCACAGCCCCAGCGGGAGGAGCCACCTTCACAAAGCTCCTCCACCCAGACCAGCCCGGTCCGTCGTTCACTGCGTACATTGCGCCGCCACGACATGGATCCCCCTGGCTCTGGGAGTGCACATTGACCATCCCGGCACACACATATGGCCTATGTTGCCCCAATTGAACTATTGTGGGGTTGTTGTGGGGGGAGGTGGAGAGGGGTGAGGGTGTGTGTGGGAGTTGGGGGGGAGAGGGAGGGGGAGGGGGGTGAGCATGTGTGTGGGAGTTGGGGGGGAGGGGGAGGGTGTGTGTGGGAGTTGGGGGGGAGGGGAAGGAGGGGAGGGTGTGTGTGGGAGTTGGGGTGGAGGGGGAGTGGGGTGGTGTAGGTTTTGTTGTACACGTTAGAACTTTATCATTCAATACACCGGTTGATCATCCAAAAAAAAGAGTGGACATTGATCATTGTGCATGTGTCTTTTAATGTTCCACAGTGCATGGTGTACATGTATCCCCACACCCAGTGCCTGATGTCCTGTCATCCTCACACCCTCAGCTGACTAGTGAGTCAGAAATATTGTCCGATCAATGATTGCCGCACGGCACGTCCCTCCTGTGCATCGGCACCGTGATGCTGTCCTGCCATTCCTTCATCCTCCCCCTCATCATCTGGTGGTAGCAGTTCCACGCCAGGGGACAGTGGCACGTTCCGACGGATGCACATGTTGTGCAGCATTACACATGACATGGTGATCTTGGACACCTTTTCGTGGCTGTAGATGAGTGCCCCACCCGACCGGCTGAGGCAGCGAAATCGTGCCTTCAACAGGCCAAAGGTCTGCTCTATCACCACCCGTGTACAGGTATGGGATCTATTGTAGTCCTCCTCGTGCCTGTTCTGTGGGTTGCGGACCGGGGTCATGAGCCACGGCTTCAAAGGGTAGCCAGCATCACCTGCATAAGGGTGGAATGAAGATAAGTGTTTGTAAATTCATGGTGGAGAACTGTACTAGTCTTACATGTCAGCAGGTGATTACTGGCCAAACACACATGTCCCAAGATGCATTCACCCCATTACTGGCCCGGCTATGTGTCCTGTGCAATGGAATGATGGAGGGGGTAGCTTCTTCATGATGGGTTATGGTGTGCACTCACGTCTTGTTGCATGTTCATCGTATATTCATGCAACAGTGTTGGACTGCATTCATTGATGTGTTGTGCAAGTTTTGGTGATGGGGGTGTTGCCTGTAGTTAGTAGCATACTCATCATTCTGCACTGATCTGTGCCATGGTGACTTGCAGAAATCCTATGGGTGTGCAGGAACAGTCATACGCTGTGGGATCCCTGTTGGACTCACTTCTATGCACTCCCAGGGATGACCGTCCTGTGTGGTGAGATGCAGGAGTCTGCGACATGGTCCTATTGCACTGCATGGTGCAGGATGCCCTTACGGTGTGTAAAGGCCGCCGATGAGTGTGGCATGTGTTGTGGTATTTGGGCAGGTTTCCTGTTAGTCATGTTGTGTTAGGTGTCGGCTCTAAATCATCACTGTGTGCTTAGGTAGTCATGTGCCGTGTCACTTGCCTTGGGGCACAGTGTTCTGTGAGGTGCACATCATGCACTGGCGTGAACATTCCCACCCAGGTGAAGTAGGCATCCCCCCCCCTTTCCCAGCCAGGTGAAGTAGGCATCCCCCCCTTTCCCAGCCAGGTGAAGTAGGCATCCCCTCCCTCTTTCCCCAGCCAGGTGAAGTAGGCATCTCCCCCCCCTTTCCCAGACAGGTGAAGTAGGCATCTCCCCCCCCTTTCCCAGCCAGGTGAAGTAGGCATCCAACATACTCACAGCCCCTCCATGTAGCGTGGTAGTGTGGAGTTCCGCAGGACCAAGGAGTCATGAGTTGATCCGGGGTATCGGGCATTGCAATGTGTGATGGCTTTACTGGCATTACACACCATCTGGACGTTGATGGAGTGGTATTGCTTGCGGTTGCGATACGGCACCTCCATGGCATGCGGGAGCACCAATTCAATGTGGGTGCAGTCGAGGGCACCTATGCAATTTGGCATGCCTGCCAGTGCATGGAAGGCAACTTATGTATCATATATCTCCTGGGGAGTCCAGGGTAGGGATATGTAGTCCCTTGTGTGGTTGAGGAGGGCATCCAGCACTTGGTTGAGTATCCGGGAAAATATGGGCTGTGAAATGCCATGCATGTGTCCGACTGTATGCTGGTAGGTGCCTGTGGCAAGGAAGTGGAGCACAGACACTACCTTCAGTAGAGGGGGGGTGCCAAAGCTGATTTCTATGAGGCTCACTATATCGTCATGTATCAGGTCCACTATGGTGGTAATGGTGTCCCAGTCAAGCCGGTACAGGGTGTGGATCTGCTCTGGTGTGAGGTTGAAGGGGGTGGCTCTGATGCGGGGGATTGGGGGATGGCGGCGTGGTAATGGTGGCTGCACCGGTAGGGCATGCTGGGCCTGTCTCACCCTCCTTCTCCTCCTGTGTATCCTCTGTGGTGGGGGCTGTGGTTGTTGTTGTTGCTGTTGTTGTAGTTGCTGCCTTGCAAGCAGGGCCTCCAGCTCCAGGAATGCTGCTACAATTGGTATCATCTTAGTGTGGGAGGGGGTGTGGTGTGTGGCTGTGCTCTTTTTGTGCTGTGCCAGACTCCATTGCCTCCACCTGTGCTGATTGAGTGCGCCTGTGCCTCTTGGATACACTGCTCATGGTTCTTAACACCTTCTTGGCAATGTCGTTATTTACTCCATGCCGGTAAGGTACTTTGCGGCCTTGTGGAGGCCGTTTTTTGCATGTCCGCATTACTTGGGATCAGCTCCGGTTTACGCCATGCCGCTAATTTCGGCATGGAGTGTCGGGCGCGCGCCACTAGACCACTATTTACAACCTCGTACTTTACGGCGCCGTAAATAACGGTCTGGTAGGGCAGAATAGTCCGTAACAGAAACAATGGCGGTAATCCTTTTCCGGCATCGTTTTCCCCTTAACTCCTAACTCGGAATGTCCCCCAATGTGTTTGTTAGGTTTGTGTTTCTATGAGTTATCCGGGTTCGCAGATGTGTGGGGTGGCCCGTCCTTGTTGACAAAGAGTGTGTGCTGTTGGAGGGTTGCTCAGTGTCCTGTGATTCTTAGTAATTAGATTCTTAGATGTGGTCCTGCTGTAACAATTGTGTTCACCCATTGTGGTCTGGTTGATGAATGGATCTTTCCTAGCTTCTTGCTATTTCTGGTTGCAGTGTATTTTCATGGACAGTTATCCCTTGGTATCAAATGCAGTGTAAGTTGTGCTGGTCTGTACTGTGAAAGCTAGCATGAGATGTACAGTTTTTGGCCACGATGTAGGTTGAAATCCCTCATGTGGATCTTGTGCGCTGTTCTTGCTGGTTGTGAAGTTATCGTAGTCTGTGGTTCATTGCATAGTGTGTTTTATACTGATGTCTCTGACAGTTGATCATTCTCCTCTGACCCAGCTCTCTTTCCTCCGGTAAAGCATTTTGGTACAGTCCATAATAAGGGTCATAGCCCAGGCAAAGTATGCAAATGGGTAAGAAGTAACTGAAGTAACCTTGAGTTTATGTGAGTTTCACTGTTGGGAAGGTTGCTGTGTCACCCTAGTGTCCTGAAATTTTGCGGGACCCCCAGATAGTAAGGTTTCAGCGTAAGAACTTGAAAGTGGTGTGCCCAATGCAGATTGAGTAACACAAATAGGCAACAATTGACACAGCGTGTCAAGAAATTAATACAGGGCAGCCGGGTAGCAAAATACACCTGGTTGACAGTGCATTGGAGAGCAATTCATCTATGGCCACCTGTGAGAAAAACGGTGATGAAACAATTGAATACAAAAGGGAAAAGGTTAAATCAACTTACTATTGTGGATCGAATAATTAATCTATGGCAGCCAAACAGCTAAGCAAAGTGGGGGACACCGTTAATATAATGGGGGTGACAATCTGGGTGAGCAAAGCTTTCACATACCGGTGGAGAATAAATAATATATTGGGAGGAACAGTCTTGACCAACCAAGGAGCAAATGAAGTGGCACACACATTTGCTACAGTGTTGAAACAAGTTGCTACAGTGTTGAAACAGTGAATCTAGAACAACAGACCATTCCAATCAATATCAGGGGACAGGAAATTGATCAAGGGCACCAAAGGAGCAAGATATAATGGGGTACATGGTTACTACACTAGGGGAATCAATTAATCTCAGTCAACCCAGGTCTACTTATGACATGACGATAATGAATGTATTAGAGAAAAATTCAGACTAGGCCAGCAGTTCAACCATAGTTACATACAGTGGGCCAGACAATTACATCAAAGGCAACCAAGTAGAAAAATGCAGTGGGGAGCAATTAATACAATGAAGGGAATAGTGCGCTCAAAAATATTATTGTCCCGAGTGTTCGGGCATGTGGTTTTAAGCAAACTGTGATTATTCGTAAAAACATTTCCTATGCACAGTACCTTAGTTTTCCTCACTTTTACACATGCGAAATCAGGCAGCGGGGCGGAGCCATATTGTGCTAATCTTATCTGTTGCTGTATCGTACTAAGTTGAACTGCCCTCGCGGCACTAAATCATATCCCCCGCTCCTGAAGCTGACATCACTATTCCAATCGATATCTTTCATCTATTTTCATGACGTTGGTGTGCAGCGTGGCCAAACGCGCCCGGTCATCACCTACGTCTTAACGTTAGTTGACGCAGAACCCGGAATATCATCACACACATCCTCTCACAGCACAGCGCATCCCAAATTGGAAGAGAAAACACTATTTTCAAAGGAAACACCAATACTCTGCAATTTATAATGTGCTTTTATTTCACAATAAATGCTCCGAGAACATCTGCCATTTTCTATATTCAACCAAATGTTTTATTGCGTTGTTTTTGAATATCAAATCTTTATCATGAGGCACACAGTGTTCCTTTCGGTAGAAGAAGCACATTGAACTCACCTTGAATCGCAAGGCTTCGGCATCAGCTTCTTGCTAGACCACCATAAACAATGTCAGGTTGCTCCTTGTCGCTGGTACCGCCAAAGGGCATATTGGTCCGGCCAATTGTCCCACATAAGCGTAATTGTAAGCCAGTCATTTAGGTGTATCTGCCACTGCCTGCTGAAGAACCCGTCACTGGGTATTTGGAAACGATGACATTCGCAGAAAGGAAGGATGTAGTTGTGTAGAAAACATAACAGAAATATATCTCAGTAGCCGTTCTTTATTCTAATTTATCCATTTACCCTTTAATTCTGCACCGGGTGAAACCTAGAATGAACACAAACCAGAAACAATGCAAACACAGAGAAAACACTGTGGAAAGTTGGAGTCTACGATGTGCTTGAGAGGTTAGTGCTGTGGAGTATGTTTAGCTCACAATGGGATGCGGATGTGGAAGCTGACGGAAGAATTCAAACAACACATAGATGGCATTATAACTGAATATTAGCAACAAACTTGGCGTTGGTGGAACCTGGGGGAACCCAGGCGTGGACTCCATGCATTTCAGTGCTGGACTGCCCATGTGCCCGGGACAAAGACAAATACATACAAGCTGTGTTTGCGTGTCGTCACAATATGCCCTAACCAACAACCCATTACAATGTAAGTCAGCAATAGCAGTCAGAAAATGAAACCTTGACTTGTTCGTCTATAAACTCGTCTACAGTAAAACTTACATCATATTTGGTATTTCCATTCTCTTGGCGTAGTTCGCTCAGATCAACGGTTTTCATAAAATGAAATTACATGTTCCTTTGTCCAGTTTTGAAATGGTAAGCCTTATCATTTTTGCAGGTATTAGACACCGCCCGTCATTCAATCCATAGTGAATCCTCCCTTTCTTCCAAGGACGAACAGCAATTTAACCTTCTTAGGAGCGCGTATGCTAAGTTTCCTTTTGGTGAAGGAAAGCCACAAATCAAAAACATACTATACAGGATGCGTCGGTGTAAACACCACACAAGCAACATCAAACACAGTGACCTTCACTCCATGGGAGCGATTAGCCCGGCCGACCAATGTGGCATTTCAAATATGTTCGAAAAACAAATGCTGCGCTATCGTGAATACTTTTTTACTTTTCTATATTGATAGTGATTTAGTTATTTTATGACAACAGTTCCAGTTAGTGTCCTCCCCATTGTCACATAAATGTGTGCCCTTTTTTCGCAGAGGAATTTGCTCTGTGGATAACGCGAGACACTGACAAGTCATAAATCCAAGTGCCCTTCCATCTCCACTGAACTTCCGGTGCACTAACAAATGTTGGAGGAGAGGCGGTATATCCCGCCCCCTGCACCATTCTCGTACCGGGAAATGATGTATAAGGTAAAGTGGGATACATCTCCACCCCTCCTGTACCTGTTTGCATCACCCATGTTTCATAAAAGTCTATTAACGCTGTGCTAATGTGTATACCTTGAACTCCATTTTGTGTCCTTCCAAACAGCATCTTTTTCGAGGCCCTCTGCCCCTCTGGCGAAATGTTCACTCTCCCTCTCCCAGCACCGCGCACAGCCAGCCCACTCCACCTCTTTCCTCTGTCAGCTCAGCACATCTCCTGTTCCCACGGAAATGCAGCTATTAATTTTTGCAAGTAGCGAGTATCGAGCCCTGACAAAATGTGTTCATCCAAGAATGTGAGACCAAAGCCTGCTCCAACCTTAGTGCCACATCCATCTCTGCTGACTGACTCATGCCATCTCCAACCCCTCCTTGCCAGGCCACGGTCCCCTGAACCCATGACCCCTATTCCCTTTGAACGCATCTGGTCACCAGACCATACCCCTGCAACCCATTTAATTCACCTATCGTATACCTAAACTTGAGTGGTCATATATTTTGGTAACACTAACACCTATCCCCACTGTGTTTGAAATCGTAAGACGCCAAAGGCCGCAAATCAAAGATCAGCCCTTCTGATAAGGCATCCGAAAGCAACGACCCCTAACACATGCCCTCATAGAAATATTGGTCAGAATGCACCTATTTCACACCAACAACCCCATTCATGCAGTGTTTGCGTACCGTCATTAGTTCTTGCATGGCAAGTTTGTTATTTAGCTTAGGTCTCATTCCTTAGTGGGACGTGTATTTATTCTGCCTATTTGGACACGTGCATGCTAAGGCAACTGCAGACCCCGCAGTTGCTTTTATGCGGATATCCATCTGACCCTCCCGTGCCCTGATCAGTGAATGGCCCACAAGAGCTGGCTGAAAGCGGGAAAGGGGAAAACACAGAGTTACACTGTATGGCATCATCCAACAGGCACTTCTTGCAAAAACAATTGAAAAAGAGGATACATTTGAAAAGACACTTTGGACGCTTAATACTTCTTAATACTTTTAATAGCTTTGAAATTCAAGTTAAATAGACTTTCATTGGTCATGTACAAAGTACAAACATTGTGGAACATACACACCGCTGCTAACCATTTATACCGGGAAGTCAACTGTTTAATGAGGTCCGCTTTTGGTGGCCAGTGCACGTTTGCAATGTTTTGTGGCAATGTATATGTCCTAATAACAAAATCATGATCAATTCCATGAGTATGCATGTCCAACACGGTCAAAGTGAGATCTTTCACACAATCGAATTCCATTTCCTGGAATATTGGCTTGGCCACCCATTTTTTGCTTCTTTTTGCAATGACCATTGTGTAACGAAGCATCCCAAAGTTTCCTGCAGTTCTCGATTGTTCTCTCCCTATGTTCTCGCTATGCGCTAATACAGGTAGTAATGTTCGATATTGCATACTGTCTATGCTGAAATGCAACTTCTTGGGCATGTTCTTTAGGCACATATTGTGGAACACCTCCAAATCTCTGGTGTGACAGAATTCTGTGAGTCCCTTCAGGTCTCTTGAAAGAGTTTTATCAAGCACAATCTTCTCAAGAGCTTTGTGTGGAGGTGAAGATGGAACCTGTTCCTCCGATAAAGGTCCATGTGCACATTGGTGAAAATGTTTTTTTTATTTTTTTTTATTTACCCTTGCTTTCTCGATTTTCTGTGAAACCATGGTCTTCTCTGTAACGGCCGCACCAGCAAGCTGGTCCACCACCTCTGATCCATGTGCCTCCTCTTCTAATTCCCGAACTTGTATACATTCCTTGAATAGAATATTCATTAAAAAAACAAAAGTCAAACATTTTTTAAATTAAAATCTTTCATCGCACACATTGCTTACATACATACCCTCGTACACAGTGTACGTCATTTAGTCAAAATGTACTTTTCGAATTTCACCTGATTGATGGCAAGTGTACTCTATGAGATATCACCGTGCAAAACATACTGATTGTAATGTTGCCCTGAAACATTTTGCAATGTATTCTGCATTAGGGAGAAATTGTAATGTTAGAACTGAAATTATAAAAGTTTGAAACACTGCACTTTTATAAGAATGACACTATCTAATAGTATCCTATGTAGGATTTACTTTCTTTCATTCAAGCTAACTGTCAGTATGCATACCTCAAAGTCTGGACCAGCTGCAAAGGATGATATAATTGTAGTCGAGGTACCAGCATCCCCTTGTAACACAGTACTTGTTTTGGTATGGATGAAAACAGCGAAATGGAACAGAGACAATGGGATGCACACAATGGCACATATATAGAGAAACCCTTAAATGACACATAGTGTAAACAAACGACAGGATACATATACAATTATTTGAAATTCCAAGCATAATACATTCTCGTAATTGAAAAGTGGAAAAAAATTAACTGATAGGTGCTCGAAGTTGTTGTTGACTCCGGAAAAGAAATGGATGCAGAAGTTTTAAAAATGGAAAATTGGATTTGCATTAGACATGTGGGAAGATCCAACTGTCGATGACATGAATTTCTGCAAGTCTGTAGGGCTCACCAATGGTATACTGGATGTGTCGGTGGTGTCGTCACTTGCGAGGGTCTGTGCTCCCGTCAATATGCACTCCTAAAAAAATTTAAATGTCGAGCAACCGATTGTGAAAAGATTATGCTTCTTTTGAAGGGCACTATGGCATTGTTTTCATTGGTCGTAATTACTTTCTGTGATGCTCCATAAACCAGGAACAGATGTGTAGTAAATTGTGGTATAGTTAAAAACTAATATAATCTGGTAAATATGCAATTCATCATCCAGGACTCACCTGAGGCAGCGTATGCATGAATAGAGTTGGAATTGCATTTGGAAGAAATTTACAAGACGTTCTGACTCAATGCTTTTTTGTGTACTGTGATTGGTCATACATATCCGGGGTAAAGTGCAGGCTGCAGATGCAGAATCGATTGTCCCTCAAGTCTCCCAAGACATCCTGGACTCTACTTTCAAGCTCGTCCACCCAAAATCCACAATGTCGAACCCATTCTCTTATTAAATCAATATTCGTCGGGAATTTATGCATGATATTGCCCTTACTTTTGACATGGCTCCTAGAACGGCAACCAAAACCATACAAGCAGGCATTCTTGAAAAATCTGTATTAAAAAAGTAGGCATAATTACAAAAACAATCTACAGAATGCATGAAATGGATGGAATTATATCAAAGTTTTCTATGCAATGTTTGTTTTGGTCAAAGAAGCAAAACCTGTGTTACTCGTCCGTTGAATGTACTTTCATGCATCAAAAGGAAACATGCTTATAGATATGGTTCGAGAAAGATGCAATTCTATCACAATTGACACTGATGAAATTTGCTATATATCGAGATCAGAACACTTTAAACAGTAGACAATGGTAAAGTCATTGAGATGAATGAATATTACACTACTTGGTAGATTTGTTCCAAATAGATAGACATTTTGAGATCAAAAAGCGATGATTAGGTGACCTGCCCTTACCTTGACTAACAAACAATTGGATTCAGCAAACAGGGTAATTAGTAGCAGGAGAACAGGTAGCGTGATCAAGAGTTGACTTCCAGTGCTCACAGATATTCTCAGGTAGCACGATCACAGGTTGACTTTCAGTGCTCACAGATGTTCTCAGGATAACTATCAAGGGGTTTATAAAGAATTAGAAAAGTGGGTGTCTACCTGATGCAGATGGTGTTTGGCACCTTGGCCGTTCCCACCCTGCCAGCCCCCTTGGGAGGGTACGGCCACAGGTGCGAACTGCTATTGATACTGGAGGGGGGTGGAGGGGCATGAGGCATGAACAAAAGGGCCGGAACACTGCTGAAGGGAGACACACTTATGTGGATTGCAGAGGCGCGGTCTGCTTCAGGGGAGCCTGCCTGGAGACACTGGGTCTGGCTAGGCCATGTGAGCAATGGGCCATGTGCGGAAGATACCTTTGAAGTGTACATGGTGTTTGGCACCTTGGCCGTTCCCACCCTGCCAGCCCTGCCAGGACAAGTGAGTGTGTCCTTGATTCACTGAAAAATTGTTCATAAAAGATGATTTTTATTTTATTTTGTTGCTGATGTTGATGGCACAAATCTATTACAAATTGTATACTTCGGGATGCAGCAAGCATATTGTGGGAAAATACCCTGTACTGACTGCTGTCACTAGGGAATTTGGCTCGAATGGCACCAACAACACAAGCGGGTATTACTCGTCGAACACGGTATCCAAGCCTCCCATGAAGCCACCATGTAAACGAACGATAGGCTACTAGCGTGTACCACCTGTGGAAGAGAAACATGCAAACTGTATTTAAATGAACATGATAAGTGTACAAACCTTAGTTGAAAATGCAATCTTGTATCCTATCCCATAGTTGCCAGTACAAATGTTACAAATGTTACTTCATGGATCAATCAACTTGGGCTTTATAGTGTAGACACATTGCAAAAGTGAACACCCATGCAATCCATAACGTTTGGGGGACAGAGAAATATTGTTTCTTGATTGTACGTGAAAGACACATAATATGACCACCATGATTTCCCCAAATCGCGAGAGATGTATGGAATTGCCAGACTACATTCATTTGGCAGTCCTAGATCAAAGTTACAACAATATAGGAGACAAACGTGAAATGTTAGTGGCCTAAGTGACATCACACCTAGAGTACACTTACTCGTTACTTGGATTGCAAGGGCGAACTGTTGCGCGAAGTTCGTGCATGAGCACCATCATAAATCATAATCCTCAACACGAACCTTGTGAGTAAGGCTGCCCTGAAGTCATGCAGCTCGGTAACACATAGCGGCCGTGTCTCATCTTCTGATATGTAGGCCAAGCATCCAGAGTTTTCTTTGCAGCAGCAGTTCTCCTCCTCGGTTGGCATGACATTGCATCGATTGTAGGTACACCAGGTGGAGACGTCTTCCAATGCGACTAGGCTCTGGCTCAGGATCCAGTGATTCGTCCTCCAAACTGTTGCCCGATGCTCCATCGTTTCCGCATCTTTCTCTTTGAACTAATTCCACCTCAGAATACTCTGGCTCGTACTGGTAGGGCTGTATTGTTGCCATTATACGACAAAATTAAAATCGATAGTAATGCTAGTACTAGTATCTGTTCGCACAGGCTACGAGCAACGAAGATAGCTGAACAGAGCAGAAACGAGTCACAGGATATACAAAAAAAGACAGTGAAACAATTGAAAAAGCTACTCTGATGTTGTCTGATGAGAAGCGGTCTGTTTATACTTATTGATGAAAGAGGCGTCCTGCCATTTCCATGGAGACACGTCATTAGCTGGCGCACAGACAACGTTGACACGAGACATGCATTTGCTTTGTGAAATGGGCTGTACGCATCTAGTGATGTCAGCTTCAGGGGCGGGAATATGATTTAGTGCTGCGAGGGCAGTTCAACTTAGGGCGATGCGGCAACGGATAAGATTAGCACAAGATGGCTGCGCCCCCCTGGCTGATTTCGCATGGGGAAAGGTACGGTGCATAGGAAATGTTTTTTACGATCGATCACAGTTTGCTTAAACCACATACCCAAAATAATTGTTTTGAACGCACTATTCCATTAATTGAGGCTGACAGATAAAACCTATAAATGCAGTGAAGGAGCAACTAATCTGGGGCAGCAAAGGAACAGAAAACCATGAGGGACAGTTAATGCAGTGAAGATATTAAAGTAGAGCAACCGTTAAACTACAATTAAGTACGGATGGTTGAGCAATTAATCTAGGGCAATAGTTACATCTCAAATAAGTACAGTAGGGCAAGCAATTTATTCAGGGCAGCCAAGCAGCAAAATACAGGGTGGGACAATTAATCTCGAGTCAAAGTTAAATCACAATTAAGTACAGTAGGGAGAACAATTAATTCAGGGCTGCATAGAAGCAAAATATAATGGGGTAACAATTAACCCTGAGCCACATTTAATCACAAATAAGTACATTGGGGTGCGTGGTTAATCACTGGCTGCTGAGGAGCGAAGTATAGTGGGGAGCAGTTATATAATGAGGAACCAATCATGTATGGCAACTGTGACAAAGCTGGGCTATTCATCCCTTCTCCCTGGGGGAGCCATCCCTTTTGAGTCTAGGGGGGTGAGCCCGCCAAGCCAGACCCTGCCTTGGGGTCTGCGAAAGTGGAACCTTACTGGGAGTGACTCCCCTCTAGGGGACAAGGACTCCCATTCCGATTAGGAACTCCCAATCAAGAATACGCTGTCGGCATATATGGGAATAGAAAACACTGATGCTACTTCTATTTTGAATCCAACAAATAGTGATATGCTTCAGCCTCTTTGGCTCAACAGTCAAAGAGGAGCAACATGCCCCTTTCAAATACAGTGACAGATATAAAGAGAAGAGGAAACTTGAATGGACGAGAAATAATCCTATGCAGATGTGAGCCACTGACTTGAGGACGTCCTGGAGAGGTGGGGCCACGCTACCCTGTGGAGCCAGCAGTAGCATGGAAGAAGAGAGTAGCAAGGAAGGACCCCTGAAGGCCGGTCCTGAGAGTGGCAAGTCAGCTATGAACAAGACGGGACAGAAGTACTGTCGCTCCTGGTGATGTGACCAAGCTGAAACGCTGGTGAGTCTGAGGCCCGCAGAATGATGCCTGAAAGGGTCACATGGAGGAATGAATCCTCTGCTCCGAATACGAGGAAGGAGACTTCCAAAATGTGCAGAGTCCAAAGAGCAGCTCTGATACCCCGGAGAAGCCGAAGAGGATAACGAGTGAAAATCACAATGCTAAAATGCTAGTGCGCTGGAGCAGAGCTGATGGTTACAGATGTAACAGGATTCCCTAGGGTAGAGGAACATATTTGGAAGGACACACGAACGGAATACAGCACTACTGGAAACATTCAGTAAAATATAAATCAGATGATGATGCACATGTGAATCTGTATGATGATGATACTAATGATCAATGTATTTATTTGAAATCACTGACGAATGTTTAGATTATGTATGTGAAATCCTTATATGATACATAAAATATCTGAGTGCAATCCTGAAGAGTCCTTGAGGAAGCCCAAAAACAGGGTGCAACATATGCACATGCCCCAATAGGTAATAAGTTTGCCCTTTTGGTACTGTGTGAATGAAACAGGATATATGTATCTTTTATATACCATTTTGTGAATGAGAATGATACAATCACTCTGTGAATTAACAAACAGTTGCTTTTGTTGAATAAACACAAAAGGTATAATGACACCTTTAGAATACTGTTTACTATAAATAAAGGAATAAGCGCACATTGTCTAACTATTCTTTTTAATTTGATTGTGCAACAAGACTGTTTAGTGAATACTGGTCTTTGTTAGGCTCTGCAGAGTAATCAACTGTACACAGTATCTGAAATAAACTAGAACAGAGCTATTCAATTAACAGAACAGTGGGTAGGAAAACTGCTTAATATTCACCTGGCTTAATGCTAATTGTTATGTTGATATGGTGCTCGCTGTAATATCAAAAAGCAATGTACATTATTCATTGTAAAGGGACACATGTTGCACATACCCCATTGTAAAATCCTGCCATTGAAGCGGTTAATCTGTTTTTTTTGGGAATTGCACTACATTTCATGTGACTTGGGAAGGGCAAATTACCAGGTTTCGGTGCTTTCATGAATACAATTTTAGGAGTTCCCTCTATATACTTATTTATATCTTTATCTAAAATCAAAATAGTTTAGCACATATTAGGAACTGTGCAAATGAATGAACATTCTACAGAATATTGAGTAATAAACTGTATTGGATCTAGTTGGTCTAAATGATCTGGTTTAGGTTTGGGTACTGTGAAGAATCCAATGGACCCCTCACTAAAACCAATGCTTAAAGTCTCCTCCAAGGTGGCCAGGGAAAGGCAAGCACTTCCTGTTCCTTACCTTGAGGGTGGTGTACTGTGGGAGGATCACCTGGGAGGAGACAGGGCCCAGGGTGGTGAGGAGATCCCATGGGATGAGACACCTTATTTGTCCTCTGAAAGGGGGTGCCTTTCTGGGTTGTCAAAATAGGTGATGGCATATTGCCATTATAGTGTCCCTGACAAACATATACAATCTGTGACCTGGGGTACAAGCTCTGTTAAATCTGAGCAAACCATGTCAATAGAAATACTTTTTAAGAATAAAAACCCTCCTTACTCCCTAAGGTATGATGTAAAATGATATAGAGAAAATGTCTTAAACCAAATGTGTTCCTCTGTAACAGCAAATCCTAAAAGTCAGTCTTTTTCCGAGTTTAAGGAAAATAAATCTCCCCTTAAAATTAGCTAAATTGTTGAAAAAGCCAACTTTGTTGAAGGGGACTACAAGCCCCATAATCCCAGAAGTACTGGGATGAGGAAGAGGACTGAAGAGGCATGCAGTTGTAGTAGTCAGGCAATTTAGCCTAACAGCTTACACCTGAAGGAACCTGGGAGGCATAAAAGGCCCCCTCAGGTGCAGGGAATCAGAAGGAGTGGAAGGAGCTGGAACTGTGACTGGAATGCGAGCTGTAGTAGTAGTAGCAGAAGGAAGAAGGCACAAGGCTGGCAAATCAAGCAGAAGTGGGAGAACAAGACGTACACCGGAATATGGAGACAGCATATTTCACCTGCGTGTTCTGAGAGGGTTCTGTTCCCCCAACCTCTGAAGTGCAGAGGCTGCACAGCAGAAGACATGCAGAACAGAGGAGTTTTCACATGTGAGCCTGATTGCAAAGGTTGCCGAGCTGCAGACATGCTGGAGATTGAGGCAAGAAGCAATTCTCAAGCCGTGGGTCTCGGGAGTGAGAGGAGCTCCCTAAATATGTTGCCACACCAGAGTCACCTTTTCAGGAGAAGGGTGTGGGTTACCAGCAAGCCAGAATCAGTACTAGTTCTGGCAGGAATCAGGAAAGCAGTGCGACCCATAGAGCAAGTGTCTTAAGAAGCTGATGAGTCAAGCAGAGCATTCTAACACATTGCACGCGCATTGCCGGAACCAGTATCCAGCTCCCTGTTAACTTGGGTAAGACAGCGAATAGAAGTTGTTTGTTGCATTTAAACTACTCTGAACAATGGAAATGTAGCACTCGCGTATAACGTGAAATGTCTTTTACTCGTGTGAGAATCTAATGTAACTGAAATCCATTGTTCCATTATTCGAAGACTGACATTGCTTTAAGGAGTGATTGTGTGTCCCGAATTAAGGAGAGAGAACACTGCTAAGACCATCACAAAATACCTAACTTTGACAATACAAGAGTTACAATATTTAACTTATGAAAATGACATCAGAGAATGGCTGTGTCTGCCTAATTGTGATTTCCAAAGAAGGCCTGAACTCTATCCTTTACTTTCACATGGGAATACAATTAAATACCAAACTTTAAACCCTGAAAACTATATCCAGCAGTGGTCATGTGTGCCTAATACTGATTTTCAAAGAAGGATTGCATTCTATTATTTATTCAAACATGGAATACCTTTCATTTAAAGAAGTTAAAGTGTATAACAGTTGAAGAAGAAAACAAGCATTACCCAAGCCAAGAGTGTCCCCATGTTCACACTTAAACCAGCATTTCCCAGAGTTAAGAAGCAATTTAATTGTACTGTGAAGTTGAAAACAGTTTATTGGCCTAAGATACACATGTGCAAGCATTACCTGAAGCCAAGGGAGTGGCACCAAGACTTCAGGTAATTAATTGGCCTGATAACTGGCAGAATGGTGGAGGTGAAGTTGGGTAAGGGAAACTGGCTGATGTAAAGACTATTGACACAACCTCTAGTGCCAGAGACTGTAGAAGAGAGAGAGAAGTGAGTTTCATAGGCAACTCCAGGTTGTTATTGCAGCAGACACACAAGAAGGGCAAAGGGGTTGCCCCTTTTGAAGAAAGTTATTCAGAGGAAGATTGCCTTGTCTACTTGAAGTTGTTGAAGTTCTTTGAAGTATATCTTGGCGAAGCCTGTCTAAAAGTACAAATCACTGAAGCTGTGGTAGTAGTCCAAAATACTGAAGCTGCGGTGGTACAGCTGGTTGTCAGTGGATGCAATATTGTAGTAGTCCAAACAAAGAGGACTGTTGTGAGACAAAGGTGATTGTTCTCATCGTCAACCAAGTTAAAGTGAAGTTGAAGCCGCAGCATTAAGAAGTTATCCTGACAAATATCCCATTGTGAAGCTCAAAACTGTTAACCAAGAACTGGGTATCACTGGTAGTTGTGGATATTACATTTCTTTTGAACTGTAGCAAGTCTTCTTGAGAAAGGTGACAACGCATCATGGCTCGGATCACCATTGGTGCTATTTGGAGAAAGTGGAAAGCGGATATTTCACCAAGAAGAAAAGATTTGCTAGTGGAACTTTGGTAACAAACGTTTACATTGACTTTGAACTATCAAGAACTGATTTGAGACATGTCTGTCTTTGGTTAAACACCAACAGGCCCGATTTTGAATCCTGGGGAAGGGAAATCACCCATGACATTAGAAGGTTATTTAGAGACTGTGAATGTTGTTCATATGATGTTACATTTCTTTTATGTATTTGTTGTTAAGTGTGAGAGCCAGTTAAACTGTATTAGAGTGTTTCCCCTTAGCTTTGGTTAGGAAGGGAAATCCTCAGCATAGTAGGGATAGTGAAGCATTTTTGAACATATCTTTTATAATAAAATGGCATATGATAAGAAATCATCAAGCAGTTTTCTGCCTCACATTACTGACCCCTCACAGTACTTTGGTAGACCGAGCAGTAAGACACATGACACTCTAAATAGTGTCTCAACTAAGATTTATTTAGAAAATGCAGGAAAGGTAGGTTTAATGCCTGTCAGCCCCTCTGGTTACCGTTGAAACAGAAATCTATTCTAGAAAGGTGTCAGGGTTGGGATAAAGGAAAAGGTGGCATTTCTCATAGGAGATTTCTTGTGTGTTGGGTTCCTTATTTAAACAAATCATTGTCTCTGGTAGAGACACCCTAATCTAAACAACAAAAAGGAGTTTTCAAAAATGGTCAACACAATCAGTTTCCTATGCAGGTTACTCGACGTCTGGGGCCCTGCTCTGCCCTCTGTGGTTTCACCTGGTGATTCCAGATCCTTCCTGGATTTAGGACTCTCTCTGCCCTTTGTCAGACTACTGGATTAGCCCCCATGGCCCTTGGTTTGCTCATTGTTCATCTGTTTTTTAACACTTGTACTTAATGCATCAAGACATTGCCCTAGCCTTTACATCTTTGGGTCTTTAGAAGGGTACTTATGGAACCTTGGACCCCTTATTTTTGAGACCCTGGATTCAGGATCCTCCTGAGATCTCCTCACAGGTTATATGTAAGGTTGCCTGTTTTCAGTTTCTATGTTTTTTCCAATTCTGCTGATGATATTCTAGAGTGTTCACAACTGTTCAAAATCTGCATTCATCAGTGAAACTGTGCAAACAAAAATGTATCATTTATTGCCACCTGCATATTATGCATAATTCTTTTAAAGCAAAATAATCACAGAATCTACTGATGCAGCCATTGCTATCTCTTTGCATTCTTGGACCTGAATTTATAATGCAAAAGGAAACTACATATAAAAAATGCAAATAAATCAAATAAGGACTTGATGGGTTTCAGTTGCCTGACATGGGGCAAAATAGGAGCTCAAATTATTTTTGCAATGAACCCCCAGACATGCACCACCCAAGGACAAAATGAATCATGATGTACAGGAAAAGGGGAAGGTGCCCAGGAACAGAGACACGTGTATCTGTGTATTCATTTAATTTCATCAAAGCTAAATGAAGGGCAAAGAACTGAGAAACTTTTTTTTAAAAAGGCACTTGTGAGGAAGTAAGGTCCTTATTTCACAGATTACAATGAAGCCCTTGATAAAATATAAAGTGTGCATGTTCACGAAGTGGATGGTTGAATAGATTGTGGAACGATAAAAACAAGCAATATATTTGATTTAATGGGAATTAGGGATTCCAAATCACAAATATGACTTTGATATTTTTTAACTGAACTATTTAATCAAATTGAAATAGAAATGACCATTCCTTGGTCAATTTTCCCAATAGAACCTGAACACATTACAGTTTGATGGAAGGTCACTGGAATACAATGTGTCGTACAATCAAGTAGTTCCTTTAGATCTACACGGACAAGTGACTAACTGAAGTTTTTCCACTCGGTAGCTTTGGTAATCCAATAGTGAACTCCAAATTGCTACTTTTGTACACACATAGTCCATACAATACATCATTAACAGGGAACATATCATATGGCCTATTTCAGTTTCGAGCCTTTTCAGGCATTAAAATGTTTATAACTGTCCACTGGAAGGCATTGAGGACCTTGCTTTAAATTTTTAATTTAATACATGAATCCAAGCAGAGCAAGGTCAGTGCTGTCATTTAGAGGACTTTTTTCTGGGGCAGAAGTAGATTATATTGGATTCTACTGAACTCCAAAAAGCCTAGTTATCAGTTACATTTGGGTTTTCTTGTCATTTTTTGGATTCGGGTTTCCTACCAGATATTCTGTTCCGTCCTGATCTTCAGGATTTGCTATGTCTCTTTTGCTTGCCCCTAGACTTCTCAACTGGGCTTGTGTTGGACATAGGTTTTTAGGTTTCCTAAAAGGTGTCTTGCTAGACCTTAAATTATAGGCATCCCACCACATAATGGATTGTTTTATCTTCTCCTGTTAGATCCACTATGTCTCACCTAGACATCTTGTGCCACTGGCAGGTTAAGATAGGTATTTCATCTCTCCTCTGAGTTCTTATCAGGCAGTAGAAGTTTGTTGTGCCCGCCTCTCATGGGTGAGGGGATCCACCTTGTGGTAGTTGGTGGAGGTCCTGTGCCCTAGAGCCCGCAGTTCTCACAAGGGGAAAGGGTACAATATTCCACCTCCTCTGTAGTCTTGGTGTCAGAGGCTACCCCTTTGAGCTAGCTTCTTCCAGAGTCTAGTCAGGCTCCAGCGGTTAGTCCTCTTCTGGGAATTCTCTTTGTTCTGGTTCTCCCCTGGATACAAATGAGCAAGGACAGAGAGATCTATTTTCCTCTGGATCCTCACCCTGACTGCCCTTTGTATACTCTTCCCAATGCTGCTGGTCTCCTCTCTTTCGGCCCCATAGGTAATTTGATTTTTGAGTTTGAATCTGTGACTCTCCTTCATTATCCAATTGAAGCAGAATTAAAATCCAGAGGTTGGCTCGGGGGAAATCCCCCTTGCCCAAGAAACAGAGAAGTCCAGAAATGTGACAAATTACTGCTTTCATTAGTTCAAAAGCAGGGATAGGCACACAGGTTTCTGCAGCGTCCAAATGCACTCTCTGTTTATTACAGGCTGGTAGCAAGGATGTATTCCACTGTTACATTTCAATCAAAAGTTACATTTCTTGACCTTAGGTCAGATGGGATTGGGTGAACAGTATAGAGAGATTTACATCCTATAGGGGATAGATGATCTCATTGGCCTGGCCATATCGGGCAACTCCACCTAGCACCACCCACAGGAGGCCAGTGTGATCCTTCTCAACTTGGGAAATTTACCAGCATGTGAGCACAATGATGGGGGGAGAGAATGGGTCTATGGTACCACCTGTTTCCCGCCAATGTTGCCACCTCTCTGACTCCCTTGCCCCTGAGCAAGGACATTCCAGCCTCCAGCTTCATGCTATGTTACATGTTTGCATCTTCTGTCTTCAGTTTGAGGGGAACAACAGTTTCGGCCTGCCTCGAATGAATGGGCTTGTTCCCCAGGGTCAGATCACATGTGTAGGGACTGTAGAATTTAGTTTCTCTGCTTGCATTTATGAAGAACTTCAGTTCCCAGGCTTGTAGGTGTTTTATCGTCTGCTGACTCAAAACACTCTTTCCCAGCATCCTTGGCAAGGTTGGGCACAGTAACTGCACTGCCAGCTCTGCTTTGCGTTTCTCAGGGTAATCAGTGTGTCAGGCCTCCTGTGTTTTGAGACTTTCCATTGTCTTCCATTCATTTCAATGCAGCCGTGGCTTCCAGCTTTATTTTCATAGCTGTTCATGTTAGTTTCTTTTAGGTGTCGTGAGCAGTTCTTGTGTGTTCTTTTGCAGCTAGCTGATACCTCTATGTGTATGTTAAGCTATGTTGCCTCTTCATGATTACTTTGGTGATGTCATCCAGTTATGCTCTGTGGGGCTGCTTCTGTGAGTAGCATCTGCCATTTTGGTGGTGTGCTGGGGGGTTTGAGGACCCACACAACAATGCGGGGGGTTTGAAGGCCTCCTCAACAATTCCCCCTCGGGTCCAGACATGGAACAGACATACTCAAAGCCCCTCCCCACTGATGGGTGTCTCGTGGTTTGTGGTAACACACCTTTGCCACCCCCTTTAGGTCACTTGAGCTCCTTCTGGGTTGATTTGTGTTCCAGGTCATCTCCTCCTCTTCACCCTGTTCAGCTTCAGCGACTTCTTCTCCCTCTGACCTCTTCTTCCTCCGCTGTGCGTCCAGTATGTGGAATCCATCCACTTTTGTGTCTTTCTGGGGCACCATCAAGGCTGGTGTGGTCAATGGCACCAGGGTAAATTCTTCACCTCCATTTGCGTGGTACCTGCATGCGACCTTCAGGCCCAATGTTGGGCTGTGAATATTGTTGCCTCCTCTCATTCCATGCACCCTTGAGATGTGTCTGCAGCCTTCTTTCTCTCCAAGCCTTACTGAACCTTCATCCTGGCAATTTAGTGCCATTGTTCTTGAGGGTTTTCTGGACAGAGGCCTGCCTTTTTTTCTACCCATGTGAGCAGCTTGAACTTCCTTGACACTCCTTGATGTATTCATCATTCTCTCTCTCTGCACTATCTTCACTGGAACTGACAGGAAAACCTGTGCTATGCATCCCTGCAGCCCTTCGACCTATTCTTCTCTTGCAAACTCCTGTCCATACTGGTGGCTGGTGTTTCTTGCAGCATTCAGGCAGTTCTCCCACCACTCTTCTCCTGCTCTTGAGACACTGCAATTCCCCTTGTGCTACAATTCCTTTGTCTGGGCCTCTCAGTATGTATTGTATGAGGTCATCTACATTCGAGCAATCTTCTATCATTGTCCATGTTTTCATGTAACTGTCCTCATGGGGCAATATCTTCTGTGCCATTCATCGTAGTGTAGCCTGCTTTCTCTGGAACCACCAAAGATGTCTTGTAGTTGCTCATGTCCTGGGAAGTGGGAGAGTACATATGACAGCCCTCTCATGAAGCCACCCTCCCCACACTGGTCACGTGCCGGTATATATATTGTTAGTGGTGTGGGCCAAATTGGTCATACAAGCACTCATGTTTTTAAAATTAATAATGATGCTCTATTGGAGCTACTTAATCTCTTCACAACACTATTAATGGGCCAGATTATTGCGGCAAAATGTAGGGAACATGTTTGTTAAGGTGCATAATGCAGGAAAATAGATTGTCCTTGTTCACACTCATAAGAGAGGACAGAAGTAGAGACAGCAGAGTACAAAAAAATAATAAACACAATGGGCTTCACTCCGAGGTTGGGGGAAAGGGGTTAACGGCGCCGGTAATGGTGCCGGTGCTGTTAACCCCTTACTGCCGCATTACGAGGTCCTTTAGCGGGTTCCGCTAAGGCCGGCTGGTTTTACTAGGTGCCCCTAGTGGGAGCCACTAAAGGACCAGCATGCTAACAACGGGCCCGTTGTTAGCATGCTAACAACGGGCCCGTTGTTAGCATGGTCCCCATTCCCATTGAGCCCTATGGGGGCTCGAATGGGAATGGGGATGGTTTCCCTGAATGGGGAAATACTGGTTCCTCCAAGGTTGGAATGGCCCGGTAATTCCCCATTCAGGGAACCCGGACCCGGTATGCGGTAAGGGGGTAGCCATGGCACTAACACCGCCATGGCTACCTCCAACCTCATAATGACCCCCACTGTGTTCCAATGGTGCAATTCCACAGGTTGAATGTGCATGTGGTACAATTTTCCTAGCGATTCATCATCTATTTATTTTAATGCACAACGGGTGGCCCTTGCCACCACGAGCAGGGGATGCCACTTAGACGACACTCCAGTACTTCTACTGAGACCCTTCAGTTCATTGGTAATGTTTTTTTCCTTTTAAAAGTTGCCAGCCCAAAGTCTTTTCTCTTGTCCCTGTCCCCCTTTGTCATTCACTTGCACAACATGTATATTGCATGTTGCATCACGTCCAGGAACCTTGAGTCCAAATGCTAGGTATTAAGACAGTCGATGTATGAAAACAACATTAATATGAGGGACATAGGGGTTAGGGAGCACACAATCAGAGGGCTTTCCTAATGTGCCAGCGTGTGACATTTTCACTGTGCGATAGACCTTCTTTCTTTGCTCGTGGGCTCGGGTGCATGGGTCATTCACAGTGTATTCATCTGGTATTTGGGTAAACGTCCCTTTGCCCCTGAAACACAGAAAACTGGGTGTGTTTCTCAAAATGTATATACATTTTCTTTATCACATCCTATCTTTGCCTAAGTAATCGTTACAAATATTTCTTTCTTTTACTTATCTACTCCTTTCATTTAATTCACATCTCCCACTCCCACCAATGAATCCATATCTGTCCTTAAGGTCATGCCTTTTATTGTTGCTTTCCAAATTCCTCTGGACCATGGACTGTCCCACTTTCCTTTACCCGCATGAGAGAGACAAAGAACACAACAAAATGACAACAACATAGTCCTTTCCATTTCCTTGCCACTTCTGTTCTTCTTCTGGGTACATTCTTAAGCTGAGTTAATTTATCATGTACAGGACAGATGGGGGCAAAAGTCATAATGAAGTAATGAGCAGAATATTACTCCCCTTTTAATGAGCTCTCTCTCTTCTCCTGAGCGTGGTGCCTTTGCCTTGCAGCTGTGTGACTCCTCCATGTGATGAGCTGACAATTTATGTGTCTTTGAGCTCCGGGCCACTGTGATGATGGCTGCTCTCACGCAATGTCTAAGATGCTTTCCTTTTTCCAATAACTCTGCACATGTCCCTTGGGATTGCTGTCTTAGTTGGCGGGCCTGCATGAGCTTATTTTTGGTGTACCTGCAATACATAGCTGCCACCTCCGTAACCTTTTCTGATACTGAAACAAGCACAGGTCATGGGTGAGTGCACGCAGGTGTGAGATATGTGCACACAAGTTTGCCTTCCATCTCTAGCACATACATTTCTGTCCCTTCTCCAAAAGCATTTAGTCATACATCTCATATACATCATTACATTTCAAGTCATGAACAAAAATCATTGTATACTTGTTATATTTACACTTTGCACACTTCATAAAAAGGATACTTTTCTTCTCTTATTGTGAGGGCCACCTTACGAGTGCCATGCTTTATCTGTGTCATTTTCCTGTACAAAAAAACGCTCCACATTGAAATCCCTCTACATCTCTTTCACTTTCTGTCTGTTACTCACCTGTGCCTCCTTCTCTTCCCCTAGAGATCAATAGGGGACCTTCCACACTCTTTTCACTTCGCCCAGTAGCTACCTGCCATCCCTATTCACCTACCATTCACTTCCAAAAGTACCTACCTCCTCAAGCATTGCTACTTCTGGTTACATTGTTAATCTACACCAATGATACTACATAAGAGAATGACATTCCTAACTTCATGAGACATCCAGGGTCCATTAATAATATACAAAATGTTGTGTTACTTACTTTGAACGCTATTTCTCTACTGGCTGGAGTGTTCCTATTTTGCACATTGTGCTTCCCCCTGCAGACCCCCGTTCCTGGCCTTTGTTTTGTGTGCATTTAAACACCTAATTTCCGTTACCCCATCTGCTACTATACTTTGTTGCGGAAATATTGTCTGCCATTGTTGCCCCGTTCCCCTCTCAGGCAAAAAAGGAAAATTGACAACAAAAACCCCAATAAAATAGCTCTCTGTTTCCTCCTACTTTGTGCATTGCGCTCTCTCTTCCCCGCCGTGAACTTTTTTCCCCTCAATGTTTGACCATTCTGTGTGCTATCAGCTTGCAGCATGATTAACTTTGATCTCAAATTCTCCTTCTTACTGTATTTATATTTACTCTTAATACTCATTCACTTGGTATTAACATGCCTCCAGCTATCAAATTAGTCAACATGCCCCTTCACCAAGAGCTGTCTTCCTTCCCCACTTTTACTTTCTCGATCTTATCCCGTGTGAAGTCACTCTGCAACTATTTGAGCTTGTTCGTAACTGTCAATTTTTCCTCCTCTGTGTGTGCCTTTCATCTGAACAAACCCGTTAGTACCCTTGACAGTTTGTCCTTTGTCCCTGCCAGTCATGTTGACTGCATGGGTGTTTCATGTGGAACTATTTCCCATTCTAATGGCACGCTCCTGTGTCTCCTCTAGCCATAGAATGCTGACATATGTGGTGTAAAGAAAGGTCATGCCCTCCTAGAATGGGGTCCCCCTTCAATGCCGTTATGCACCTTGTCTTGTGTGTGTATCTGAATTGCCTTGGTGCCTGCAGTGGCCGAATTTGTCTGTGATGTGGGTACAATTTGCGGCACATGCGCCTGCCACTGTGTGATCTTGGGAGTTCTGCTCATGTGGTTATGCACTATACTGTGAAGGGTATGTGCCCCCCACCCCTCTCGAGTCTTGCCAATTCCCCTTCCCTTGTTTTATGTGGGTTTTTTCATTGGATGCTTGAAAAATATGTCCTAACCTTATGCCACCGTTCTCTCTCTCTCCCCATGTTATCATCAATTGCACAGCTAAACTATGTACATTTATGTCTGGGGCTTCCTCCTTCCCATAAGTATGTCTGTCTGTGTCATTGTGGCTCTATCTCGACCAAAGGCATAGACACGGTAGGGCCTGAGTGGGCAAGGCCCACCCAAAATTTGTAAATGCCCACTCTGCAGCGCAGTGTGGGCATTTATTGATGTTGTTGTCACTGTGGAGGGGCCAACTATATTAGCTTCAGCCCCGACTTGTTAGGCAATCCTGGCTACGCTTCTAATCTCGACCCTTGAAGCCATTCCTACCTCAATACATGAGTGTGGGGACACACTGAGAAAGCATCTTCCTTTGCCAAATCATCTTGCAATGCATTTAACTCCAAACGTGTTTTCCTTTCCTCATTTGTAAACAAGTGCAGAAAGCCACTTGTGTTCCAGCATCCTATCCCTATCTCCTCTGGACTACTTGGGCTCTCACACTATTCATGATTACCATGCATGAGCACTCCCAGCAGCCATGCCCAATCTAACTCCTTTTCCCCCG
Organism: Ambystoma mexicanum; assembly: GCF_040938575.1. Classification (NCBI taxonomy): domain Eukaryota; kingdom Metazoa; phylum Chordata; class Amphibia; order Caudata; family Ambystomatidae; genus Ambystoma; species Ambystoma mexicanum. The sequence goes on along the minus strand of NC_090928.1, from coordinate 388,235,375 downwards.
GAAGGGATCTCCCCTGCTCTTCATTCACAGTTCTAGGCTCCTTTCTTAAAGCTGAGAAAGTAATAGCTAGGGGACCTATCCCCGTTGCCAATGTACCCACGTTTATTCCTTCTTGGATTCTCGGAGGATCCTCTTCATGTATCGGAGATTTCGGTAGCTGAATATTGGTGGCCCTCCTTAAATTTCTCCTCTCCTCTAGTGGTGATCTTTTATTCTGTGTAGCCACCTCTATATGCTCCCACAGTGTCCTCTCAACTTCTTTCAGATCTAAAGCTAGTGGTTGAAACATTTCAGCCTCCTCACATAGCGTCCTTTTAATCAGGTTGAAGTGTAGCATCACCCAGTCCATCCTTGACTCTTTAACAAATTCTACCAATAGGATGTCTTGGAGTGTTGGGATATGATGTAACAAGGCCATAACACTTCTTCTGTTTAGGATTAAATCCTCCTTGGACCTCAACAATGAGACCAGTGAGGCGGTCATTTCAACATCAGAATATGGCCTTAACTGACCATCTTAATTGAGAGCGTTTTGTGGGTTTGGGCAGGGCTTCTTATGCTTCACCTTCTCCGCCTCTCTATAGTTTCGATCTGCCCGTTGTCTTTTTTGGTCCATGGTTAGGAACCCATCCATAGGCTTCTGCCTAGGTTTCACCTCCACCACTTCTCCCGCTCTACTCTATACTAAAATCATGTTCAGTACAATCTAAATGGCTGTCTTCTGACTGCTTGTGCCGCTCTTCATCGATAGATCCAGTGAAGTACACTGAATACTCCAGGATGGATTCCTCTTGGCTCTCAAAGGCTATTTTGACAGTCACTCCAGAAAGTTGGTTTCTCTCCATTTCAACAATTATCTCAGCTCCTTCTTTCTCAATGGGAGGGATAGTCTTTGTTTTTTCAATTTTCTGAGACAAGTGCGCTTTTAGTGGAGGGGTGGAGTTCTAAAATGACGGAAGACATTTTTAGCAGCGTTTGATTTTTGTGCTGGCTTGTTTTACTTTTTTTTTTTGGGGCACTGTTTCATGATTGCTTAGTTTTGTGCCTTTGCCAAAGATCAAGTAGTTTTCCTTTGTGCTGGTGCCCCTTTGTTGTTTCTGGAGTTCCTTCTTCGCCTCTTCAATCTCTAAAATCTCATCTAGGGGATCCCTTCCTGGATGTGAGTTTGTCGGATGGCCTTCATTTTCTTGCAATTTTGTTTCAGTCGTCTTACCCACAGCTGTCACCATCGCTGATTTCTGTTGATGTTTTACAGCTTCATTTCTTTGAAGGCCCTTAGTTGTCGCTATTGTCTCTGGACCCCTTTGACTCAAATCCACTTCAGAGTCCATTGGGTGGTTCTTTTGTGTTAGCGTTGGGTCATACATAACACATAGCCATTTTTGCGATTCTAGTATCGCTTGCATCATTGTAGTTGTTTCTGTCAATTCTTCCCTCTCCAGAACACACAGGCGATTTGGCCATTGCATAGATTGATAAGCTTCTCGTTCCAGTCTTGCTTGGAAAGCAGTTGTAAATGATTTTAGATAGGTCATTTTTTAATACGTCATCGCCAACAGTTTAGCCTGATCTTTGTAATTTTCATTTATTGTTTCATAGTTTTCCATGAAAGGCGCAAGGGAGATAGGCAGGGTAGTCATTATGGTACCCTGAAGTTGTAGGGCTAGATTTTTTTGTTCCAAATACATCTCAGGGTGTCACATTTGGAGAGAAGACTGATTTCTTCAATGACGAGTCCGTAGAGCGAGATGAAAGGACTGACAATGGCCCTTGTGCTCTGGGTGGGGAGTTTTGATGCTTGAGGTTTGTTAAGTTCACGCGAGTAGACTTCCTTCTCAAATTCCAACTCGTCTACCTTCTCTTTTCTATTTCCAATCTCTCGTAGGAGTTAGGGCACATTGTTTCTAGAGCTTTAAGATATAGTGATTCCGCTACACCTTGCTCGCCCTGGTCACAGTAGTCGAGATTGCTGGATATAAAGGCACCATATTTCCCCATTTGGGCTTTCCTATCTAAGTTGTCCTGAATAGCAGCTATATCTTTTGAGAGCTGGAGCACAAATATTGAAGTAGATGACTCTCTCCTCCCATCCAACTTGGGATCTCCTTTCTCCTGCTGCCTTATTTCCTCGAGGGTTCTGCCATAGGAACACGTGGTGTAGGGGTCACTCTATCATCTTCCAAAATGTGCTCACCCTCTTCTATGGGTAACCTTTGCTTTTGGTTTGGGCAATTCTGCATATAATACTCATTTTCTATAGCTGCACTCTTGTAAGAGTCGGCCCTGGGCTGGTCATCTTTGTCCATAATTCTCCCCTCTGGATCTCGAGAATCACCACCATTGATGGCAGTGTGGTTAAAAATGTCTTCTCCTGTCAGTGGGATTTCGCTATCAGTTACATCTAGCTGCATAGTACCTCGATTTCGTATCACTTCACAAGCGTTGCGTTTACCACTCTTTACAGCCAGGTCGGATCATGGTCTCACCTCGTTCTGCTGCTCGGATTCTGAAATCCATCTTGAGGGAGACGGTCCTTGTAGTTTCAGTTGGTGTCGCGAGCGCAATCCCATTTTGGCCATCGCTCTGAGAGGATTTAAAGCACACTAAGGGCCTCATTACACGGAAGGTGGTAAGGGTTAACGGTCACTGGTAATGCTACCGGTGACCGTTAACCCTTACCGCCTTACTATGAGGTCCCTTTGCGGGACCCGACCTTAACGGCTGGTGTAGCCCAGCCGTTAAAGTAGGGACCCGCAAAGGGACCTTGGTGCTAATTACGGTACCGTAATTAGTGCCTTCCCCATTCCTATTATGCCCTATGGGGCAAAAATGGGAATGGGGAAGGGCCATGGCGGCATGGGGAATTACCGCCCTGCCAACCTCGGAATGGGGTGGTAATTCCCCATTCCGCCATGGCAGAATTGGTAAATTACCGGCATGAACCATGGTGCTAATAGCACCATGGTTTAGCACCTACCGTGTAATGAGGCCCTAAATGTTTTAGTTCACACCAGTGCTCTCCCAAAGAGAAGAGGTAACAAAAAGGAAAGGGGTGTGAATCAAAGTGTACCATGGATATGGTAAGCGTTCTCCAGCAGACCACAGTAAAACACTTCTGAACCACTTCCCACTCTGCATCCCGCGGGTCTGAATGATTTTAAGGTCTGATGCACTGAGAGTCAGCTTTGACTACGCCTCTCAGTAATACTCACGGAAAAGATCATTCGCTAGCATACAGCTCACAGCAAACCACTTTCTGAAACACTTGTCGCTCTGCGTCCCGCAGGTTTGAATGATTTTAGGGTCTGATGCTCTGAGAGTCAGCTGTGACCATGCCACTCAGAAATAGTCATGGAAAAGATCCTTCGCCAACATACAGCTCACAGCAGACCACTTCCGAACCACTTCCCATTACGCATTGCGCGGGTCTGAATGATTTTAAGGTTTGACGCACTGATAGCTGTGACCACGCCTCTCAGTAATAGTCACAGAAAAGATCCTTTGCCAGCATACAGCTCACAGCAGATTACTGCCAAACCACTTCCCGCTCCTGGAGAAGAACAATTCAACCAGCTTCTACCGGTTGGGGCGCTAAAGTTTGAAAGGACCAGCGAAAGAAAGAGGAGTTGTTAAAATGGTCAACAGGATTTATAGGAACAGACATGGATGATTGGATAAAAAAGTCACATGTTTGGAAGGACCAATATCAGAAAGGACTACAAAAGACTCAAACGTATGGAGATTGTAGTTTATTCGCATTTGCTATGGTTATTTTTATTGTTTAATGATTCTGCTCAAGAAGTAAAGTTGAGAGTCAAGCATAATCTTAATCCTTCGCCTCCGTGTATTTAATAGAATTATGATTTTCCATAACGTATGTTACAGTTGCTCATGTTACTAGTTGCTCACATATGCGTCCTTCAGGCCTAACACAGCCACAGCCCAGTCTGGGTGTCCACCCACCAGACTGCACGCATCCAACTGATATCTCCAGCACCACACCGAACGCTAGGATGCAGCTACCACCCGGCAATTACATCAGCTGCACACATATCTGGTGCACCCACGCACCCTATGACACTATCTCTCTCTACTGACCAGAACTATGGTTCCCGAGGCCGTTCAAACTACCAGCGCTATGAGGTAATTCCAATGATATATAGAGCGCTATATAAATGCCAAGTAACATAAAATAACATAACATAACATGTGTTGAAAATCTGAATTCTTGACAGGAACATTTCACAAATATTCTGTACAGACAAGAAAAGGTTTTTGAACTTTACTTTCAAACCCAAATCCGTGTCAGAGAACACAAAAATGACATAAGTATGTCAGTAGGAGGGTCTAAGTTTGAGAATGGAAGACAACAAGTATAGTTTACTGCTATGAAGATCAGATAATACTACCAGAGCAATTTTAACAGCAAAACATTCAAAAGAAGTTAAGATGCCCCCAGACTTTTCAAATGATAGGGGGCCTGTTAATTTCAGCTGGTTAAAGAAAAACATGTAGGTTATTGGTAAAGTAGAGTGAGTCATGGTGCCGGTTGACCCAGGGCGGGGTGCATATTGGGAGAAACACCCACACTGTGCAATGCTTAGTGTCCTAATGTTACTGGCAACTGCTCTACAGAGCCGCTCTTCAGTGCATTTTCTGATAATTGCTATCATCCCCTTCAAGGAAACAGCGTCGAGGGGCATGTCACCATTAAACAAACACACACGTGTTCATGTGTACTATTTTGAAAACATTTTTTTTATTTTGTTGTGCATTTAGGAAACATTGAGTCATTTCGCACATAAAACCATGAATACTTAAAAATAACATTGTAAATAACATTTGTACATACAAGCAATACTTCATCAAAAAATCAAAAATATACATTTCATTTTAAGAATTAAATAGTATGCAAAAATTCATCCTTTCATACATCCATTCATCCATTCTCTGCAGGTGAGCAGTCACTTATAAAAAGGGTATTGCCTTGCTTTTAAGCCATATATGGAAGTCAACAGCTGTGATAACATACACTTGCCCACAATAAAGCATGCTCCAGAACTGGTAAGAACCATCATTAACAAATTTGGCATATCCCCGTACATAGTGAGCGCTAAGCACCTGACAATCCGTGAAGACATATCGTGCTGTTTCCACCTGAGAAAAACATAATCGGCAGAGGCACTCTTCTCTTTTCATCCCTGTCCATGACCCAGTGTATGCCAAAACAGGGAGTATATTAAATCTGAGTTGGAGTGTAAATCTGATGAGACCAGGGAGATAAAGTGTGACGAGATATCTACATGGAGAATCTCTGAATAAGCCCTGCTGACAATACACAGCATACCTGCTCATCTTCCCTAATCTGTTGAGGGATACAATGCGATCATGAATGCAGGATTTGCTACTCAGCCCACTCAAGAATAAGGGGACATCACATATATTGGAGCAGGCTAGATTAATATCTAGACAGTGTGATCCCACCATAATCAACAAATCCCTGAACCATGTGCTTTTGGAATGGTGGCTACCATGGTCCAGAGTTAAGTATAACAACGAGGAATCAGAACTCCAATTAAATTTGATTTCGACCCAAAGCTTGGATGCCGCCACTTTCCATCGGGACAGAAGTGATTGTAAGCCCAGCTCTAAATGCAGGGCCTCCACTGGAATGCAAGTAAGTAAATAAAGAATAGAATGTCGAATGTTAGCCTTGAGTTTGGGAAGCCCAACACTGCCTTCAAAGGGAAGACTTCTAAGGCATATAGGATAGTATGATCAACACCTTATGTGCTATTACCAGGGCTTCAATGGATCTACCACCATAACGATAATAACCCTCCTGATAACCAACCACTTGGCCCAGGTTTTTGTAATCATCCCTTCCTCCAGATGGACCAGAGATGAGGAAGCCAAAACCTGCACGCCAAGATATTTATAGTCATTGACAAGATCAAGGTGAACACTGTCCAAGACCCAAGAAAAGCTCCCCTTACATTTCGGCCTTTTACTGCAGATCATAACCTTGGTTTTAGATAGGTTAATTTGATCTTTGAATATGCGTCTAGCGTATTTAAAGCTCGCTGTAGCCCCAAGGCAGTCCTGTCCATGACCACTGCACTGTATAATCAGCGTACGTAAGACAGACTGCCTCCTCTACAAATTGAGGAGCAAAATTATTGGCTATTTTTAGAAACTGCTGCAATCTGATAAATAGAGATTGTATAATAGGGGTGCCAGAGCACACCCCTCCCTGCTTGAGGCCTATATTAGTGTGATAAAACCTGACAGGGCGCCCTCTTGCAATATTCTAACCCTGACCCTGATGTCAGAATACAGCAGCTTAACAAAATACAACAGTGTGCTGTCTATTCCCCACACTACCAATTTATCCCAAATGCGAGTTCGAATCACACTGTCAAAGGCAGCACTGTAATCTACAAAACATAGGTACAGTGGCATGTTAGGATACTTGTGGGAGTCTGATATAAGTGTCTGGAGGATCCAGATGGAATGGGAGGTGTTAAAACCTTTCTGACGCCAGACTGATGCGGACGAAGTTCATTTTCTCTTTCAGCCCAGTTGTTCAACAGCTGTAGTAATAGGTTTGCAAAAAAAGTTCTGAACTACAGTCTAACATAGCTAATAGACGAAAACAGGAAGGGTCCGTGAGTGATCCCTTTTTAAAGACGGGGACCAAAATTGAGTCTCGCCAAGATTGTGGAATCTCCCCAGTCTCGCAAATACGTATGAAAAGCTGTTTCGACAAAACAGCCCAAAAAGAAGGGGCCCTCTTCATTACTGCATTACAAAGGCCATCCAGACCCACAGCACGAGAGGATTTAGAGTTCATGATCATTCCCTCCAAGTCTGCTTCAGCCCCTGATGCCAGACTGTGGTTTTGGTCGTAGGGACGGATGGGGGGGAAACCGCTCGGTTCCTGAGAACAAAAATTGAGGTCAGAGATATATCTACCCCAGTCTGCCTCGGCAACACAGCAAACTTCATGTATCTCGGAGTTAGCTCAAAAGGAACCCAACATATGCCAACATTTCTTGGAATTGTGGGTAGAAATCCAAGTGAGTAAAAGCTGCCATCTCGCGGAAATGTAACTGATTTTGTGGCTATTTAGCCACGCCCGATATTGATTTTGTAGGATTTTAAGTTGGTTACTGCATTCCCCTGGCAACTTAGCCAAGTTCCACTTTGTGTATCTAACCGCGGACCTGAGCGCTCTTTTCTTAGCCGCAATTAGAGCATCATAAGGGGCACCCTGCTTGGAGGACTTAATGCGTTTAATCAGATGTTTATGGCCCTGTGGCCAAAAAACATCCTTTAGCAGCCCCATATCCCAGTTACATATTTCTAAGACATATTCTGTCGAAAGGTCTTCCCTAATCAGTGCACGATGAAAACTGTCAATATTATCCGTAGACCAAAGTAATCTATTACCTGATGAGTTAACCATAGGGTTAACCCCAAGGAACTTCATAGGTTTAAGGACAACTTTTTTGCAGGCCATCCTTAATGTGACATAGGGCCTCATCACGACTTTGGCGGTAACCCTTAAATCCGACGGTAGCGCTATTAACGCCGGATTTAAGGGTCCGCCAAATCAGGACTTCGGCGGATTTCGCCCAGCTCTGAGCTGGGGGGAAAACCGCCGAAAATTCGCGCTATTACCGCCGGTGGGAAATCCGCCGGCGGTAAGAGCGTGAAAATTCCCCATTGAGCCCAATGGTGAATGGGGCATTCCCGAATGGGCTCAATGGGGAATGGGGATTAACATTACCGCCAAAGTCGTGATCAGGCCCATAGTCGCTCATGTTAACATGTTGAGTAGAAAGTTGGGGGGTAAGATTTCTAATAGCCTCATTTACAAATATGAAAACAATTCTGCTGTGACTGATCCCATTGGACCATGTGAAATTTGCTAGGGGAGATTTAACAGACAGCACAATCAAGTCAAAAACAGAGAGAACCTCTCCTAACTCCCTTGCTCACTTGTTTGCGGCGAACACCGTGAGAACTCTGGCGAGAGGCCCAAACTCAACCGAACAATCCACATAAAAATCACCTGTGAGTATGATGCCCCTCGCCTTCGTTTCATCCAACCATTCACACAATGTATCGTGAACACTATCAATAAGGTTAGTGGTTATAGAGCAGCCGGGAGGGTCATAAATTGTTGCCGCCAGTGTGCCACCCCCTTTTGCAGGGAAGTCTGATATACTAACTGCCAGAAAATGTTTCTCATCACTTTCAACATGAAAAGGTGCTGAGAAGTATTCACATCTAACACCAATACAAAGACTACCTTTAGGGCATCCCAAACATGGAGGTGAGGAGGCAAAAAAACTGAGAAAAGACATCCAGAAAGAAGGGTACGTAAGCCAAGTTTCCTGGCGGCAAAAAATGTGGGATGACAATAATTCCTCCACGCCCTTGGGGTTAATCAAGAATGAGCCATGTCCACAAGTGTTCCAAGAAATTAATGTAAATGGGTCAGGTACAGATTCCTGAGTTCAATTCACTGGAGGGACATGAGACCACGCCTCAATCATTCTCCCCTTAGATGAAACAGTCCCTTGATTGTAGATCTCACCCTGAGTTACTGCACGGATCGGACGAACAGGGCCCTCCTGTGACATGTGGATCCTAGAAAGCTGTGTACTTTAAACCAAAAGAAAGACATAACACACACCGCCACACCCTGACGATAATGGGTACCCAAACTGACTCCACAGATCCCACTACGAAGGGCACGGGTACACACCCGCACATTGCAGACAGTTGGGGGAACGAACCCGGAGATGGAGGTGAGAAATAGCCCCCGGAGACAGGGGGGGAAATGCGGAAGACAAGGGTCAACTATCTTTTGTCACTACAAACCTTATACTATCTGCACAAAATGTTGAACTCTATGAATACGCAAATGAATAGCTGGATTGTCTCGAATTTTACTGATTGTGCTCATGTTTATTTTTGAAAAATGTGAATAGAGTTTGAACAAAAAAACTTTCAAAGACCCTTACTCACCTCATAGCTAAATGCCATTCCACAGTGCACCTAGTGGTACCCCATTCCCCTGTCTCCTCTGCCACTTCCCTATTTTCACATTAACTACCCAGACCCCTGCCTAGTCACCTTAGGCGTGGCCATAATACGTATTTGTGACAGGCCTCAACACCAGCATGTGGTAGCTGGAGCAGTACAAATAGTTAGTAGTTAGTTAGTAGTTAGTTAAACAAACCGTTTAGTAACTTAAATGATCCAATGAGTTACATAAAAAAATGTCCAAGCAGTGCGGCTCGAAACTCTCTACTGAGAATAAGGCTCAATCTTCTGGACACAAATGAAATCCGCGCCATTAGAGGGCTTTCAAAAACAAACAAATGCCGCTTGTGTGACAACCATATTGAGTCAATGCGCCACCTTCTCACGTCGTGCCCCAAAAATCATCAACTCAGACACAAGTACCTAAACCACCTACTAGCGGAAAAACGCGGGTGGGACGAAGAAAAATGGTGGTGTAGATTAATTGGAGGAGACCGAACAACCTGGTTACTAGCAAGAGTAACATTTTTGGAGCACACAAGGGGCCTCATTACAACTCAGGCGTTAAGGGTTAACGCCACCGTTAACCCTTAACGCCTGATGAAGATTTTAACGCCTGCTTTTAGCAGGCGTTAAAATCCATGGCGCTAACCTGCCATGGTGCTAATTACGCCGCCGTAATTTACGGCGGCGTAATTAGCGCCTTCCCCACTCCCATTATGCCCTATGGGGCAAAAATGGGAATGGGGAAGGGAAAATGGGAAATGGGGATTTACCGCCCCACTCACCTTGGAATGGGGCGGTAAATCCGCCATCCACCATGGTGTAAACGGAGTTTACACCATGGTGGTAAAGTTGGTGCACTTAGCACCAAGGTTGTAATGAGGCCCAATGCATTTGCTAAAATAACTAGGATACCGCCCTGCTAAGACATTCGAAACGTAAACATAGGGCCTCATTACGACCCTGGCGGAGGACCATGGTGCAATTTGCACCATGGTCCATGGTCCATGGCGCAGAGCTGCCAACTCCGCCATGGGGGTTGGCGGACTCACCGCCCCATTCCGACCTTGGCGGGGCGGTTAGTCCCCAATCCCCATTTACCCTTCCCCATTCCCATTTTTGCCCCATAGGGTATAATGGGAGTGGGGAAGGCGTTAATTACGCCACCGTAGATTACGGTGGCGTAATTAACAAGAGGTCCCGTAGCGCCATGGATTTTTCCGGCCGGAAAATCCGGGCGTAAAAATCACCATGGCGCTACGGAAAGCCGTAATCTGGCGGAGAGGTACGCCATGCATTACGCTGGCGTAAACCCCTCTCCGCCAGGGTCGTAATGAGGGCCATAGACTTTTCTTATTGTAAAGTCCCCTTGGGACACACACAAATAAAATAAATAAAAAAAATAAAATAGTTATTTACCCGCTTATTTTACTGGCTTATTTTACTGGTGCACTCTGTGGGCGGCCCTGTGGTATGTTGTACATAATGTATGCTTTTGTTTTGATGTATTATGTATGTTCCTTGTGAACAAGCGCCTGACATATGCACACAAGAGGATTCACAGCAGCTGAGGCACCTGGGTAGGTATTGCTTTCACGTGCCCTAAGCTTGAATGTCACTCGCCTGTTTTATTGTGATTGCTGTTGATCTGTCTGTCCTGTTGTTGCATGGCTCCAAAGTACTTGTCCACAGCCCAAAACACCACAGTGTTTGCTTTCAGCTTAAGATATACCTCGTTTAGACAATCGTACCGTTGCACACATCTATTTTGCCCTTATCAAATCATTGTGGCCTGTCTGAGGCGCGATTAAGTTGTGGGTCCTGTGTTTGCCTTCACTTCTGTTTCACAGCTATGGATATGCATGTTTATTCTGCGGCGCGACTCGTTTGCAGGACTGACGTGGTAGATTGCCAATGCTTTTAAAACAGCTGCTGCATCCTTTCGCTTGTTCTGTGTGTGGTTCACATTGCATATATGCTTGTGTTGGCATCCGCCGCTATCGTCGCCCTTCTCAGTGTGGCGGCCTCCACTTATGCTGGCTTTATTGTTAATCCCGTTGCCACAGAGACACCCCCAAACGCACTTACCAAATGCCTTCATCGCCTAGGGGAGCAGGAGAGTGCTGTTATACACTGCTACGATGCCCAAATGCGTGCACTGCGTGCTTCCCGTGTCAGCCCCCAACCTGGTATCCGAGCAGCTTGAACAGCAACTGGAGGCTGGATGCACTCCTAATCATACCAACATCACGGTTAGGGCGATTCTTCTTAGGTTCTAAGTGTACGGCCAAGATACATCAGCCTGCTTGCTTTACCGGGTGTTTCCTCAAAATATCCTGAATCTACAAGTGGTAAAATGGATGAGCTGTCAAGGCAAACACCTAAGAAGGAGGAAACATGGTTACAGGGTACAGTATACACGTTCAACAGACAAACAGGTCTTGACAATGCACGTATCCGTATCAAACTACATCATAATGCAGCGCCGCACTATAGTTAAAGTGAGTATTGAGTACCAAAGAAAATCGAAAAACTGAATTATTTTATAAAAATGTTATTTTATTTATTTGTATATGCTTGAAAATAAACCTTTACAAGAATTTTCAATCCAAAATTAAAAAAAATGTTTTAAGTAGAGTTTAAAACCTATACATAAGTAATTAGATGTAAGAAAAATAGAATACATCATAATATGCAGATTTAAAGATTTTAAATACACAAAACCTCTCACACAAACATAGCTGTTCAAACATATAGAAAAGCTAAGAGTCATCCTAAAATACAGAGTTCAAAAATCAATAATATTATAGAACCACGCTGAGAATTGAACAAAAATGAGTCATAGTTTGCATACATTTTTCAAAAATCTTAAAATGAATTGCTATTAACTTTTGGCTCGGACGACGTATTTGGCTGAAATTTTGCAGACATTTTGTACGGGTGGTGCCCCCTCTAACCTATCCCCGACTGGAAATTTTGGGAATTATACCTTAAAAAATAAAAATGTTATTAGGAAAATGTTAAAAACTTTTGGCCCCATTCATTTTCCCATAGACAAAAAAGATCAATCTTGGGAAGCCCACACAGCGAAAACCGCTGGGTGGATTTATTACCAGGTTCAAAGCAACTTGGGCACAAAGCGTTGACTCCCGATCCTTTTGTGGTTTGGGGTTATTCTATCCAGTCATTTTGTAAATATTTTTGGATAAGGGGGTGTCCCCTTACCCCTAAGAAATAGAGATATTCAATGGTGCTTTGCACCAGAGAGGCTGAGAGGCATTTTAAAAATGAAAAAGCAGCAATTTTGTCCCAGAATTCTTTTGCTAATAACTTTTGACTTGCTGGATGGATTTGAATGACACTTTCAAAACATCTTGACAGCCATAAACATAAACGGTCCTATGTCATAATTTTGCTTGTTGTAGGTCCCCCAACCAAAAGACTGCTTTTTTTCAGCCAATTTTGGCCAGACCCCCCCCACCACTACCACCTCGACCCCTACCAGCCCCCACCCTCCAGGGGCGTTTAATTAAAAAAAGGGGGGCTCACCCCCACACCTCCCTCCCTCAGCCCCTCAACTCCCTCCCCACCCACGATTCCTCCAGCCCCAACATGCACAAACTTACAAGACACACACAAACACACACACAGACACACACAGTTTCCCACAACAGCGCTTCCAGGTCCTTGCGTGGCTGTCATCCCCTGCACGCACTTGTGTGCTGCCGGGACGTGACAGTTCGATTTAGAAAGATCGCTCCGTGCGGTCCCAGAGCTGTCTTTCTAAATAATTTTTTTTGTAATAGTTTTCTTTACAAAAGGTCTCTTGACCTAATACCACATAAACAGCCATAGAGCAAAAACCGCAGGGCTGATTTGGACCAAATAAGACACAGCTTGGGCACAAGGCATGGACTTACATTTCTTGATTGGTTTGGGGGTAAATCTATCCAGTAGTATTTAAAACATTCAACAGAGAAGGGGTGCTGCCTGCTCCTCAAAACCTTTATATTGGCTGCAGTGCTTTTTGCAGCAGAGAAGCTGAGCGAGGAGAATAACTTTTGACTTGCTGGATGGATTTGGATCAAATTTTCCAAAGAAAAGGTTTGTCAATCCATCCCGCCTCCACCAACCCCTAAACTGGACATTTTGGGAACAATTTGTCAAAAAATGAAAAAGTTAAGACAACATAAAAGCGCAGTTTTCAGCCTACTCCCATTAGTTTTCACATAGAGAAAAAGTGCTGAAGGCCGTGGCCATCTATTGGGTCCAAAAGAAACACATTGGGGAACATGTATGGTGGACACTGGCTGAAGGCCATGGCTAGTGGCTAGTGGCATAATAGCATCTTAGACCCTGACTGGTACACCTGAAAGCCATGTACAGTGGTCATGGTCAAAGGCCATGGCTATCTAGTGGGTCTAAAATTAGATATATTGGGGAACTTGTATAGTGGACATGGCTAAAGGCCGTGGTCACTGGCCAGGGCCGAGTGGGCCTGAAAGACATGTATAGTGGTCAAGGTCGAAGGCTGTGGCCACTGGCCATGGACGATAGGCATGCCTAGTGACCTGGTCGTGTTTTAAAATGTACAGCTGGCATGGCTGAAGGCCATGCTCAGTGGCCAGGGCTGAAAGACCTGGCTTCTGACCATGAATGATATATATAGTGGTCACGGCCACCTATTGGGACAAAAGAAACACATTGGTGGAACATATATAGAGACACGGCTGAAGGCTGTGGCCACTGTTCATGGCCGAAGGACATGGCTAATAACCTGGTAGTGTTTTAAAATATACAATAAGCTCTCACTGGCCAAGGCCAGAGGTCCTGGCTAGTGGGCTTGAAAGACATGTATAGTGGTCATGGCAGAAGGCTGTGACCACCTAGTGGGACCAAAAAAACATATCAGGGGAACACGTATGGTGGACATGGCCGAAGAACATGGCTAGTGGCCTGTAAAAAAACGATGGCCTAGAAAACCCTTGAAATTGTCTGAATAAACTTTAGTTGCAGGTTTGTTAAGGTAAGCAATACATTGTAAAAAAAGCTTTCAAATTCAGTGACAAACCTTTAGTTGAAGGGACATTAAGGTGAAAATGTAATGCAACGAAAATCCTGAAAGTTGGCACAGAATTCAGGCAAACTCACCTTAACTTTGCATTCCTGTTGCACATTGTATGACCACAATGATGACATCAGAGATCGCATCACTGATGACATCACTAATTACATCATGTATGACATCACTTTATGCCATGACTACTGTCCCGGTAGTGTTTAAAAATATTGGGCAGGGCCAAAGGCCCTGGCTAGTGGGCCCAAAAGACATGAATGGGGGAACATGTATAGTGGACACTGGACAAAGGTCATGACTAGTGGCCTGTGTGAGGAACCTGTGGGCGTCCTCAATTCTTTTCCCCATGGATCCTTCTCTCAGGTGGCCAGGGAAAGGCCATCGCTTTTGGATCCCGACTTTGGGGGTGACATGCGAGGGAGCACCACCTGGGTGGAGGGAACTTGGGGAGTGGGGAGATGATGTCCTTGGCTGAGACATGGTATCCCCCTTTTCCTTTTTAGAATGTACCCTCTATCCCTCGAAGCTTTGTAGGCTACTGTCAGCCTTTTCCCCTTTCTTCCCCTCAAAATGTCACCTTAATACTGGGACGAGGAAGAGACCAACTAGGTGGACACATTCTCATTTGGGTAAGAGTATAAATCAGTCTTATATTGCTAAAATAGACACTTCCATTAATTCAAACCTCCCCAAACACCACTCTGGTACTGAGACGAGAAAGAGGGCTATGGAGGATTTCAGTTGGAATAGTCAGGTATGTCCAGCTAATAGGTTTCACCATGGTCAGGCAATGGAATTCAATAACACGCACCTGCGGTCATTTAACAATCTCAAGGCATATAGAAATGGTGGCCGCCCAGCACAAGGAGAGAGATGGCACCTCGAGAGAAGAAAACAGGCTGGAGAGCCGGAGCGGGCTGGAGAAGAACAGACTGGAGAGGAGCCAGGTTGAGCAGGGGTGAGAGATAGATGCTGAGGCCAATGCTGGCACTGAGTTGGTCAATGAATCCTGCTGCCCTCCCGGGTAGGTGCATGCAGCAGGAGCTGTGGGACACTAAGTTCTTCCAGTCAGTACAGGACTGCAGGAGAGTGAGCAGGGCTCTCTGTAGCTGGTGCTGAGGAAGAGTGGAGCT